>NC_081211.1:23102375-23412375 GCF_902713425.1 Acipenser ruthenus
AACGACTTCCTTAGTTTTGGTAAAACTGTACATGGTCTACATCTACAGTTCTGCATACAGTAAGTGGAATGTTTAGAGAATTGCTTTTGATTCTGTTATGTGTAATGTTCTGTTTATGTCTACGGCAAGGGATATATACTGTTACTGATGAACCTGATGATACATTTCTGGTAAATACAGCGATTCCTATGAACAACCTTTTTCCAACTCCTGTTCATATGAAATGACACAGAATTGTAGGTGATTCAGCAGAAAGGAATACCAGATGATTTGAACTGGTCAGTATTCCACAAAATGCATTTAGGTTTTGCAATCTTTGGGACATTAACGTTTTGATGTTTTAGTGAGCAAAATAAAAAATAAAAAACAGTGGCACCAGTGGACAGCTCTTTCTAAATCTTACAATGCTGTAATGCCGTTGTCTTCTCTCGCATTTCTTGGACTTTTCGCCAGAACATTAGCTTTTCCTGGAACACTTAAAAACAAAAAGAAATCCTCAATGTTTTATGGGCAAAAGAGAAACGGCAGACGTTTGTAGTTTTGAAACTTCAAACGAGTTGTCAGAAAGCGTCTCTGTAGCCAGCTTTGCAAGGCCGTCAACAAGCTGCATTTGTAATCGCAAGCTGTATCTTCCCTTTTCAGAAGTCATCATTCTATATTGCAACTGTACAGCTGTTGAGGAGCCAGGAAGTTAGATAACCATCAGCTCAGTGATGTCATAATTCAGTCAGAGCTCTTGCTCCCAGTCCTTCTCTGCTAATGTTTGTAAGTGATAGCTTTTCCCTCTTTACTGAAAAGCACAGGAGAGGCCTGGCACAGTGCTGCTGGATGCTCATCTTATTGTATCTTTTATTTTCTTTCAGTGTATAATGAAGTGCCTGTCAGATGATCTTTTTTTTCACAGTATCAGGAAAAAACAGAACAACCGGTCTCCAGTGTGTTATAAATAAAACCACAGCTACCGAAGATTTATGGGGAAAATCAGTGAACTAAACAAAAGGGGAAATGATTTCATCAGTTCCAATCTGCATGGCTTAGCAGCTGCTGTGTTTTGAGAGCACCAGGTGCATTTTTAAAAATGACTTTTCATATCGCATTACATACGTTTCAGGGTACCTGTCAGTATTATTATTAGTATTTTTTTTGTCTTATTGTTTCATCTGCAAACACTGTCTTGGAGGCTGTTCCTTAGGAGCAATGTGTGTTTCAATAATTCCCCTACCTCTGCAGGAACAATTACTTTTAATTATGGGTTCATAATAACAGTCTTTAACAATAGATTGTCTGAGCATGCATGCAGGAGCTGTCACAATGGCTATAGGGCATCCCTGACTTGAATAACCCTATGTGTGCTGTCCAGTTGCAGCCTATGGGACAAAGAGCTCTATAATTATATTAGCAGCTGGAGAGGGAATGTCTAAATGACATATCTAGTTCCACTCTGCTAGGCTCGTCAGCTGTGTAGAAATGACGTAATGTGTTGATGTTTTAGTGAAAAAAAAAAAAAACAGTGGCACCAGTGGACAGCTCTTTCTAAATCTTAGACTTCAATGCTGTAATGCCGTTGTCTTCGCTCACGTTTCATGGACATTTCGTGGACATTAGCATTTCTTGGGGGGAAAAAAAAAAAAAAAAAAAAATCCTCAATTTTTTATGGGCAAAAGAGAAACAGCAGACGTTTGTAGTTTTGAATAATTCCCAAGCAGTTCCAGGGGACTGAATATCCCAACCACCTCCTGCATCCAAATGGTTGTACTGCGATTATTAGAATCGGGGGTGGGAGGGTAATTGTTTTAGTACTATGAATTTTAGCAGTTTTCTTTTCATTACTATAAATATGTATTTGTTTGGAGGGAATAATTGCATTATGTTTGAGGTGATAACTTAAAGTTATTTAAACTGTTAATTGCAAATTGCTCCCTTCTGTAAATGTTACTTTATTAGCATTATTTTCTTTTAACGTTTTTGTGTTGGTTTATTTATTTTCTTCCTTTCTCGACACCTGCCTAGGGACTGCCAATGAAAATGAGCTCATAGCTACATCTGGGTGTGACACATCTTGTGACATGTCATAAATGTTAAAGATTGTATGTTGTCCCTGTCAAATATATATATATATATATATATATATATATATATATATATATATATATATATTTTTTTTTTTTTTTTTTTTTAATGTAAACAATAATAAGTAGTTGTCATGCCGTCAAAAACCTATAAATACCTCCAATGTTTGGATTCAAACACAGGCTCCCTTGAGAAAGATATGTACAACATATCGAAACGTTGGGCAGCTGGCTCTTTGAGCTAAAATATATATATATATATATATATATATATATATATATATATATATATATATATATATATATAACTAATGCACTTGAGCTTCCTGAGAACTGAGATGCAGGAACAATTACTTTTAATTGTGGGTTCAGTAATAACAGTCTTTAACAATAGCTTGTCTGAGCGTGCATGCAGGAGCTGTCGCAATGGCTATAGGGCTAAAGAGCTCTATAATTATATAAGAATCTGGAGAGGGAATGTCTTAATGACTTATCTAGTTCCACTCTGCTAGGCTCGTCAGCTGTGTAGTGTCTTTATCAGGTGTCCTGCAAGGTGTGTTTCTGTGGACAATGAGGAATCCATTGCTGTGGTAGCTGAGTGAAGGATGTTAGAGCTATCATCACGTGTCAAGGCAACAGGAAGGATTCTCGCCTGTTCATGTGAGGACAGGCATTAATAGGCCCTGCTAACATGACTAAGCTGTGCTCTTCACCTGAGTCAGTGGTAATGATCTGTGACCTTTCTTCTTCAGTGCATTATGTAATACAATCTAAACCTGGATACACTTCTAAATACAGGTTCATGTATTACATTGTAGATGACACTCTTCGTAATTCTAGCACTGTTCGGATATTGTGAGTTACAAACGGCTTATTTAGTGTTTCAGGATGTTGTGTTGGATGATCATCTACCAAAGTTTATAACTTTTTATTGTTATGCAGCCATTAAATAAACACCATATATTGTGAACTTGTTATTGCACGCTCGTACTACTGAAATGTTTATCACATGGATGATTTCTTCAACCAGCCAGAACTTGCATTTACAGCAATGACTTCATATACTAGTTTACACTAGATGCATAGGTTGGGCAGCTTCTTTTTGTTGTAATCTATAATGAAAAATAACATTTTTCTTGTAAGTTCTTGAGGCACTCTCTTCACTCAGATTTGTCCCACCTGGTTCTCTAACTTACAATTGGGATTTAATCAGCTGAGTCTCCAATGTGGTAATTCAAGTCTACCCCTTGGTTCTATAAGCTCTACCCATAAGAAATAAACAGATAACAATCAAAGACTAATGGGACCTTCCAACTCTCTCTATATGTAGCTTAGGTGGGGGAGGCTGGAGCCAAAGGTCACACTATCACATGACTTGAATACAATACAATACAATACAATACAATACAATGCAATTCACATGTCTCGCCTTTCATCACAAGGATCCCAATGCACTTCACACAAAATATGATCAATTAAACCATTAAATTAAAAACAATAAAAAAATGTAATGACATTAGAATTAAAAAAGAGAGAAAAAAATACAACTGAATTGTAAAATTACAAAAATCTGAGATAAAATTCCAGCTTGCTCATAACATACTGCTCCATTCCTTTAAATTCCACAGCAACCATTTCAAAAGCTGCTCCCGACACACAAGATATACATGAAGTGTAATGAGAAAATTAGACCTGTAAAATTCTGCCCAAATTACCAATAAAAACCTTTCCTTGACTCAGTGCTAGAAGGGAAAATGGGAAACAACCACCAGTTTTATCTTTTTTTTTCCAAATAAAAAGTTTTATTTAGTTTTCGTTTTTGTATAAGATTTATGGATAATTAGCTACCGGGCTAACTGATGTCCTGAGGTAGCGAAGCCATGTGAATATTTAACAAGCAGAAAGGTTAAACACCTGTGCATCTGCATGCAGTTGGTGAGCAAACCATATTAATTTAATCCTCCATGCTCCCTGCAGAAACTGACTCTTTCATGTATTTATGTGTGTCAAGCGCACTATATTAATGGGGAAATTATATTTAACGGCCTTGGTTTCCTTTATTTTTGTAGTCTAGAACAGGGCTATCCTGTTTTATTCTTTTTCAGTTTACTATATTTTATATTACCCAGTACCTTTATTTATTTATTTGAAGCAAAAAAAAAAAAAAGGATTGCAGCATGCTATAACGCAATAAACCTGAAGAGGCTTTTGCTGAAATACACGCTCTCGTCTTACAGTCTATGAATAAGCCTTTGTAGTTGAAGTTACTCAGTTTATTTTTTAAAAAAGCATTCGATTCAGCTCAGATCCAGACCAGGATCAGAATTAGAGAAACTGAGCTCAGGACTGGTGCTGATCCTTTCAGTACAATCCAACAGGAACAGAGCCTGGATCCAGAACCGGGTCCTCTTACTACAACCAGTCCCTGGGACTTGGAAGTCTTCCTATTCCTAATCTGCAAAATCCAGTCCCCTGTGCTTTCTCACCCATTTCATTTCTGTGACTGGGCAGCCAGCTGGTAAGACCCAAGGGGATAGAAGCAATGTGTGGCAGGTATCTCCTCCAGTTACAAAGTGTGTTCACACACGGATCCATCAAACTTAACCGGATGCTTTTACACACAAAAGATAAGTGCCAACAAGGCTAGGGGATTTATGCCTCCAAAATACACTGTCAGAATGTTCCCATAACATGACTAATGAAGCTGGTGTATGAAGTGAAATACAATATAAAGTACAACCATGATATTTTCCACCTTTGGGCACAAATGAGATTTAATGTAATATTTTATATAGAGAACCACCTTCGATCCAAATGAGGTCTTCCCTAATACCTGACTATTGTATAGATCTGCGTTAGGAAGATAAGTAGTTTCAGTTGGTTCAATGGTGACAACCTATGAGAAATAATGTGAAACCATCCTTTAACAGTAATGCATTGCCAAAGATGTACATATTTTATATATTTTAGTCCTGTTGTTTTTAATTTACCTTTACCACACTAGTATGCACTGTATGTCTTTAAGACTGGCTTTAATCCAGCATGTTCAGAAAACAGCAAGAATTTTAACAGCAACCCTAGAAAATACTTGTTTATTCTTTACATGTATTGTAAAATACTCTTGGCATATTCAGAGCACTCAGGAACAGTACAGTGTAGATTGCTCAGCTGTTCCAGTGACACAGATGCTATCTTGCATTCCAATCTTGAAATAACAGCCCAGAAGTTGTTTGTTTTTTCCAAGACGTCCTGGCAGCAGCAGACAGTTAGTTTTGAATGGTATGTGTGCTGTCTAAAATTGAGGATTGCTTCCACACAAGCATTCGTCATGTCATGCTGTGTCAGCACCTACACTGAGTACACTGCATCTCACAAAACGCCAGTGCACTGCTGTCAGCTGTGGATTATTTTAACATTAATTCTCCGCTGTGAGGTGTTCATTCCACTTAAGACATTTCAAAATGCCATTGCCAACCGCCATTGATATTTCACCTGGTCTTAGCAACTAAACCATGTTAGTTTAACAATTTAATTGACTTTACACTTTCAGAGTGGAAAAGGAGCAATAGACTCCTGTGCATTCGGTGACTGTGGAAAACAAATCTGACTCTGATTGTTTTGTGGGAGCATTGAGCTGACAGAAGGTGTTTAATTAAAATCTTGGATTCCTTTAAAACACTGCTGCTGACTCCTGAGACAGCTCTGCAGATCATCGTTCTCTGTGTGTGATTGTGTTGTTCTGCTAACCTAAAAAGTACATTTTTATGACTTAAAAGTTGAAAAGAAACAAAAGAACATTTAACGTGAGTGCTTCCTAAGTACAGCAGAGTAAGACTGTGTGAGTCAGGGGCACATTCTCAAGGAGGTGCATGTTTGCAGGCTTGTCTGTCATCATTCAGGCTGTGTGTTAACAATGACGACGTAGAGAGTCTGCTATTGATAGGAGTAGAGTACCTTCAAAGCCATGTAGCAGGCTCTATTTCTCACTTTAGGTTCACAGCCGTGCGTGTTTTATCTGTCTGTGTCTCTGACCAGCTGATACCCCCCACACATTTGTGCAGGTTCAGCTTGTTACTAAGACAGAAACACATTGCAGCCAGATGCACTCCTGTCGTGATCTGAGTGTATATAAAGCGAGTGGATAGCAAACCCCTGAACTTTCCTCCTCCCTATCCTGCTGTGGGGGCTGAGGCTCTCTGTGTACCATTCTAATGAGGAAAGTGCCCTCTTACTGGACTGTACGGGTATGTTTTCCAAGGCAGGGCCATTGACTAATGGCTGGCTTTGGGGTTTCAAAGACATCTGAGGATCTCATCTCACCATGCGGACCCGTAAGATATGACTGAAACAGTAAACCCACATAAACACAAACACTGTCACTGTGGAACTGCTGAACATTTCAAAATACAGGTACATTAACTACATTAGTTACACGGGAGTTTCCATTTGCTGATATTTACCACATGCACTTAGCGCAATATTCTTTGGTTGTGAGGATGGACCAAAGTAATGGTTCCTGTAGTTAATTTACCCGTGTTTTGAAGTGTATGCTTTATCATTACAGGCCAGTTTTAAACTTTTCCCTCGGTGCAAAGTTATTTTTCAAAAAGACGAAACAAGATGTTGGACCAGTGGCTAAATCTATTAGCATTAAAATCACCCATACCCCCAAAGAAGTAACCATGCATTACCATGTGTCACTGCGCTTTCCAAAACTATACTGTGGTTTTAACTGCATTGTATACATATACCATATACGATATGCAGTAGAGGTTCTGTCTGGCCATAGCCTCACTATTCCTAATGACACTTCGCCTGTAGATAGTGGTATTATACACAGTTCTAACAGGAACTATATCAATGCATATCCAGCCATTGAAGATTCTGAGTCTATCATTTTAATAAAAAGTCATTTTTAAGAATGTTGGATATTGAGTACGATTTTAACAATAGCAGCTTTGTTTAAATATTGTTGTGGAGCTACTGTATCTTTGTTGCTATGGTGATTTAAGACAACATTAACAGGCCCAAACTCAAGGATTTTTATTAGTCTATGTTTTTTCTCTCTAATTGGCCCTGAGAAGCCCCCCTGTCATTAAGTGCTGTAGCTTTGTCAAGTCTGGTTTTGAACCCATTTCATGTTTCTTTAACAACCCACCCCATGTAAAAATGCACTTAAGAAATCGAACCCTAAAACTCATGTCTCAAGGTCCTTACAATGGGGCTCTGCTTCATTTCAGAAAATCTGAGGGATCGGTCTCGTTTTGAAGACATCACCTGTCCTTCATTTTAGTTCTATCAATGTATATTGGGTCTACTAAAAACTTCAAATAAAAACATGGGAAGTAAATTAGCTCTACCTTGAAAATATACCGTTTAAAAAAAAAAGGGATGTGGAAAGGTGTCTGACTGGCTGGTTGATGTGGGAGTAGAGATTTAAAAAAGTAATAATAAAATAAATAAATAAAATAAAAAAGAAAGGCTGTCCACTAACTCAGCCAATAGTGTTGCAGCTGATCCCTATCCAAACAGGAAGTGCTTGCTTCCCACATCGCTCAGGACCCCGGCCTACATCCCCTTGTTCTCTTCCCCTGGGTTCTCTCCCGGGCAGGAAGAAGCCTTAATTGAACTGGAGGTAGGAAGCTGCTGCTGTCTGTCTCTGTTGTACTAGAGCCAGCAACCTCCATACTGTGAAGCTGAGCTGCATATCTATATGTGGAACAAAGCTGTTGATATGGAGAACTGTTTTAAAAAGGCATTGGGTGGAGGAAAGGGGAAGTTGTGTTTGGTGGCACTTTTGCCAAACTGCCACTATGGGTAAATGTGCTTTACAACAGATGATGTTTAACTTGTATCCATGGCTTCTAAAATCTAAATGATCATAGTAATTCAAACCATGGAAGAGATAAGCTTTTGCTTCTTTCCATACTTTTAAAAAGGTTATTACGAGGTCCAGCAAATTCGTCAATCTGTCAAATAACTGCTAAGTGTTCTTTTTTGTTGAAAAACAGTTGCTGTTATTCAAAGAAATATACTTATGCATTTGTTATATTCTACATATCAGAATTTTACAGTGATCATTTTATATAAGTGTTGGGATCATATGAACCAATAAATAATCCATCCATCCATCCATTATCATTCCGCTTCTCCTGGTGAGGGTCGTGGTGACCAATAAATAATGTTAATTATTTATTTCATTTTTCACTTTGGACCAATTTACTATAGCACTAGCATTCCAGATGTGTTGTAACTCTAAAAGTTAATGTGTCTAGGTTTTCTGAATTAAATAAAAATCACACGTTTCTACAGCCATACTGTAAAAGCGCAATAACAGAGGCATTAAATAACATAATTCAGATTTATTCCAGGTCTATATGGTATTAATCTCAAATAATCTTCAGAGATAAACAAGCATGTATAATATGAATCACTTGAAAGCAGATGTTTTTGATTTCCCCTAACCTAGTTTTCATGAAAGCCAGCCCAAACACAACAAGAGCTGAGGGAAAGATGAGAGAGCTTTGCGGACATCTCGTTTGTTTTATTTACAATGCCAAGTTCTTTGAAAAAAATGAAATGTTGGCAGTTCCTGAGTGTAAAAACTCCCCAAACTGACCTACTTGTCATTCTGCAGCTCAGAATCTTAATAAAAAGATTAGTGCGGCATACACCAGATGCATTCTTGTAAAAATCCCAATTTTTGTCATAGCCGCTGCATTAATGACATCATTTAAAGTGATTCCAGGAATATTCAGCCCTTTAGTAATGATCTTCACTTCTGTCACAGCTCCCTCCACAGTTTGGGCCAAAATTAAATTTATGTTGAATGGATCTTTCACTTCTGAAAAATGTCCTTTAATTTGTCTAGAGCACCAGGATTTGGTTATTCCTGGAAAAAAGAGTCCTTTCTAGCAGATTTAATATGAACAATAAGAACCAAACTGCCATCCAGTTTTCAGGAACCCTAGACTGTTTATGACATCAGTAACACATAAAGAGGGGACCTTATCATTAATCGGATAAGAGGGCCCACAGCCTGAGGCAGTCTATTAAATACTGATATAGAGAGGCCAGGTCTCTGGAAGCTGTCATGCTAAAGTTGTTCAAGCGTAGGATTTCAAAGACCGGGTACAGAATTCCACCGACAAGATACGGTATATCTGAAGTTGTAAATGCTTCATAGAAAACAGATCCAGCCACAAGTGCTTTTGTTTGGAACTTACTTGAGTTCTGTTGCCTACATGTTTGTGGTTGCTTGAGACAGTTGTGTTCTTATTGGATGTTCCACAATGTCTAAGGTATTTTGTAAGTTCCGCAATGCGCACTGTAGTTAAAGGCAGCAGAGTAGAGGTTACTAAAAAGAAACTCATGAAATTAAATGACAACCATTTCAAGACTTAAGAAAGTTTAAAATTGTTTATGTCAGCTGGTGTAATAGACCAAAACATGAACTATTGTATTAGCTGAGAGGTTAAAGAGGACATGTGGTTGTAGATTGCTGCTCCCTGGTTTCCTGTCTGCCCTCCTGATTAAGGACAGTGTGTCGTGTGTGATGGGATCCCTTTCTGTCTTTAGTGTCTTGTTTGGTGTAATGGTGCTGTGCAGTGCTATATATTCAGCAGAATCATACAAGAGTTCAGAGTGATTATAATAAAGTATAGAAGCAATCACAGTAGCTACAATCATATTCATAATGACATAAAAAAGCAACAGATGATGCCCTTTGAAAGAGCTGCAACACAACAGGCTAAGACCCAACTTTGTTATATACAAAAGCCAATACATTTACATTGTCATTTCTTTTATTTCTAATTTTGAATAAATAAATAAATGAATGCTGAAATAAGGGCACTGGATTGCAAATCTAATAAATAAAAATTAAAAATTAAAAAAGGAATACAAAGTAATGTAACCTTGGGCTGTATTGCATTATTGAATAAACAATCTTTTAGAGAATGTTTGATTTGCATGATCTTTCCATATGAAAAAAAAATAAAATATGCCATGTGTATTGTGCTTTCATCTGGAAAGAGGCAGAGTTCCACCAGTTAGAAGCAGCATCTGCAGACAGAATGCCTGGCTAGAACAATCACATGCACGTGAAAGAGTTAATGATCATGAAGAAGATGATCTGCTTACAGCAGTCAAGTTTTCCACATGGCCAATGCCTTTTCCATACATGGGGTTACAATAATGAGGGAGGAGGTACCTCCCATCCATAAAAAGAGCGCAGGTGGTACTCTGTCTGAGGGAAGCAAAGAAGCAAAGGGAACTACACACAGCAACTCTACACAACAGGCACCTTGCCTTTCAATCATCACCGGTCCTGGTAAGCCTTTCAATTCCATTATTTTAATTTTCTCCGGGATTTGTTTCAGGGGCTAATGGATTAGATTTAAAGCCTTTGCTCAAAGTTTGCAATGTTTTCTTTTCTAAAATAAATCATAACTCGCAAGAAACCAGTTGCAAACATCAGTCCGGCTGCTAGTTTTGCAAAATTAAAAGTTTTGTATTTCTCTCTGACTAAAACTCAACAGTTATGCAAACTTACCACGGGTGAAATAAATGTTTGTATTGCATGTGTCTGCTGCCTGCTTTCTTAGCTTGATTGCATTTCTCCTGGAAGAATCGCTTAACTACTTTACTCCAGAGTAGAATGCAATCAGGGGCTCCCTGTGCACACACCGTGTTGAAATATCATGCAATGACACGGAGGACTGCAAATATTTGTGAAATGTATTTGGTTTCTAGGAACTCTTCATTGTTTTGCTGTTGTGAAAACACTGCTTCTTGCTTCCAGACGATTACTTACTTGTAATCTCAACACAAAGAGACATCTGTCTTTCAAAAAAGTGCCAACTGCACTTCAGCTACTAAAATACCAGTAAACAAATCTTTTGTTTAGAAATATAATGCTGTTAAAGCAACAAATGATAGAAGCAATGCTCAAATGCCAGCCCATGCAGTGTATGGTATATAAAAATAGAAAATGATACAGTCCTTCTTGAAATACTATGGTGGTTTGTTTTGATTTTGTATGTGTATATTGTGTATTTGCACCATTATATAGAGTACTCCAAGGGTTGCTTTTTATTATTATTTGATCATTTCATTTTTCTTTGTTAAATGGGACTAGAATATAGAGTTAAAGACGTTCTCATATTCAAAGCCTTGATATTGGTTATGTTGTTTTGTTTGTTTGTTTGTTTTCCTTTTATATTTTTTGTATTTGGGTTCAATTTTGGACAATGACCTTATCGATGGCACGAGAGCAAAAGCCATATATCCTTGTTCAACTTAGCTAAAACAAACAAACTCTTTTTTGGCAGTTGTGTCAGACAGTCAAAAAGGACTGGAGCCTGTTTTAGCTGAGGGTAGAGTCCAGTGCCGGAGACCCTGTCATGACAAACAAGCAGGTGTGCATTCATTACAGACTGCTCTATAACTGATCTGCAGTACCCTGGGATCTCAGCTGTTTAGTGATTGAAAAAACATGGGACAATCCAAGTTGGATGTTTTATCTGAACATACTGCACCGACATGCCCTTGTGCCCCATTCTGATTGTCTTTTTTTGTTCAGATTATGTCAGCAGAGCTTCTCCCTCCTGGTTGGCTGCAGAGGACCCTGGCAGTGATGCTGTGGTTATCATGTGGCAGCGCTCTCCGGCTAGCCAATCAGATGGCATGCACAGCCAGGAGTCCCGCCACTTACATCCTGGTCTTTACTGGGCAATGGAATCCAACAACATTCCCCAAGCAGTATCCTACGTTCAGACCTCCTGCCCAGTGGTCCAAACTCATAGGTAAGGAAAAAAAACATCCATCTGAGTGATGAATGACTGGCGTTCATGGAGGCAATGATGTTAAAATACGGCATTACAAACTTTAGCTCAAAGGAAAGGTATTAAAAACATTTCTTGATGTGGTTCTGTTCCTGTTGGCCTGGTAACTTTGAAGGACAGGTTTCTGTGCATTCAGGTATCCTTTATTGTTTAATTGATGCAGGACTAGCAGTATCATAATGCATTGTGGTGTGACAACCTGGAACTACATGGTCACCCTGGGCATTCCCATTCCCTGTTGCTGCTGGCAATCTCCATCCTAACCCCCCATTCTCCCATCCCCCGAGGTTCCAGGGTCAGTGCTTAAATATTTCCTGATGCATCCGATAAGAAATTAGGCCAAGGCATTTGGTTTTGCATTCACAGCAAAACAAGGATTGTATTTCAAGCCAACATTTACTTAGGTCAAAAACAAAGTCAAGATTTCCACTTAGATGGCAAATAAATAAACCATAATAATAATGGAAACCAGATGCTGATATATGGTTTTCTGGAGTGCTGGTTTGAAATACAGCCTAAAGACGCACTGGAAGCAGACAGCTGGGACTGCTTGCCCTGTTGTCACGAAGCTTTCCAAGGATCTTCTTTAGCACAGCTTCTATAAAGTATCACAATGTTGGAGGCGGTTTGTTCTGCACAGAGTTTTGTAAGGTTATTTTCTCTCCAAGCGGTCAGCCATAGCAGCAGATTCCACCTGTGGCAGGAGGGCTCCCTGGCCAGTCAGGGGGTGCAGATGTTTGCAGAGAGGGGGGTGACTGCCGCTCTCATCAAAGAGACCAAGGAGGTGAAGAAGAGTACGAAGAGTGTCCATGGTGTGTACAGAGCTCCGGGCATCTCTAACGGGATCGGGCACACCTCCACAGAGCTGCACATGCAACCCAGGAGCCCTCGGGTAAGGCTAGGCACAGGGAGGCTGCTGTAGTGTGCTTGCTAGGATTTTCTGTGCTGTTTATTAGCTAGCTCATTTATTTTGCTGCAGCACCACCATTAAGATAAGCCGGCATTTGTGTTGATTAAGCAAGTTAACTGACTTTGTACAAAAAAAAGATTTAAAAATGAATACAAGTGCTCAAGCAAAAAGCACTCCCTAGTTACAAATACCCACTGTAACTGCTGGTAGGCTTGTAAAATCCCCAAAAAGTCAAAGAGATTATAATGAACTTTATGTGATACATCCCAAGCAGCCAGAAAGTGAGGCACTGAGTCAATTCAGTCTCCCTGAATGTTAGTCAGGCCATGCTAATCAGAGCCCTGCATCTGGAATGGTTTCACTATTTTGCGTGCGTGTTGCCACCATCAAACCATCTTACCTACGAAACCTGAGAGGGAATGACCATGACCCGAAGTAGGAAACCCAACTATTTTAAGGACCCAAGTATTTTAAGGACTATTCATATGAATAGAGCCCTCTGAGAAGCGAAATGTACAGAATCCCTGTTTAAAGCAGTACAAGGCCAGACTGGCTGGCAGTGAAGATTGGATTGCTAGCATTGGTACCGCTTGTGCTATCCCTGTTCTGTGGATGAAGAGAGGGGATTACAGCACCTTCCCAGAGCACTGACATTAATCATGTGCTTACACAGGCAACACAAGCCAATGAATGCACTTGCCATGACGTATTACATGAGATTGATGTATTAGCATTTTTCTCAAAATCTTCCTTTGTCTGGCTTGAGCTTGGATGTTCAGTGCTAAAGTACTGTTTAGCAAATGAGGCCAGGTTCCAGTTATTATACCTTTTATTTATTATTTTATAAAAGGGTTAATTATTGTTAAATTGTGTTTTTCCTGGAACTCTTCTGACACCATGGCGATGTATTTAGCATTAGGCAGGGAACAGCATGTTAAATCTGGGGCATCCTTTATTAGAAGGGAGCCCTTTTTATATGAATATCTTGGCACGGATCCACTGGGCTGGCTGTTGGTTGCTGATATAAGGACAGGCAGCATTTGAATGGAACCATCTGGAGGATTTTATAATAAATGGCCCTGAACTTAAATTCAAGTTGGCACTTTTATGAAGTCCTCCTTCAGCCTTTCTAAACTCAGCGATATTTCCAGCATGAAGTCATGTAAAAAGAGACATTAATCAAATCCAAGCTTTTTTTTTGTTTTTGTTTTTCTGGTCAGGTCAACCAGATGTTATGTACAGTCAGCACTCGGATATATACGACACTCAGATACACATCAGTCACATTTTACTGTCCTTAAGAATAAAATCAATCTTCATTATATATATATATATATATATATATATATATATATATATATATATATATATATATATATATATATATAATAAATTAATAAATTATGTAATAAATTAATGCACTTACCCGTCACAAAGCAGTCTATCTTTATTGTGCAGTTACACAGAGCTTCCTCCAGTTTCACCTGATGAAAATGCAGCAACAACAAAGTGAACGAGACCAGCTACTGTAATGTAAAACAGTTCATCATTAAAGAGTTGTAGATACTGTGATGTATTTTTTTAAATCTGTAATCTTTAGTTGCTTTTGTGCATTTTCATTTGCAAGTGAACTGTGACATTAGGGCCGTATCGAGCACTATATTCTGCAATTTTGAATACTGATTTTGGATACTGTTTTAATAATGGAAACTGTTTTTTTTTTTTTTTTTTTTGCTAAATTGCATTATCTTTTACGTTGTAAGCAGTTTTGTGCATGGGCAACATTTTGATTTCATTTTGCTGTGGGGTTAATAGGGAATTTTACATACTGCAACAATATGTACCGGATTTAAAAGTATGTGCTGTATTACAGTCCACGTGTCCACAGTCGTCTCTTTTCTGAATTAAAATACTTCTTATGTTGAAAATATAGTACTGTACCAACAAAACCAACTACAGTACATCTAAATGGAAGCCTACTTATTTTAAAACACTGTCCTTTCAGCTATGTATTTTTGACATATTTTTGTGTTCCCTGAAAAATGGAAAAGGTTGGAAAGGGCCAAATGAAATAATCAGATATGTGTCTCACACTTTTAACCGTCACTGAAGTCAAAGCGTTACAGGGTCGGATATGTGAGTGCTGACTGTAGTACAGTATCTGTGGTATGTGTGTATAATGAAAATATTAGACACAGCAAAAAACGCCCTACCTCTTAGCAAGGAACATTGTCTCCTTTTTTTCTAACAAATTACTTTTACGATATGTTTTAAAAAAAACACCAACGGTTTAAATGATTAAAAAATAATTTATTTCAGGATGTTTCTGTAGAAAGAAAAGTAAACACAGTGCAGTAAACTTGAAATAATCTGACCAGCGTATTAAAAACAACATAATATTATAATAAAAGGACAAACAATCAGATATAAGTCATAGTTTATTCAGGCCCGTCATATAAAACATTTGCACAACCGAAACATTGTAAATAAATGAACATTTGAACAGAAATGGGTTTATATACAGACATGTTATATAAAGCACAACGGCAAAAAGCGATAAAAACATTAAATAAAAATAACATTTGAAAAGAAGTCTATATACAGGTGTATTATTTACATGCAAAACTGTACAACCAAAACGATGTAAATAAGTAAAATAAATAGGTTTATATACAGAAATAACAAAGCGCAAATACGCAACCGAAACTATGCAGAAAAAAAACAAAAATTTTAACATAAATGGGCCTTGTTCTGGCACTTGGTCCTGGCACTTCACTGGCTTCACTTTCACTGCTGCTGACATATATAGTAACCTGAGTAAATCTAAAAATAGATCACGGGAGATACCTGCTCACATGACAGACAGTAGCGCCTGAGTTACAAAAGGCAATAACTGCTCACATGACAGACAGTGGACGCTACAAAAGACTGATTGATTATAATAGATTCCTTAGATTACAAGAAGCCATTCATGTACGGGCTGCAGACTAATCTAATCACAGTTCAACACATCACCGGCACAGTCCTGACTGATAAATGCAAATAATAAAATAGAATATTGTATAAGCAAAATACTATTGTTATCAATGTAGTGGTCAATTTGCCTGGTCTGGTAGTTTTAGGTATGAGGGTATTATATCACCCTTATTTTTGCAACCCTGTGTTTCCTACTTTGTCAGGATAATTAATACATATATTTAGGAAAAGTCATAAGCATACAGACCCATATCTGCCAGACAGTAAATTTAATTTAAAAACCGCAAACGGTCAAATTGACCGCCTTTGTAGTTTTGTGTTTTGTGTATATCCTAATTATTTTTTTCTTTTTTTTGTACTCTGCAGTTATACCTCTTTCAAACACTCACATACACATATATATTTGAACATAATCAGTATTATTATGCTATTGCAATAAATGCATTTAAATGTTTAGTTTTTATCTTTGTTTGATAGTAATATACATATTTAAAAATGTATTATTATTTAAGACTCAAGCCAAAATGTGTTTCACTATAACAGTAATGAAACTAAGTAATAGAGAGCTGACTGATTGAACGTGTGGCTGGATTGGAGTTGGTTCAAAGCGTTCTCTCTAACATGTCTTGTGTGCACTGCCACCCCCAGCTGTCTCTGATGGGGAAAATCATTCCAAGCCCTGATTGGTTTGTTGGGGTTGACAGCCTTGATCTTTGTGACGGTGGCCAATGGGTACAGGAAGTATCACTTGACCTTTATCCATATGATGCGGGGACAGACAGCGGCTTCACCTTTTCATCTCCAAACTATCTCACAGTGCCCCAGGAAAACATCACTCAGGTAATATTAATTCACGTGTAATGCTCATCCTGGTACGTCTACTGAATGTTCTGAACTCCTTCTTATATGAATGAGGTTGATGTATTTTAAACAAGCTTTAAAAAATAAAATAAAGATCCTTGATTAAGGGTTTATTTATTTCTCTTTTCCCGCTTGCTAGATCACGTCGCAGAACCCAAACCACCCCGCTAACTCTTTCTACTACCCCAAGCTGGAAAAACTGCCCCCTCTGGCCAGGCTGACCCTGACACGGCAGACTGGGCACTCGCCCGGGCACAAGCAGTTCTCCAACCACATCCTCCGAGAGGCTGGCAGCAAACGCTACTCAGGTGAGCACTGACTCTTTACAGTCATTGATTTTATTGACATTGAGGCTGCATGTTTCTTGTTCAAGAGAGACCGGGATAATTAAAAGTATATACAATAATTCACTGTGCAATCACACAATAATCCTAAATCCAAACACATTAGCATTAATATTATTGCAAAGACACCAGCGGTACACATCATGCTTGCTTAACTTCAACTGAACTGTTAGGTTAGTATCCCACACCTGCTGACCTCAGGCTGTGTTTTCTCTCCCATGTTCAGAGACGCCCCTGGACTGTGAGGTGTCAAGGTGGTCCTCATGGGGTCTGTGTCTGGAGAAGTGTGGCAGACCGGGGATCCGTCACAGAACACGCTACATCCTGCTCCAACCGGCCAATAGCGGAACTGCGTGCCCCGACCTAGAGGAGGGGGAAACATGTTTCTCTGAGAACTGCATCTGAGCCCTGGCCAGGACAACCCTGGGAGGGGGGGATCACTACAGACAGACACACCTAGCATTCAGGACAATTCAACACTCCCCCTCCACTCCGCAATCTAAACAGACCCTCTTGCTTTGATATTTGAATTCAGAGCTCACATAGAGAAAAGGTGTCAGCAGGTTAATGCGCTAGCCTCTTACCTCCTGGGTGACAAGGAGGGACGGTTGTTAAGGTCAGTTTGAGGTGCCCTGGAGTAGATATTTGGGGAGGCTCACATGATGTAATAGCACAGCACCATCCACATTGTGCCTGTATGCAGCCTGTGCCAATGTTCCTCACAAACTATTCACCAGCAGCATCAATATTCTTTTTTTAATGAGGCATTTACTGTAAATACCAATAAAATAGTAATTTGTACTGTAGTCCTTTAAATTCACACAGACACACCATTTATAAGAGGGACTGGGTTAAGCAATTATTATTGTCTGCAACTTTTTTTTATAAAGTACTGGTAAACTATTCAATATATGTGTAGTTGAGTATATCTCAGAGGAGGACTGAATGCCAAGCAATAGACAGAATAAAGCATGCATTGATAATGTGTATATTTATATATTGATATGAGAATTGTGCATTGTGAAGACCATTCATATGAAATGAGTGTTACAGCCTGCATTGGGGAACTACTGTTAGTCTGGGTGTTTTAGCACAGGGTTGCTGGTTCAACCCTCAATTAGTTTATTATTTTATTTAAAAGAATCTTAATTAGAATATTTTCAACATAAGCTCCCCCTTGCAAAAATGTGATAGAGGTTTTTCTTTTTTTTATTGCATAAAGAGTGCCAGCGGGATGGAGAAAACTATTTGCAGTCAGCAGGCTCACTCGCTTACAATTAAGTCTTATTTGAAGGGGGCATTGTATATGATTTTATTTTATTGAAGCTGAAACTGCACTGGCTGAGTTCAAGGTCTGGAGCCATTAACTCCTCAGGCCTCAAATAACATAAAAAAAAAAAAAAAAAACTGGCCACATATTTCGAATGAATTCCAGAGAGTAGCAGCAGCTATGCCCAATGGTCCACACGTCTGCTCTGTATCAGGAGACAGGGAGGTATGACACAAGGATGCGGGTCTGAGCTCTGGATTCTCACCTGCTTTCAGATCCCTCTAACAGATGATCTCTGAGTGTGTTAAGTCAACACGTTGTTCTGTCTGCAAATTCGCTGTGCGGAATATGAAATGTGTGATGAACCTCCAAAGTCTTTTCTCTTGGAGAGTTGCAGTACCAGAATGCATTGAATCTGCCGTCACACTGCACTATATAATTAATTAGCACAAATGTTGACGAAGAAGGTCTTCAGAAGGAACCGAATACCCTGTGTTTTGTCCACGTTAGACAGGATCACAGGAATGGTATTTTTTGCATTCAAATGGATAGAATAGGATACCCCAGAGATATTCCTGTTTTGGTATCCGTAATGCTGGCAACTCTGGTTATAAGGGATAATGTCAATGTTGCTGTCTAGGAAACAGCTGGAGGTGAGGAGGTTAAGAAACTGCTGTTCAAAGAGCTAACAAGTTGAGCACCCACACTCATTTGTGCATTCACAGCTCCCTCTAGTGGTCAAGTCAAGTGATCACGTCAATTAATTTCAATGAATATTTATTCAAGCCAGTGTGAACCACGTGTTCAGTTTGACACTTAATACAATTCCTTGGTGTCTGTTTAATACATACTTACATTGTCTTCAAAGCAGTTTAGTGGTGGCATTCAATCACATTTTCCAGGCACTGCATATATATATATATATATATATATATATATATATATATATATATATATATATATATATATATATATATGTATGTATGTGTGTGTGTGTGTTTTGGGGGTGTCTGGAAGTCTGACTAAATGGCACCTATGAACAGGGCAATATGCAGGTATTATTTTAAACTCAATTTAAAAAGGTTACATTGCATGAAAACCATGTAGAGCTGACATTTTTACCACAAGCTTGGTTATATATTAAACTACAACCTGTTTAAAATTCTACAGGGCACCACAGCTTAAAACATTAAAACAACAACATAAAACATTCACATTCCTAAATATAGTCATACACTGAAAACGAACATATATGAAATAAAAAAAAGATAAGCTTGATGCACAGTACAGTTTAACATATACTACATGCAGTGCATTGTAAGCGAGTTATCCTCTCTATTCTAACAAACTGTGAACTTTTTTTTTATTTGTTCACACTTAATTTATTCAATTAAACAGATGTTTAACACGTTTGTTTGTTCACAGTTCTGCAATAAAGTATTTTTGACAAGGAAAATAAATCTGGGCAAGTCTGAGCAAGATTCTAGAAAATGTTCCACACTGATGAACAACCCTGGTCTCCTCCACAGCCTTTGCTTCATTGATTCCTGGCAGTGAGATGCACTTCCTCACTCCAAGGCTCAGTGCAGCTGAGTGCTATTGAAACAGATGGGTACTGCTTCGGCCTACACAAATGCAAATGGCATACAGAGAACCTTTAACATGGAACATCTCCTTTGAAAACACCACTGTCCACATTTAATTCATTTCATTTTGAAGCACATACAGTCCGGAGAAGATTCTTTCCAGGCAGCTGCTGTTTTTATTCAGCGCTACATAGACAGGTAGGAGATATTTAATCATTGTTTTCAGTTCTTTCTTGCTAGGAGTGCAAAATAAAAATTGTAATGGACTTACCAGTCATGGCCTTATTCTTACAATGGGGGGGGGGGGGGGGAGTTTATCATATTCATTCACACTGATCAAAAAGTTATTTAAAGAGGCACTTTTTTTTTTTTACAAACCCTGTTAAACAATAATCTTTCTTGTTTTTTTTTCTCACTTATTCTGACTCATCAAAGCAGCTCTCCAGTGCTCTGCAGTATATGTATATATATATATATTATTATTATTTATTTCTTAGCTGACGTCCTTATCCAGGGCGACTTACAATTGTTACAAGATATCGCATTATTTTTACATACAATTACCCATTTATACAGTTGAGTTTTTACTGAAGTAATCTAGGTAAAGTACCTTGCTCAAGGGTACAGCAGCAGTGTCCCCATCGGGGATTGAACCCACGACCCTCCGGTCAAGAGTCCAGAGCCCTAACCACTACTCCACACTGCTGTTATATATATATATATATACTCTTGTACTGGGACTTAAAAAGATATCATTTCGACCCAATATAATATATATATATGTATTATTAGTCCCCAGGTCACAATATTATGGTACCATAAAAATAAACATTGATTTACTGCTTCGTCCCTAAATATTTGCATTCTTACATTACATAGAGGATACCAGATGGCAGGGAGTGTATTGTAATGGAGTATAATTCCATCAAGATTGAAAAATAAATAAATAAAAAAAATTATGAATCGAGAAGGAATTACCCTACTGTAAAAACCATTAAAACATTTCTAATGGTCTGTAGTGGTCTCTTGTGGTCTGTAGTGGTCTCTTATGCACTGCAGTGGTCTCTATGCTGTGTAATGGCAAATGTTCTTAGTGATTTGTAATATGTTGTAATGGTGTTTTACAACACAATGAAAAGTAAGCATTAAGTAAATAAAATCTCACCAAAAGGCACAATGAGACAGCCGAATAAATTACTCTGCTGCGTTGAAGTTCTGATTGTTTGTTTGTTTTCCGCATATATTGTTTACCTTATTTTGATTCTGTATGTTGGTATTTAAGAAAAAAAAAAGCGGCTTTTAAAAAAGGGAGAGTTAGGGTCCTGAGATAGGACCAATATGCAACTTTGGTGGTTTCCCAAATGGCTTTCCGTTTTGCTTGACAAAATGGCGGATGAGTAACTAGATGCTTTTTAACAGACTAGTAGCGAATCCACTCCCGCCCACAGTAGGGCGCTATACACGAGACTAACGTATTGTACTGTATTGTATTTTCGACGATAACATCGTTGTAGTTCTCGGGGTGTCCGCTGTCCACAACAGGGCGCAAATCTCTGAACTTCGTCATGGCAACTCTTGGGATCGGCCACGGCGAGGCGATGTTGGGGTAACACCAGCCTTCTTAGGACTTGAACTCTGCAGTACGAGTAGCAGGGACGCGTTGGCTGGATAATGGCGGAGAGAGCGGGATCGTTGTGTTGCGAACAATAACATTCACCAGAAGTGATTGTGAAAGTTATTTTTTAAATAAATATTTTGAAACGCCGGTGCAAACAACAACGGCTTGGTGACTTGGGGGAACTGGAGCTTTGAGGAGACAGTGTTTTCTGCAACCGACTTGTAATTTAAGTATGGAGGACTCGCTCGGATTGGTCGGAAAGAGGGTACTGCTTCTCTTGGGAGATTCTGCCTCTGCAGCGGCCGCCGAACCGGACCAAGCAGTATGGAACCGGGACTGGCTCCGTGGGACTGTCCGGGCAGCTGGCGGGGTCGGGGCAGCGGCTGCGGGGTCTGAGGCGAGCGGAGGAGAAGGAGCAGTAGCCGGAGCGGCGATGATGACGGTCAGTGTCTCTGTTGTGGGGGTGCAAATTAATTATTCCGTGGTTTGAATTTTTACAAGGACAACGTAAAACTTATTTTGCCTTGGACGTTTTGCTGCATTTTCAGCGCCAAGGACCAGCGTAACATAATATAGGTTAAACCATGTTGGGTTTCTCCACTGCTGATAACTGTTTTGTAAGGTAGAGTTGAGGAATAGTTGAGACCGGGGATTTGGGGCCTTGTGATGATACAGATACACTAGCGTGCATTTATTTAACATCTTTTTACTAGTTAAACTGGTCAGTATTAACTATGTCGCCAAATTGTGAATAGACGCAGCGTTTTGCACTTAAATATAGGAATTCTGAATTTATATAAATACTTAACTGTGCTTTACTCTCTAGTATCTATAGTAAACAATCACCAAAAAAAAATAAAAAATCTCCACGGTTCAGCGCACCAGTATGTCAGTGTGGTATTTGACCTGTTTGCAATCCGTTTTGTTTGATGACTACGTAAGTGATGATAGTATAATTATGAACCGAGCTCCAGTTTAGGGTGACGTCACTGAACGTAATTATTCTCCTGCAGTGTTATCTGTGATTAAAAATGCGTTACTATACTTTATTTGTATAAATATAAAACACAAACACTTTGATATAAAACATATACAGTTTGAAAAGTATTTGAATGCAATCCTATGTAATTAACAAAAATGATAAACCAACCACAAAATATGTTTTTTGTATTTGCCCCAAAACTAACCAACACATTTCAACTTATTTGTACAAATAAATAGTCATAAGATTAACACGCAGAGCTGAACTATGAGACTGGGAAAGAGTAGTTAGAATTGTTCAAGGAAGTATAGATTCCATTGATTGTAACCTCTTTAAATTATTCACTAAATGTTTAAAAGTATGGTTTTACTTTCTTTGTCACTGTTTTATTTTATACCTAAAATGGGACTGAATCTAGTTCTTAATATAATGGAAAGCAGTACAATCCGCATCAGTATTCTACACTACTACAATTGATTGATTTTATGTCCAGTATACAGTGGTCCAACCTAGAAACCATGACTGTGGCAATAATCTATAGACTGACTGACTGCAGCTGCAGCTTTCTAAAGAATATTTGTTCCATACAGAGGCTAGTATTTGCTTGTCTAGTGCAGCCAGCCAGTCAGGTGTTTTTTATTTTGTTTTTTGTTTTTTTGGGGGGGGGGGGGGGGGGGGCTTCTTCATGGTTTAGCCGTTTGATCAAGCAGATGAAGCTAAGGCACCATCTCTTTGTCATCTAATCGCACCAAAACCTCAGATGAATCCGGCACTTGTTTAAAATCTGTGTTAGCAGGGTGGGGGTGATAAGGATATTCGGCAGCGATTATTAATTTGAGATGTTTCATCACGGGTGGTGTTTGCAATGTATGTCGCCCACACTAAAAACAGTATTGTGAACACAATTGACTAACCTTTTTATTAATTAAAAAAATCTTCTGCTCACCATGTTCTAAGAAATAATGCTAATCTAAGTGCTACAAATGCGTTGGATGTATTAACACCTACACATTGGTCTAGTGTTACATTTCCTTTATTGCATAAATAGTTAATAGTTTAGTAAGAGTCATGATGAGAGGACCCGTTTTCATAGCTCTATCTGCGCACATGAGTCAGAATTCGGTTTACAGGAACAACACTTACTGATGTGATTGTTTCCCTTCCACCTTGTGTGTGCAGTTCTGCCTTCTGCCTGATTCTGGAAAAAAAGTGTGGTTTGTTTAGCTTTTAATTTCATGCCACAGGAAGATGTAGACTGAATTTAGTTTTGATAAATGAATTAAAACATTGCTTCAACAACCTACTGTAAAATACGCAATAATCAGAGAAGCAAACTGAATAACAGAAAGCATTTCCAAAGCTGAAACCTCAAGAAACATGTTGGCCCCTAGGTTTTGTGTGAGCTTTATATGAGCCTCAGCACTGTTGCTCCCCTTATCAGCTTATTTCCCTTTGTAGTCTCCAAGAACAAAACAGTAAACCAGCCCACCTCCTCCATCTTTGTTCCCACCTATTGGTGTCCCTTGTGATTTCAAGGCAGAAGTACATTTAACATGTGCCTTAACAGGGAAACTGTATGACAAGTAAATAACTGGCCAGTAATTTAGTATTTTAGTGGAAAACAAACTTGTATTTCCTCAGCTATACCTATCAGTGCTAAACATGTGGACTACCAACAAAATCCTGTGATAAAAAGCGCAGCAATCTATGTTAAATTGCTTCTTAAGCAAACAGTACTACAGTCCTACTCAGCAAAGAGCATTGAAGCAGCACTTGGATCAGGGCCAGCCCATTTGAATGCACACAAGGTTGTCTGCAGGTGCACTTGCATTTTGACTTTATTCCTGAAAGTATCAGTTGTCTGTGAACTCCTTACACTGTATGTAACAGTTTGTGACTAACTGTTTTGTATGGTCCCTGCAGGTGTTTGTGGAGTTTGACAGCACTTGCAAGAAACGGCACTCTTGGGTCAAGGTTTATGCGGATAAAGTGCTGGCATTCCTGGTGGAGGGATCTATAGTTTGGGCGCCCCGCAAAGATCCAGTTGTGATCCAGGGAGCTGGGGTCCCTGCTAGTTGCTGGCCAGCTCTAGTAAGTGGGGGCTTTTAAGCAGAGCTGCACTTTAAGTTTTGTATAGCCAAGGAAGGGTTGCCTCTTAACTAATCTTTTCGTTTTAACATTTTTTTCATTATGCATCACAGCATTGATCCTTGATGTTTACTTGCTGCAGGTGGTCCTGGTTTTAAAAAAAAACACATTAAATCATAATCAATCTACTGTTATTGATTCACAGTTAGTTAGTTTGCAAGTTATTCCACGTGTTGCAGTAGAGCACTGGTAAGAATCTTTTTGTTTCAGGCTTTTCAACCCTTGGTTGACAAAATTGGGCTGGGTCCAGTTGTTCCTGTGGAGTTCTTTATGGACCGAGTGTTGAGCTTCTTGCAAGACGGCAGCTCTCTACAGTGTTTTGAGGTATCGTCTTTGTTTTTGTTTGTCCCAGGCATTATTTAAAATACTTCAAACAGGCCCAGGGAAAAGCGATGTAGTTAAATTGAAGCTGGATTAGAAATGCAAATAAAGCTTTTAAGTAATATTTGACCAGTTTTATTCTGTGCAGTTGGAAGAGGACATCAGGAGCAAACTGTTGCAGGAGCAGGCAGTGCTACTGAATGCAGTCAACAGCTGGCTGAGTGAGCTTAAATTACAGGAGATCTTGAGGAGAGGTGAGTCTCAGAAGGTGACTCATTATCTGCATGAAATGTAGCATAACCGGGAAGTGCCTTGTTAATGAACAGGGGAAGGAAAAAGGTCAATGTTGGTTTTGTTGAAAATATATATATTTTTTACAATTTGTGTTTTGAGGTGACAGAAGGTTAAACCTGTGATTTGTAGGTGCATAATATACAAGTCATAAACACAGTTGTGGTCCGGTGAGATGCTAATACTGGAATGTTTTTGTGCATCAGGCCCGTATACAATCCAAGGTCAGAAAGTGAAAGTGTACCAGCCTGAGTTTGAGGAGCAGTGGGCCTCAGGAATGGTGTCCCAGCATGACCCTGTGTCTCACATGATGGAGATCACCATTACAAAGGTAGCGTATACAACACTGAAATACTTCTGTGGTTTGCTAACATAAGAAGGATTCATTTTTAGCTTTGTTATTTATTTAATATCAGTTTAAGAAGACTTGGTATGATTTATTGGGCACTTTGTTAGATGATGAACATTAAAATGGTGCTGGAGGACATGTTGTCCTTCTCCTTGGTCATATAGTTCTTGCTTGTTTTCAGGGTGAGGAGACTCGGGTTGTGGATCCAAGGGTGATTCATGTGGTGCTGGCAGAGGACCTGTTGGATGAGGTAGGTGGGACAGTGATGAACTTTGGATATTTGTTTGGAGTGGGAGTGGGGGTGGGGGGGGGGGGGGGGCACAGGAAACCATTTTTTCTACATTATTACCCATTTATTGGTCTCGTCAGTAGTGCCTGTTTACTTCATAGTACTACATTTGAAGGTAACACATTTTTAACATCACCAAAGATAGTTTTAGCTACAGGGGCACTTCATTTTTATTAATTTATTTTTTAATGCAATGTAATGAATACTCTGCTGTTCTCATTACTCCCCAGGCTGGTCAGACTGAAGGCAGTAAGAAAGGCAAGCGCAGGAAGGAAGGAGATGGAAAAGGGCAGGGACGGAGGAGGCGGAACACCTCTGACAGTGATAGCGATGTGGCAGTGAAGAGACTAAAGGTTGGGGAGACAGACAGCAGTGGCAGCGAGGGTGGTGAGAACAGCTTTGGATCCTGGAAAGGGGGCGGCAGTGGCACCAGCAATACCAGTGGGCCAATTCAGAACCAGGGGTCCTCCAATACAGCAGCTCACGTTTCTTCCCAGGGGCATCCCAACATCCGCTTTGCCACCTACACGAAAGAGAATGGAAGGACAGTGGTGGTGCAGGACCGCCCCCTAGCAGCAGAGCCTGCCACTGCCACTGCCGCGTTTCCCTCTCCCTTCTCCTCAACTGCTTTCCCCTCTGTTAGTCAGATGCCTCCAGGGTCTGCACTTGCAGCTGCTCTGAAGAAGGACAAACAGTCGCCAGCAGCCACACCTGAGAAGGAGGGGGCTCATACTTCTCCGGTGACATTAGGGGGATTCCCCTTGACGGCGGGCCCCATCCCCACCTCTGTGCGCATCTCTGATGGGGGTGCTGCTGTGGGAAGTTTTAGTGGCCAAAAGACTGCTGGATGGGGTGTTGGACAGGCTGAGGTGAGCGTAGAACGTTTCTCTTTTGTTACTTAATTTAAATACGTTTAACAAACAGAACAATACAGTGATTCACTTTAGAGTATAACGTTGTGTGAAATGTGACACTGTGCTTATGCCAAACATAAAATGCAATGTTATTAATGTAGCAAGGTCAATGTACTGTATGCGTGTCCTGTATCTGTTATATTTTTGCAACATGAAATCAGGATATTGAATAAAAATGAATGGTCTTACTGTTTCAGAGTGCCAAAAACCCACTGATAGCAGCTGCTGGCTTCCGAATGTCTCAGAGTCAGCCTCTCTCAGTGCCTACATTTGGGGAAAGTCGGGCTCAGACCAACGGTGCACCTACCCAGGAGAACAAACCCTTTGGGTTCCAGTTCAGCAGCAGTACAGATGACTCCAGCAAAGAGAGTGATTCCACAAAGAACATATTCTTCCAGTGCATGGCGCAAAACGTGCCCCGGAGTAACTACTTCACCGCTATCTCTGAGAGCCTGGCTAAGGAGCCGCCCAGTTTGAACTTATTTAAAACGGCAGCCCTTGAAAGCCCAAAAGGCAGTGTATTTGGGGCAGCGCCAGGTATGTCCCCTTCTAAAGAGCAGTCCAAAACGGATTCTAAACCCACAGGAAACGGATCACTGTTGGGGAAACCATTCGGTCCAGATGCAATGCCTAAACTCACTCCAGCTTTTCCAGGCAGCAGCATTGGCGGAGGTGGAATGGGTCTCTTAACCAACACTAAACCTCCAGAGCCCCACGAAAACCTCTTCCTACAGCCCCCCAAGCTGTCCCGTGAGGAACCATCTAATCCCTTCCTGGCATTTGCCGAAAAGCTCACCCATAGTCCCTTTAGCGGCCTTCCTGCTGCGCAGCCCTCTGCCGTCTCTCTGGCTCAGCCTGCAACCCCAGTGTTTGTGCGCCCACCAGCTACCTCTGATTGGCCCAAGGCTTCCGCTGCAGCAGCAGACGCTGCTACCAGTGCTCCCAGTGAAAGCCCAGTAAATCTCTTCACCATGGCTGATCCTTCGAAGGCATTAGCGTCTTCACCATTCTCTGCCTTTTCTTCAACCGCTGCCACCACCACTACTACTACCACCACCACTGCTTCTACTACTGCCCCCAGGCCTGCCAGCTTAGGAAGTGTTCCGCAGACCAGTTCCCAAGAACCTATCCTGTCCCAGACCATGGAAATGCCTATCTTGTCATCTAGCCCTACCGAGGAAGGACCGGGAGCCGGCTCAGACTCTGGCACTGTGCAGGAGAGTGTCAGCGATGTGGTCAAACCCCTTGTGGACTCAGGGAAACAGCAGCCTGGCTTCTCATCATTTATGAGCGGAGCTACTGTCGTTTCAGAGCCCCAGTTGCTGTTTGATCAGACTCTCCAAAATTTTTCCCTGGATGAGCGCAGCACAGCCTCCAGGCGTGACTCGGACTCCAGCACCAATAGTGACCTCTCAGACCTGAGTGACACAGAAGAGCAACTGCAAGCCAAAGCCAAGGAGCAAGGTCAGCTACGGCCGGACTTGGGGGCTGGCATGATGCTGGACAAGGGCAAAGGGAAAGGGGTGGGCAAGAGCCGACCTCGCAACAAACCCTTGAAAGGTGAGATGAACAGAATGTCTAATATGGTGTAAAGTGATTTTTAGCTTCCAATTGTCACAAAAACAAAATTTTCTAATACAGTAGTAAGAATTCATATATTACCTAACTTCATGATTTCAGGTGCACATGTGACGTCACACACAGGTGAAACTCCCTGTTTGTTTTTGTTTGTCATACATAACCACTGATTTTATTACTTGTAAACTGTTTTGTTTTATGCACTGGGAAACCAAGCATGATTTAAAATTCCCACAGATTAAATTTGAATTAACATTGGTTTCTTTACTGTGTGCCAGGACTGAGCTGTAGGTGGCAGCAGAAACAGAACCACATGAACTTGCTTCATGTCAATGAAACCTGGACTGCTATGCGATGAGTCTTTATTTTCATCCATGTGCTTGCTCCTCCCCCTGTTCTTTGACTCTTGTTCTTGTGTGCCTGTGCAGTGGGTCAGTCTGTGCTGAAGGACATGACGAAGGTGCGGAAGCTGAAGCAGTCTGGCGAGTCGTTCCTGCAGGATGGCTCCTGTATCAACGTAGCGCCTCACCTCCACAAGTGCCGGGAGTGCCGCCTGGAGCGGTACCGCAAGTTCCGTGAGCAGGATAACGATGAAGACGATTCCACTGTCGCCTGTCGCTTCTTCCACTTTCGCAGGTCTGTGAGACTGCATCTCTTGACTACTGTTTGGTCTCGACACAGTTAACGTCCGCTCTATTGATCTAAATAAGAGGATGAAAACACCACTGCTACATGGCTCTATTTTAATTAAATGGCAGCTGTTTTTATACCAGTTTAATGGAAGCTTGGGTTTGAGGGTTAACCACCTTTTTGATTGTCATTATTTATACATTTTTCTACAGAAAATTAAATCTTGGACTTGAGGCTAGAGCAGGTTAGGTGTCAAGGGTTTAAAATTCGAAACTATAATTAGAGAACTTTGTGTACTCCATACCATAATCCTAACGTAAGCCCTTTAATTTGTCATATGGATGGTGGAATCTGGAATTAACATCTAAAAGATAGATTGATCTCTTCTGTCTCAGGCTGGCGTTCACACGGAAAGGGGTGCTGAGAGTGGAGGGCTTCCTGAACCCCCAGCAGAGTGACACACAGGCCATGAGCCTGTGGATCCCCTCCCTCACCATCCCAGAGGGCCTTGACCTAGAGACCTCCAAGTACATCCTGGCCAACGTGGGCGACCAGTTCTGCCAGCTCGTCATGTCTGAGAAGGAGGCCATGATGATGGTTGAGCCACACCGTAAGACATTGCTTCTAAAAGCGTGTTGTTTATCACAGTGGCATAGTGTTCTCTGTGAATAACATGGGGTACCCTGGGTGTGATGTAACACCGATGATCAATGAGGATTCAAAAGGGCTAATCTATTAGAGATGTTACAGATTTTCTTCTGGAATAGTATAATTAGGGCTTCTGAGTTTTGGTGTTTCTCAGACTTTTCTGCTCTCCTTTAAGAATTCAATTGATACATGTTAGGCCATTCATTTCTCAGTTGTGATTTGAGAAAAACGAATGGCTTAACAGGTATCAATTAAATTTAAAGGAGAGTAGAAAAGTCGGAGGAGAACAGAGAAAATCAGAAGCCCTAAGTATAATGCATTGACCCCATGCTTTACATAAGGGGAAAAGAAGGGTGATTTTAAGAATAACAGTAATGTAATCTTAACATGTTGCGCATGTCACACTCATGTTGAATGTTCTGTTAATTTCTTTGTCCACAGAGAAAGTGGCATGGAAGCGAGCTGTGCGTGGGATCAGAGAGATGTGTGACGTGTGCGAGACTACGTTATTTAATATCCACTGGGTGTGTCGGAAGTGTGGCTTTGGGGTCTGTCTCGACTGTTACCGGCTGAGGAAGAGCCAGCCGCTTGATGGTGGGTCCCTGAAAGGTTATTGGTTTAGAACGAGGTGATCCTCTACATGTAAGTTAGATCAGCAGGAGTGCCTTTTTCTGCATATGAATCTCTTGCTTGCCGTTTTGGAAATTTCCCTTTGGGATCAGTCTCCACCTCAAACAGCATTCCAGGGTTGAATTCCAATGCGCTGATATTACCAACCGATCTTATGAATGGTTCCTTAACCCCAAAAATGCTTAATTTGCTCTCAATTTAGATAACTTCATCTGCCTACGACCAACATTCATTATGAAGGTCATCCCCACTTCTTGGATTGGAGGCAACAATAGATAACCATTTTCCTTTGTTTTTTCCTGACCTTTTTAGAATCTGAAGATAATCTTGAAGATGAGGTGTTCTCTTGGATAAAGTGTGCGAAAGGGCAACCCCATGAACCACAGAACCTGATGCCCACACAGATCATTCCTGGAGCAGGTCAGGGCAATGGACAGGGCTTTTATTATTAAAAGTACTTTGTTAAACTGGTAATCGGGTTTCTGTTTTAACTGGTCCTCTCAAATAATTGTTTAAGCAGTAATCCTTGTCTGTCTTTCGTTCTGCAGCTCTCTATAATATTGGAGATATGGTACATGCAGCACGAGGGAAATGGGGTATCAAAGCTAATTGTCCATGTACTAGCAGACAAGCCAAGCCTTTACAGAGACCAATGGCACCCAATGGGGTTTCCCAGGTAGGTCACTTGCAGTGGACATTTGACTTCACAGCTGCAAAATTGGCCCCTTTGGTCAGCCAAGTAATGATATTGAGAAGGAGAGTGCATACAATTAGAAACCTATAAATAATATTAATGTTTCACCCTTTAATGTGAATGTTGTCATTACTTGTTGATGATTAATTTGCCAGTGATTCACATTGACCTGATTTAGTGTCATAGGTTGGTAACATTAGCTTACTCTGGTTTATATATTTCTTGGTCTTCAAGCAATCCAGCACAAATTCAAGCAGCAACACAACTCCCAGCAGTGTTCCCGCAAACGGTGGCGGGACAACAATTCCAGGAGATGGGGATGTGTCTGTCAAAGTGGATCCAATGTTGGATGAAGTTAGTAAGACAGGGGAAGGTAGCAGTGATGGCAGCACTAACAGTAACCATATTACTTCAGCTTTGCCTAATATCAAGGACACCACAACTTCACCTTGTGCCAAGGAGAGCACTGCTTTGCCTAGTGTCAAGGACAACGCAACCATACCCAGCATCAAGGACAGCCGGCAGAGCTTTGCAGAAACGGCACCTTCCTCTGCACTGCACTGGCTTGCAGACCTGGCTACACAGAAAGCCAAGGAAGAGACGAAAGGTACAATAAAATCACCCACTGGATTGGCTTATTATTTAACGTGTTTATTTGAACTATATTAACCAACAGCTGAACTGCTATTTCTAAAATACAATCCGTTTTTAATGCAACGTTGTGGGTTTGTTGGCATGTTTTTGAATCCACCTTTTTGTTCTTCAGCAGAATCTGGTTCACTTCGTTCAGTGCTGGGTAAAGAATCGCGATCACCTTTTGCTCTGGAGTCCTTTAGTTCCCTGTCAAAGTCATCTTCAACCCCAAAGCTCTTTAACAGCTTGTTACTAGGCCCTGGCATGTCAAACACAAAGTCAGAGGGATCTAGTCTCAGAGACCTCCTAAATTCCGGGCAAGGGAAACTTCCTCAGGGTGGCCCAGACACTGGCATCCCCTTCCCCTCTGTCTTCTCTACAACCTCCACAGTAAGTGTGATTTTACACACACGCAGAGATGAAAATGTGTAGAATAATATTATAATAGCTGGTTACACACACACACACACACACACACACACACAAAATCATAGACAGCAGTGAGCCACAGCTTAGTTTTTGTACTAGAGTATCGATATATATCCCTTACAGAGAGAAGTCCAACAACTTTTTTTACTTGGTAATCAGATATGCAAGAATACTATGACCAAGGGGTATGGTAATGTAGCAGGATAGGTGATACAATAAATGTATACCAAATAAGCTATTTGAAACTGTTTAATAAACTGATAAGGAAAGAACATTGTATCCAGATTTATGCAGACTTTTTGGAGGGTAAAATTTAAGAGCGAGACTGTAACTAGCTGGTATATTTAGAAAATTCAGTCGGTTACCAAAAAATACAAAGCTGAAATGTCTTATCTTTCCTTTCCTATGCTCCAGGGAGACAAAAGCAAAGGCAATCTTCCGAACTTCTTAGACCACATAATTGCGTCCGTGGTTGAGACGAAGAAGACTGCTGAGGTGAGGAAGGCAGAGAGCTCGACTGAGACACAGAAGGAAGTGAAGAAAGAGAGTGTGATGGGGCTCAGTGTGCTGGACCCCAACACTTCCCACTCCTGGCTCTGCGACGGCCGGCTCCTCTGCCTCCAGGACCCCAGCAACAGCAACAACTGGAAGATATTCCGCGAGTGCTGGAAACAGGGCCAGGTGAGAGCTCAGAAGCTTGGGCTAGCCTCACACTCCCAGACTTCAGCCATTTGTAGTTTGCATTTCACAAATAGGAACAGGAGGATTTAACACAACCGTTTTGCAAGCTGTAGTATGAAAAATATTAATAGCAGGGCACTGAAATGTGGACTGTATATGTTTCACCCTAATGAAGTCTGTAAGTTTACTCATGGAAGTTCATGCAAGTTAGTGTACATGCAGCTATAGAAAGGAAATAGTTATTTAAAAGGGGGTCTGGTTCCTCAGGCTCCTGGCACTGGATCAAATACAGGGTTAGATTTTAGGGGGCTTTCAGACCACTGCTTGTCTATTACATCTATTTAAATAGTGCAACCTAAAACGTCTCCCCAAAATCTTCAGCATGATGGCTTTCACATACCTTGCAAAAATAAATAAGAATGTTGGGTATTTGAAGTGTTTGTGCATCCTAATTTTCATTTGGCCAGGATGGGTTTGTGAGTTTCTAAACTAGGAGGCTGTGTGGTCTAGTGGTTTAAAGAAAAGGACTTATAACCAGGATGTCCCCGGTTCAAATCCCACCTCAGCCACTGACTCATTGTGTGACCCTGAGCAAGTCACTTAACCTCCTTGTGCTCCGTCTTTCGGGTGAGACGTAATTGTAAGTGACTCTGCAGGTGAAGCATAGTTCACACACCCTAGTCTCTGTAAGTCGCCTTGGATAAAGGCGTCTGCTAAATAAACAAATAATAATAATAATAAACTTGCATCAAGGCACACGGAAAGCAAATACCAGGTGTTAAAAGATCCAGATCTAAACACAAGTATTTCTAATTCATGTCTCTGTTTTCTCATTCAGCCTGTGCTGGTTTCGGCAGTGCACAGTAAGTTAGAGGGCGGACTCTGGAAACCAGAAGCTTTCAGCATGGAGTTTGGAGACCAGGATGTGGACCTGGTGAACTGTCGGAACTGTGCCATCATCTCTGACGTCAAAGTCCGAGACTTTTGGGACGGCTTTGAGGTCATCTCTAGTAAGTACTGCTAGTGTACAATCACTACTAAACTAATCCCTAAAGCTGAGTAAGTGAAAATAGGCCACCTGACCTAGTTCTTCTCTTACTTTTTGAGCAGTATAGTATCTAAACATTCCACCTAGTTAAGGGGTGTGTATGTTGGGTTTTTATTTTTGTTTTGTATTGCGTAGCATTTGCGTATACAGCACACCTTTCTTTAACTGGTCATTTTCTTTTTTTTTGATCCGATCAAGCTTCTAATTGGAGTAGTGGCATACCTTTTTGATTTATTTATATATAAAAACAGCTTGTTTTTTATGCTGTTTAACACTGCAAGCACACACAAAACCAAGTTTAAAAAAAAAACTTTATTATACTTTACCATAACTCTCCGTGCTTAACTATGCATTACCATGGGTTCACTATGCTTTTATTACACATTAAAAATGTGGTGTTTGTCTTTTCTATTTGTAGAGCGTTTGCAGGGAGAAGATGGACAGCCTATGGTATTGAAGCTTAAAGACTGGCCTCCAGGAGAGGACTTTAGAGATATGATGCCAACGAGGTAGGTGGTGGTGGGGATGGTCTTTTTCATTTTAAAAGTATATTTAACAAATGTCTGCTTGTGTATTTAACTTACTGGAACTTTTTTGTTTTGTTTGTTTCTCTCCCTTTTTCCGCTCAGATTCCATGATCTAATGGACAACCTCCCCCTTCCTGAGTACACTAAGCGCGATGGAAGATTAAATCTTGCTTCCCGATTGCCCAACTACTTTGTGCGGCCTGACCTCGGACCAAAAATGTATAATGCTTATGGTATGCATTCAGACTTAAATTTGTAGAATTGGTTGTGCTTTTGTAAATGTATACAGGTTCTGAATGTAATGACTGATTTTTGCATGAAACCTATAATTATATTTAGGGCTGTATCCCTCCCCCCCCCCTCCCCCTCCACAGTAAATTGCTTAATACACTGTCTAAAAATAGGTATTTCAAAATATTTCTCTATTTAAACATTTATTAAAGCAGGAACAAATAGCGTTAAATGCATTCAAAACTATAATACAACAAATGTTTCTAAATTATTTAAATACGAAATTGTAGAATATTTAGTTAATGTCCACCTTTATTAAAAACATTTTATATTCACGATCAGAGAATTATCAAACAAAGTAAAAACATAAATAAATGTAAAAATAAGACACATTAAATGTCCCCTTCTTGTACTGGACAGAGCAATCTTTAACAGAAATATTTCAAATCTTTGATGCAGCTGGTGTTAAAGAAATCGTACAGATCTATGCACTTTGTTCCATCATTTACTAGAAGCAAATTAAACCGGCTGTGTTTATTTTTAAGTGATAAAAAATATGTATGTTTACACTTCTCAGAAATGGTAATTTTCACGGAGAACTACAAAACACGGCAATGGGTACATTTCTCAAATAATGAAATCTGTGATAACCATGAAAAAATAAAATACAGCCTTAATTCTATTTATGCAAGACAGAGCAATTGATCTGCAGTGTTTTATGGGTTTCATTTGAGATGCAAGTGGGTATGGAATTTAAGGATTGTGGTATTTGTAGGGTTGATATCAACGGAGGACCGTAAGGTTGGAACCACAAACCTTCACCTGGATGTTTCTGATGCTGTGAATGTCATGGTATACGTGGGAATCCCACAGGAAGAGGGAAATCAGGAGGAGGGTAAACTATTATTATTATTATTATTATTATTATTATTATTATTATTATTATTATTATTTATTTTGAAATGTAGGTTATTGGAAAGAGTAAGTTCAGGTGTAACTACCGTATTCCTTAAAGTTTAAGACCCCCTCGAATTTAAGATGCTGCCCAAATTCCCCACCCTCAATTTGAGGGAACTCCCCCCCATCAAATAAAGCTGCATTTACAAAGATACAACCTCAATTACGCATATAAGAAAACAACATATGGAGGCAGTTTGTGGCCGTCTGCTGTCACACAGAGCATTACCGTTATGCGTTGCTTCTCATTTTGTCGTGATTGCTCGCACCTGCTTTTCTCCCTTTTGTGAACTGTGGTATTGCTTGGCATGTCGAAAAATACAGGGGTCTGATCAGCTTTTCCGATCTGTCCAAGCTGGTATTGTTTGTTAGAACAGAGCCTAATGCTGAAACGCTGAAATTGTAAAAGCTTCTCTTCGAATTCCTCAGGAAGCTAATGACGGTTTATTAAAAATGGCTTCCTGTGTGTCGCGGGAAGATTCGAGATTGGCAACTACATCTTTGTTCATCGCGTTGCTGTTTGTGTACTCGGGTATTCACATCTTTTGTTGGCGATTTTTAATACACACACCATTATACTCGAATTTAAGACAAGCCATTTTTTAGAAGAAAAAAGTGTGCCTTAAAATCGAAGGAATACGGTAAATTATCAGTATCTTGTGAACAAAGTTTGTTGTGTTTTTTGTTACTTTTTTTATACATATATAAACTGTTTTTGTTTAATTAACATTCTTTTGTTTTGATTCCAATACATTTTCTCATTCACAGAAGCTGATATCACTGGATGTAAAGGTCTGTGCATTTTCCTATTATCTCCCTGTCATGCACTTTTAAAATAAACAATACATTTTATGTGCTTTTGCTTAGCAGATGGCACTAGTGTGGAACAGTGGAGAGCAGTAAACATGATTACCGTTCAGACAGTGGAGCAGGAAGGGTACGTTTAGCATATGCCAGAGGGAAATGTAATATTTACTGAACCTTTTGTATCGAGCCATAATAACTATATCTTGTTCGTTGGTGTCAGGAATAAAGAAATGTTTTGATCCAAACAACATGATACAGACCTCTTGCATTCCAGTGATCTCATTGGCACTGACTAACACATAGACATGACTCATTTCATTAAAATATATAGCCAGAAGTATGTATGGTATCGAGGACACAGTTTTCAGACACTGCTGGATCATACTAATTTTGTGGGAGTAATGTTTGATTTAAAATAACTGCATCGAGCTTTGCTTTTTTCCAATCAGAGGTTTTGAAGACAATAGAAGAAGGGGATGTGGACGATATGACAAAACGTCGAATCTATGAAGCTAAGGAGAAGCCTGGTGCCCTTTGGCACATCTACGCAGCCAAAGATGCTGAAAAAATTCGTGAACTTCTCCGGAAGGTAGTTAAGTTTAAAACGTAGCATTGAAAATATTTTACTTTTAAGATTTTTGTGCCGGTACAGAAGTGCTGTTCTGATTTGTTTTTTTGGTTTCAGGTTGGGGAGGAGCAGGGTCAGGAGAATCCCCCTGATCATGACCCAATTCACGACCAGAGTTGGTACTTGGATCAGGTCCTCCGCAAGCGGCTATATGAAGAGTATGGAGTGATGGGCTGGGCGATTGTTCAGTTCCTGGGGGACTCTGTGTTTATACCCGCTGGAGCCCCGCATCAGGTATGCACAATTTCTACATACATTTCCTGTACTCCTAAACTGAAGTCATTTTATTTTTATTTTATATCAACAGTGATTTAAGTGTAAGTTTGATTTGTGTAACAGTTTTGATCATGTTTGTGTTCCTAGGTGCACAATCTGTACAGCTGTATTAAAGTAGCAGAGGACTTCGTCTCTCCAGAACATGTGAAACATTGCTTCAGACTAACGCAAGAGTTCAGGCACCTTTCTAACACACACTCAAACCATGAGGACAAGTTACAGGTCGGTTCCTCATTTATTTATGTTTTTGGGTGGGTGGGGCCACTCATATTAGAAATATGTTTCAAGTTGGAAGGATAAAACAGTAAACGGGTGGGGGGGTCGATAAAGCTTGTCTACAACATTTTTATGCAATTGTGTGTGTGTGTTCTTAAATAGATGTATACATCTATATTTTACGATTTGAATTAATTTGTGCATTTTCTATTGCTTTTCCAGGTGAAGAATATTATATACCACGCAGTGAAAGATGCAGTCGGAACACTGAAAGCTCATGAGGCAAAAGTTGCCCGGTCATAGCAACAAATGACTGTCTGGTTCAAATGGACTGTTCACAACCACGTGCAAGATGTGACTGACCTGGCTGAAAGAGAGGGCAGTCTTCATGGCAAAACTGGACTGCTCACAGGGGGAAAAAAAAAAACCCCCGCTTGTTACAGTATTAGCAAGAACATGAAATACAAAAAAAAAAAAAACCAACAGTGTTGTGATGCCTCTGGTTTTGTTTCGCACTGAACTGTTTAGAGGGGAGAGGGTGGGTTGTTGAAAGGTGTAAGGTGTAGAATCCCTTTTCATTTATTATTTTAACTGGAAACATCTGTTAAAACCCTTTTGTACATGTGTGGAATTCAGTTGTAGATTTGAAATCTAAAGGTTTTGCTTTCTGGTCTGCTAGTTGTGTTCGGTGAAAGAGGTATATCCTTCAGTGGAGTTGCAAGGGCATTTTCAGCTTCAACTACGACCTAGGTTTTAAAGAGAAACCAATTCACATGGATTATTAAACTGCTAATCACCAGTCATCGCCACGTAGTAAGGAGAATTCAGTTTCAAGTACTATTTAAGTTTTGCCCAGTCATGTGAATGTTTACAATAAACCAACTGTTAAAAGAAAGAGACCAAAGTTTTATATATTTAAAAAAAGAAAGCTTTCAACATCTTGACCTTTTTAATTACAGAATTGTTTTGTTTTCTTTTGAAGATTGCTACCCTTGAATTGGGCGGAAAGAGAAACTGCATCTTTAGCTAATTCCATGTGTGTCGCAGTAGAAGTTCCCACATTTGGATATAGAAACAATCCCACAGATTGTAAAGCGTGAGGATGAACTGCAGGTTATTCAAATATTTGAAAGCAGATTTTAGATGGCAGTAGAACAATATTTAGTTCCCGAAATGTAACACTTAAATTAGTTTTTAATGTTTTATTTTATTACTTTATTCAATTGCCACACATTTTGATTTTGATACCTAGACACATGATTTTCACATTGGTTTCAGTCTTCCTTTTACAGTGGACTAAAAAAAAAAAAAAAAAAAACCCTGAAATGAAGGAGTTTCTTCAATTGTTTTTAAACAAATTAATAAAAAAAGACTTCCTGACCAGCACATCTGTTTTGTTTTCTGGTTCTCCAGTGTTAATCAGACCTGTGGTATCAATAAACCCATTTCTTACAAGGCATGTACTGCTGCTGCTTGCTTTGGTAACTTTTGGTGCTGACTTGTAAATTTTTCATTTAATCACCCCCCCCCCCCCCCCCATGGGATACTACATATTTCAAGAGTACAGTTTAAAAAATAAACAAACATACTGTATGTAGTTCTACAGCATTTGGTTTATTTTTTAGCAGATTTTTTTTTTAAAAAAACACATTTTGTTTTCTTTAACCAGTGGTTTGTTTTCAATTGGTTGTTTCTTTTTTGTTTTAAATAAAGAACAAAAAAGAAAGTTCTGACATAAACCCTTAAGGTGTTCTGTATTTTAATTGTTGTGTGAGCCTTTTAATTGTATGTTTTCTGGTCTAGAATTCAGAACCCCCCAATAAAACCAAAGACATTCTGGGACTAAAACTAGCTGAAGGGGGGAAACACATTTGAATAAGAGTAGAAAGCAGGGTAGACATACACTGATGTCTCATGTCAGTTTTTGTTACAATAGTCTGTGGTTTCATAGTGATTTAAAACAAGTAAACTTCATTTCAAGTTGATTTTTTTTTTTTTTTTTGCATAAATGGCAAATGTGTGTTTTATGTTTAGTTCAGGATCTGATAAGATTCTGACTAATGCACATTATACCCCTATTTTCTCAGCTGATGGATTTTGTAAATAAACCACAAGATGTATAGATGAATGAAAAATACAAGAAACGAAAGCAAAGTAAAATTGTGTAGACTGCATGTGACCAGTTTCGGGGATGATCGAGCCAGGGAGGTTTTCTGCTGGTCTTGCTCCCAGTTCTGGATAGTGTATTCTGTTAAAATGCAAATTGTCCTTTTTTCACCCACACAGTGTTTGTTTTGTATTTGGTTTAGACTTCAGAAAGAACCCCACGGAAGGTAATGCTGTCAAGTGCTAGTCTTTGACCCGTGGCCATCTAATGGTATACTGGTTTCCGAAATTACATTCCACCAACCATGGGAAAGTAATGACATTTTTAAGCATTTTTGTGAAGGCAGTCTAAGAACAAAATAATGTACACGTAAAAGCTAGGCAGAGAATCTGGGTGTCCTACATTAGTCCTGAGACAGAGAGGTGGGGGGATGCAGTGTACACTAAACGCATACTGAAATAAACAAAGTATTACATTATAATTTACAGGGGTCAGATATGCCTTGAAGTGGACCAAATCACAATATAAATATACAATAAAAAAAAAAATAACCAACTATTTAAAGTGTAGTTGCTGGTGGTGAGAGTGTCATATTTTGCTAAAAATAAAAATAGTGGCTGGAACAGTAGCCTACTTTGGTACAAAAATATACAGTTGTCGGTGTTCGGCAGGTGGGAGGATCGAGGAAGATGCTACCAGCCCCACAGTCGTACATTTCAAGACCCGTCTTGAAAAATCTGTAAAAGAAAGCCACACGTCCCATAAAGTGCAATGGTATTGTATTCTGATAAGAAATGCGGAGACCTCTAAACATTCCATAGTTCAAATGAGACCACGTGCGAATTCGGAACAATTCTAACTGACTTTTTACAACGATTAAAATGTTTGTATTTGTTAGTTAAGTGTTTATTTTTTTTAACATTTTAAACACGTTTTAAATAATATCCGTTTTATCAGTGTGAGGTGAGAAACATTGTGCTTATTATTTATCTTACGTATTGTTTTTCGTTATGTTTGTCATAATTACCTCTATTTTAATTTAAGTAGCCTGTTAGTTCAAAAAGTCTTTTATTCCACTAATTTCTACCTTTACCGTATTGTGTTTAAACACATATTTATTTTTTCTGAAGATGTAGTCAGGTCAGGGCACTTGTAATTGTTCTGTACACGGTGCAGAGTATTTCTTAATAGGAATACAGAATGCTATTTGTAATTGCTATAATTATACCATTCCCCGCAGCAATATCGCTCACTTGCTTGTTCGACAATGGGGTTTGAGGAGCTGTATGACATAGAGGAGGAAGAGGTCGAGGTTGTTCGAGAGGAACAGTCTGGGTTACCTGTTTTCTCTCCGAAAACACGCATGATTCGGCTTTGGGAACTCTTTGTAGCAACCGCTTCCTTTCTGTGTGTACTCTTAACAATATTTCAGGTCAGTATTTTAAGCCGAGACGTATTCATCTAAATGTGCTACACTATACTACACACTAAGATTTTGCCAGTGCTGTTTGTTTGTTTGTTTGTTTGTTTATTTATTTATTTATTTATTTATTTATTTATTTATTATTTTAACTGGGGTACAGTTTGCACAGTTATATACTCAAGGTGTGCAAATGTCGTCAAATATTCGCAAACCTAAACTATTTGAAACTCAACAACTTAAAAGTGCAGATATTGGACCATTTTGTACCACCCTTGGTGTTCCTTTTATACCCTATGCGGGACCAAGAGGGCGCCACTACCAGACCATAATGAAAAATATATAGTTTACAGTATAGTGCCTGTAATCTAGCATGCTGTAAAATTCCCTTTTTATGGTGAGAAATAAAAATGTCGGGGGTATGTCTATTACAGCCAGAATTTACTAAATCTCCACATTTTTGTTTGTGTTAGGCAAAGATATACAAGTGTGGTGCAAATTCAACAAATGCCTCTCTTATTTAAGCCACTATATCAGACAGTAATTTCTCTTTTTTTCCCTCTAATAACTGGATTGGGTTTAAAAGCAATAACATTAAGTAATATTAAGCCTGAGTTTAAACATCAGGGGTGTAGTTAGTAAGGGATCATATCATATTTACACCACTGCAGATGTGTATTATTTTACTTTTTAGGCACATTTTTTACTGTTATATTTGTAGTGTAATAAGAGCTGACACATGTAATGTATTTTTAATTGTGTCACTTTTTATTTAGGTCACCTTTGACACAGCTGAGCCTGCAATATTGGGCTTTAAATACTTTCTTGATGCTATCTACATATTGAACATTATCTCCCGCTTCTATATTGGGTTTGAATCCCAGGGAGTGGTGATCATGGATAAAAAGCAGCTCCGGAAACGCTACCTGAAGGGCTGGTTTACTGTGGATCTGTTTGCTATCTTCCCCTTTGAGATTGTTCTTTTGACATATCCTAAACAAGATATTTGGATTGTGTTATCTTATTGTCGACTGAACCGGATATTAAAGGTTGTCCGGCTGTTCAGCTTTATATGTGAGTTTAATTTCAATTGATTTTTGAATATGAAAGGCAAGGACCTAGAATTTAGATGAGTAATAATAGACTGTGAACCAACCTTAGTTTATTACATGTTTTTACTTGTGAACCAGATTTGCTATGCCTTTTGCTCCAGTCTAGTTTACACATTTTATAATATACATCGTTAATGTTAGTGCGAAACCTCAAACCTGCATCTTTAGGAAAACGTTGTTAAAACATGATGGTATTTATAGAAGTAATTCAAAAGAGGCCTTTGTATGAATAGAAAATATTCCACACTTTTCTTTGTTTAAGCATCCCTCGCCAAAGAACCAGAACTCAATAAAGTTCATGTCGCCGCCTTGAATTATTTCTGCATCATAGTCATTTTTATTCACTCAACTGCCTGTGTATGGTAAGTGATGCTTTTATAAATATGTTTACAAAATACTTTTCTTTTTGAAGGTGTCAAAAAGTGTCTAGTAATTGTTATTAGAAAAAATGTCTTAAGCTGTTCAGGTGTTAGGACAAGTAGCACTGTTTATATTTGAGTACTTTGAACCCTTCAAGTAAATATTTTGAATGAGTGAATTTGTTTTACTTGGACTTGTTTGCTACAGGTATGCTTTGGCCTGTACGCCTGTTCATCATTATGAGGGAAGACACTGCTCAGAAAGAACATCTTGGCCGTTCTTGTTAATTAACAGTATGACTTTTCAAATTCTTCAAAAACATTTGTAAAGTATTAAAAAAAAAAAAAAAAAAAAACATGAAGCATTTCAGACTTTGAATTTTCCACCACTCCCCACTCACTGTGTACAATACATTATTGCAAATTCCCATTTTAATGTCTTTGGAAAGAATCCCTAATAACTGACATTACTGTATTACACACTTTTGTCTCAATGTATAAAATCCCCTCTCAATCTCTGCTGTTATGCTTATTGGTACATAGTGGATAATATACTTTGATAAATTCATGTTATTTTGCTGTTCAAGGGTATTTAGGAAATGTTCTATTTTAGTGATTATATGGCATTGCAACATTTTTTTTCCTTTTATCAGTTGGTCAAAACATAACGGAATTTAGTATACTTGAAGCATATATAGTATCTCTCTACTGGGGAGGTATCACAATAACCACGGTTGGGTGAGTAATTTCTAAATATTCAATATTGTGTTTTCTGAAGGAGGAAAGTTCAGGCTTTGGTTGAATTATTTTATTAGTTTTATTAGCCTTGTAAATAGAATATATTTGGTCAGACCTATAATGATAAAAAGTGGTTTAAAAGTGGCCAAGTGATACAATACACTACTGGGACTAATACTCCCTCTCCCATCTCCAGTTTTTATTTATTTTTATTTTCACCTTGTTAAAAATAAAATAGAAAGTGCGATTGATACTATTTGAAAACAAAATCATTATTTGACAATATCAAGAGCAGAATATACATTTTATAGTATCGGTGCTTTTTGGAAATCATATAGAATATTATTAGGACAAGAATGTCTGTAATGACAACCAAACTAGTTGTGATTCATTTTGACAGGTATGGTGATATTCATTCATTGACTCTACTAGAAACTGTCTATTCAGTCATCATAATGTTCACTGCTTTGGGTGTCTTGGTTGGAGTCATCATGACTGGGATGAGTTCCATCATTACAAACCTGGATGCGCGGAGAGGCAGGTTCTGCCACCGACTTTATTCCATCAAATTAAACATGGTAGGGTTTTCTGTTTATTATATACCGGCACATCATGTCTTACTTTAGAAACATAGATAATGGAGATATAAAGAGTACAAGAAGATGAACATGTCTGTGTTTTTGTGTTAAATCATTGAAGCTGAGCTGATTATCTCCTTGCAAGGGTACAGTATATTCCTGAGGATCCAAGTAAGCATTAATATAACGCACCGAGGGAGTGTGTTTATTTCAACACCTGCAGACACCCCCAGAGCATGGTATTGCACTTATAAAATGTGCAATTTAAAAAAATGACAAAATGCTGTGTTTACTCTGATTAGTAAATCTGAACTGTGCGGTAGTACAATTCCTGTACCGTCATGTGATTGCTAACAACCAAACAGAAATACGTACTGCCATATTCAGAAACAACACTTGAGTGTCAATCCTCACTTAAGTGTGGCAAATTAATGTTATTTTATGTTGAGAAAGAATTGCTAATTCATTTTAGGTGGTGATTTGCTTTCCAAAGCAGCATTTAATTTGTAATCAATATTATTTTTAAATTTTGTTTTCTTGAAGAAAGACATTGGCTTACCGCCAGAAGTGCAGACATGGGTAGAAAAATATTATGTTTACCTATGGAAGCATCGCAAAGGAACCATCATTGCTGGGTTACTAGATGACCTTCCATTCTCAATCCACTCAGAAATATCATTGGCATGTAACCAGATATTGTTGAAAAAGGTAAATTCAATTGTTGTTCTAATCACTCACAGGGAGTGCTGCAGTCATGCTGGGTAAGTTCTCCTCATTGTGCTTCAGCCACCACTACTGGGCCCTACCACCAGGGTTCAGTAGCTTGGTAACATCTGTTTAGGTTTGCTTGACAGTACATTTTGGCTGATTGGTATTAATCATTTGCACTACAGTAACATAATAGATATAATGCACAAACTTTGTTTATGGATTGGTGACAGCTGTTTTTTTTAAGTGTGTTTGTAAACTTTCTCAAAGGTAACCCCATCTTTAAAAACAGATGAACCTCACACGTCTCAATACCAAACTAATCAAAACAAGGAACAAGGCCTGAATAAAGTGTGAGTTAAAGTTTCGTTAATAGAACTTATATGGCAGTCCATTTATGAAATATTACTGTTTTTTTTTTTAGTCTACCTTGTTCCGTGGTACTGATGAAGGCTTCAAGAGAGCTTTGTCAGTTTCAATCAACCCATATACCTACAGTGCTGGGCAGATTCTGGCTAAGCGTGGTGAATCAAATCAGTCCATGTACTATCTTGAACATGGACTTGTGCAGGTACTAAGAGTAATGCTATCTGGTGTGTGTATTTTTAATTCCTCAGTCATCGCTCTCCAGTACATTGGATTCATATTTAACCCCTTTCCCCCATCTGCCTGAGATATATTGATATCTACTGTGAATCTTTTTACACGGAAATACAAAAATACATTTTACATTCAGATCTATTTTGACAGGCCATTGAAGACAATGCTGAGAAAATAGCTACTGTACTGCCAGGATCTCTTATTGGAGAGGTAGGATTTATAAACATCATTAAACTATTGTATATTTTGTACTGTGATTTCACTGACAGTAAAGGCAGTTCAAATAAGACTTTCATGGTCTATAAAATAACCCTAATCTGAGTGACAAACATTATTTACTGTATAGTGCACATATATGGGACTACCTAAAAAAAATGTTTGCTTTATGTTAACACCAGTGGCTTTAAAATGCAGTATATTATTTAAGTCTGTAAATCAGGAATACTGAGCTTGTACAGATCATATTAAACTGACCCTTCTTTCTCTCTTTTACTTCTCAGATATATTTAATGTACAAAATTCCCAGGAATGTTACAATTTGTGCTGCAACACTGTGCGAGATTTATGTATTGCATCAAAAGGATCTGCTTAATTTATTTGCTGATTTTCCAGAAGGTATGTGTGCACCCTTTTACAGTTTGTACCAGCAGAAATGTTTGCATTTACTACATTTCAGTTACACTTCTCTAGTTCATTATGTAATTATATGGGCTGTTTTTAGTATGCTGCTATACCAAGGTGGGACAAAACACTTTGTAGGCTTGTGGCCATTTGGCCACAAGATTTCAAAACCTGATGGCCAACATTTAAATTGCGGGAGGTGAACTATATACAATCGATCTGCCAGGGAACTAACGAAAATTCCAGGGAACTGTATTCTGTGCATAGAATACCAGGATCTATATACCGTACATAACATTCCAGGGAACTATATGCATTAAGTGCCAGGTAACTATTTACTGTGTACATAAAATGCTCAGGAACTATATACATAAAATGTATAATCAAATGCCAAGGAAGATAACTATATAGAAATTCCAGGGAAGTGAACACATTTCTTTATTTTTCAGTTAGTGTTCTATTTGCTTTTGTATGCTTTTGTAGCAGATTTTACTTCAGCTCACTTTGCTTGAAATTTAAATTGACCTTATGATGTTTTATCCCCTTTGAGCCGTCCCCTCAGATGGGGCTCGAGTCTTCGCTTCTCTCTCTCTCCGCCACCTCCCAAAACCTAGCCACTATCTCCAACTGTAAAAACAATTTTTTAATTTTTTTTTATTTTTTTATTTCTCCTGCCTTCTAAGCTGATCAATCGACCAGTGCGAGTTGCCACGGATCAGGGAAAATTAGGGCTGTATTTTTTTTCCAAGGTATTTCATGGTCTAAAAATATGTATTTTATGGTATTTCACGATTAAATATAATCATTTACCAGAAGCAAACTGGACCGGCTGCCAGGTTCCTAAATGCAGTGTAACAGGTAGTGCGTCAATAAGGCATTCAAACAGGAATCTTCACGGGGAATTACATGGGTAAAAAAGTTGTTTGCTTTTAAAGTTGTTTAGTTTAATTATAGTTGACAAAAGCCATCTCTTCAAAGCAGAATTAATTTGATCATTTCCACTGTTCTACCCTATCTTGACTGGCTGGGGCACGTTACCATAGAAACAAGAAAAGGGGGTTGGTTCCACGAGTTCAAAAGCATTGGCTCTGCCAGATCAAAAGGGGCGGCGCAGATTCTGCCAGTTTTGAAGCAGAAAGTCTTTTAGTATGGAGCCGTAGTTCTGTTGTATGTACAGCAAATGCTTAGTCATTAATGTGACAAGTAAAATCTACTGGCCATATTGCGACCTGGTGACCTGATTTGAACCACCCTATGCTGTACATAATTAAAGTTAAGAAGATGCTTAAATTTTCTATTATTGCAAATTGGGCTGTGATCTAGTCTCATACAGTAGTTATGGTTTTGATTGTACTAACATATTTAAAAATGATAAAACAGAACACTGTGATGCCCTGGTTGTCATGCTTGTTGATATAGTAGACTCTTATAAATAAATAAATGACCTGCAGTTGCTCTGTTGTACTGTTGTAAGTCAGCTTTTTAATTGCTTTTGTTTCACAGCTGGTGTAAAAATAGCACAAACAGCTAGGAAACGATTGCAAAACATAGCCACCCCAATCAAAGACGCATTTGATGTAGGAGCTGCATCTAATCCTCAGAATGTGGTATTTCACAAGGACTTGGGGACAAATTTATTGGTAAAGTGCATATATGAAGTTTTTATATCCTGCCCGACTGGCTGAATAAAAGCAACAATGATGTTCATATTACAGTCCCTAAAAAGTTACCCACGCAATCAAGACATTTTCATTTGTCAGCACACAGGTATGCACACATTCAGTTTAATATGGTATTTATAAAGGCAGATTATTAGATGCATACAGAGACTCAAAAGTAAATGGATCCTGTTCTAAGTGGTGTGTGGTCAGCAGCCCAGTATATGCTGAGTAACACTTTCCACTGTTTGTTATGGATGATGGTGCACCAGCACAACGAGTATTGTTCTGCCAATTCAACCGCTGCCCTGACCCAGTTGTGTTCCGGCTCTAGAGGGTGCCCTCTTTGAATTATAGAACGATCCCAGGAAAAGATTGACATAAATAGGAGGTGCCTGATTGGGTCAGTGTTTTACATAAGACAAGAGGATGGCCCACAAGGTATTCACAGGTACAAGTGATGTTGCCAGTATTTCTGAATTTCAAGGAGAATAAACATGTACAAAAATGTCATACATCTATGTACTGGGTATCTATTTACTTTTGTCGTGTCTTTGTATATATAGTAAATACAACCTAATGAAAACCTCAGCATTAGCAGATTTAAATTTGACAAACTTCTTCACTTTAACCCTTTGCCATTTCTCATCATAATGGCATGGAATCTGAATATTTTCTGTTTCTAATGCAGCCAAAAGACCAGAAGATTTTTAAACATTTTATGGATTATGTAATTCGCCATTCTGACAGAGTCCCTGCCTCTGTTAAAACAAGTTTGGAAGGAACTGTAAAGCAGGTAAGGATATTATTTTTGTATTCCATTTAACAACAAAGGTCATTTGCACTAAGTTTCTTGTAGTACAGTCGACACCGCCTAATCGGGATACTGATAATCGGGATGTCTGCTTAAATGGGATACAACCCTGGGAGATGGTTCTTCCCAATGCTATTTATGCCATCTAATTGGGATGTCTCTGATTGGTTAGCTGTGTCCGTCAGCCATACATTAATCCCACACTGCCTTTGATTTAAATTCCTCCGCCACTTACCTGTCCTAATTCTATAAGTAACCACTTATTAAACCTAGAATCAAATTTTAATCTTTTTAATGGAGAAACTGTTGAAGAATGGTATGAGGATTGAGGATTGATTTTCGGAACCGTACAAAGTACCAGTAATTAAATCATTTTTTTCAAGAAAACGGCACAGTGAAATAATGGAACCAGAGCTGAATTAACTCGAACTTGACCAAAACGAAACAATAAAGGCTATCAAATGACCTGTGAATATCCTAAAAAACCGTCTCCAAGAAAAAGGTAGACTTGCATGTAATGTACGTTCTAAGGAGGAGCTGAACAGTCTCCTCGGATAATTATATGTCCGTTCTGTGAGGAATAAGTCTGCGAGCTGGTATTAATCGTACAGCAGAAATGTGAATCTAATGAAAGATGCAGAATGCAACAATGCTAACAACATATTCTTAAAAAACTAAAAATAAGTGGAAATGATAAAAACAATACACTATCCCCCAGTAACACCAACAGAGCTGGATAAGCTAAGAAAGAAAATAAAAAAGTTCCAGCAAGGCACAAAGCGAGCGTTATCATCACTGCTTTCACCTGCAGCTCCCCTTTGGCAGTTTTTCAAACTGCACATTATCTGGCAATTTTCAAGTGAACATGTTTTTATAATCGTTTTATAATAGCAGTAAGGCACTCCGGGGGGTGGGTTGACATGATATAACAGCTTTGTGCCTTATAACGCCTTAAGTGTGTGATTATATCATGTCAGCCCATCCCCTGTTGTGCCTTAATGCTTCATTAACATAAATTTAAATTCTTTTGTAACCACTGAATATTATTATTATTATTTCTTAGCTGACGCCCTTATCCAGGGCGACTTACAATTGTTATAAGATATCACATTATTTTTTACATACAATTACCCATTTATACTGGAGCAATCTAGGTAAAGTACCTTGCTCAAGTGTACAGCAGCAGTGTCCCCCACCTGGGACTGAACCCACGACCCTCCGGTCAAGAGTCCAGATCCCTAACCACTACTCCACACTGCTTAAGTGTTATAGAAATTCAATTGACACCTTGCTATATATCTAACCCACTTCAGTGCTGAAAGGGTAACAATGTAATTTTCTAAAATATGTTTTATTTTAAATTATACAACAAATGGGCACTGCTCTCCCATTGTTTTCTATAGAGGTCAACCGTTCTGCAAATCAATCACAGCTGAGGAGATGACCCTAATTAATGGCACTTGTTCTAAAACCAGTGCTTACCGGAACAGAGATTAAACATAGTATGAACGATAACATTCAAGATTGGGGAGCTCATATTGATCAATCAGGTTAAAGGAAATCTCAGATCCATTTTCTAATACCTAGTAATCGGCTAATGACTAAATTCTCAGGTTTGTTACAATGGACCAGTTGAGTCTGATTTGAAAATAAAACAACAAGGGTTTTGAGTGGGAATGTTACAAGGCAAGATTTTGTTGTTATGCTAATGTAGAAGACAATATTTTTAAGCCTAGGTTAATACACCTTGCTGTTCAAATGAAATCACATATTTTAATTCTATCATTCTAAAAACAGTTAGCATGTGCTCTGCTAAAGAACACTGAAATGCAGCGCAATTTAATGTTCATTTCAATTTGGTCTTTGTATCTCTTTTAGCCTTTTTGGATGAAAACACTACGACCTGATTCCAAGTTTATACAATTTTGGGAGGTCTTTTTACTCTGGTGCCTCAAAGTTGCGGTTTTCCTTGAAATATGGGTGGTATTATTTACCTTCAACAAGGATATTATAGGTACTTCATTATTTTATTCGGTTTTATTTCTTGTTTAATGCACCAGGTGACAGTTACACCTATAAGACCATTTCATTTTCAAGGGACACCATTACCAAGCTTTTAACTTGCTTTGTTGAAGTCAGTATTGTTAGTTAATGGAAAAACCTTACACTTATTGATAAACTCTGTAATCATAAATGCAGTGCGTCAGAGTCCAAAAACAAAATTTGCAAGCAAGACCATAAACACCTGGGAAGTGTGCTTTTTATTTTTTAGTCCTGACTTGCTTGGGTTGTATACTGATGTAATACAGTAGAAGGGGGGGGGGCATCAAGATTGGAATGATAGTTGATGATAAGTTAGGGATTGAAATTGGCTGCTTTTTGCACAACCCTGACCAGCAAATGTGTTCTTAATGTTGTTATGCTTTAAGGAAATTATTTAATGATTTGCCCAGGTGTTCACATCAAATGTCAACACTAAGATAATAAATAAAAGTTTCACAGGGCAAGTGAAAAAACATGATAGCAATTAGTCACATAAACAGGATAACTGTTGTGTCACCCTAAATAAAAACTGTGTAGGCCTGTATTTTGTTTTAATTATTGGTGTTTTACAGGTTTCAATAACACTGGTTTTGGTGCAACATTGCATTCAATAGCTTTCCTTGTTGATTTAATAGCTGTTATAGACATTGTCATCAATCTTCGAACACAAGTCACGTCTAAGAATGGTAAGTTCCTTAATTAAAAGTAATACATTTTTATGGTTTACTTTACATTAATTAAATACTGTCTAAAGTTTACAAGAGAGGTATTGTAGCCTTCAGTATTTTTTATCTTTCTGTGATTTGCTGTTTCCTCAAGTTCAATATAAAGTTTTAATTTTGTATTATTTTCAATACTTCCTTTTTCCTACGTGGTTACTGAGACCTCTATTCCAGACACATCCCCCTTAAGGTATACACCACAGGCTCATATGGTAAAAAGCTTATGGCAGATCCATGTCTCCTTATACTCAATTCAGTGCCACTCCATGACAGGGTTCTTTTTCACTAGTCTTCAAAAAAAGCATTGTACTTCAGGATGTTATACTGTATTACTGAGCAAAGTAAGAAGTAGTTTTTATTTTTTGCTAAGTTGCAAGTGGGTGGGAGACATTGGCTGCTGGCTGCTTTTTTCTTTCCTTTCTTACAGGCAACCAATCAGACTTTAAAAGCATTTACAAGAACTACCAGAGCACTTGGAATCTGTATTATGATGTGGCAGCAGTTTTACCTACAGATCTGTTCACATATGTTGAAGAAGAGCATTTACGCTGGCATTATTTGGGATTGTTCAGAATGAACAGGCTTCTTTGGCTCCGAAAGGTTAAATATGCTTTTCTGTGTAAATGTCACTAAAAACTGTTAACATAAGATAGATATAAAAATAACATATGATAGATATAAAAATAGTAAAATGCTTTCCAATGGGCGGGATTCGATGCTATGATGATATAGACTAAGGACAGGGGTGCAAATCGTTTTGAACAATGGTACTAAACTGTTTTGAAAGTTTAGCACCATAGAGCCTACTGGTGCTGAATTAGCAAACCCCACCCTAATCAAGCCCCTCACCCCCACTCTTCAATGAGTTTTTTGGGTGGGTCACGTGAGTAGGCCAGGCCCAATGAGAAATGGTTGTTAAGGAATAAAACATTTTTTTTAAAACATGTCTACTGGCACCAGAATTTAATGACGCTATATGAGGTACCCTAGAATCTAGCGCCATAGCACCAAATGTGCACCCCTGAAAGGAATGTACTTACTAAACTATACAGAGAGTTCTGCTTGGTACTGACATTTCAGCGGTTTAATCAGTGACAGTAGAGGTGTGTAATATCAACTATACAGTATTTGTAATTTATAAAGAATGTACAGTAAAAAGAGAATAACCTATTTTGAAATTATTTCTATTATAAAATTCCGAATTTCATTGGTTCGGCATTTTTTGTTCTGAAGTTGTGTGATACGCATTACTTAATACAACATTTGCAACGGGATTACAGGAGATAAGGCAGTTATTTCTGTTTCAGCAAGATGATTATTCTTCAATTTGTCCCTTGAATTTGACACATTTTGACCCGTAGAAAGATGTCAATTGTACCAAACTGGCACTGGCCTACGTCCTGCATAAAAGTATAGTACAATGATAGTATGATGACATCAAAATTCTACAAAAATAATGTTCCATTCTGGGTGCCAAGAGTCACTGTAAACATAGCCACTATTATACTACAACTTTTTAAAGTTATTTATATATTTACCTTTGCTTGCCTGAAATAATCAATGTTGTCCACTGAAATATCTAACAAGGCTCGAGCAACCCTGTGAAACATTTTATAAGCAGTGTGTCGTTAATTAATTTAATCTTTTTATAACAGAGTTATAACAGAACGACTGAACTCAATAGAAAACAATAGGAGAGCAGTGTCTGGAACGTTAACTGTTTTTCTTTTCTTTTTTTAGGTGTATTTATTTTATGTAAAAAGAGAAAATGATCTTGAGAAGAACTTGTTACAGTACAGAGCGTCAAAATGTGTGTTCATGTTAATGTTCTCCATTCATACCTGTGCAGGATTGTTTTACCTTGCCGGCTGCTTTAAACATAAGTAAGTGCTAGAAATAAACAATGTAAGAATACCTCAGCGCCCCTGAATTGAATACCTGTTGTTTTATTTCAAGCTTCTCCTTTAAAAAAATAAACAATGAAGAGCTACAGATTTCAAACAGCGCTTAAATGTGTGATTTAGAAGGTTCTGATGATTCTCACTGCATCTTTCCTCAGGTGTGATCCAGGATCATGGGCAGAGAAATATGGTTTTACAAAATATGACCCTGACATTGAACATTATATAACTGCTGTCTACTGGGCTGGGACCACCATGACAACTACAGGTGAGGTTTGATGGGTTCCAATATAAAAAAAAATACTAATCCAAAAACACAGCTTCAGAGATAATGTTGTTAAAGAAACCAATAACAGTCTAGAATAGTTTTATTAATACATAACTTAGTGCATGCTTAAATACCACACGTTAAAGCTTTGCAAATAGGACCAATGTCACAGAATGTCCTGTGATAAACATTTTTTGATTTCTAATAACTTTGTTTTCCAGGATATGGAGACATTACAGGCAGCACAGCACCAGAGCGAATTATTTGTATTTTTGTAAGCATAATTGGTGCATTTGTTTTCAACTATATTGTAAGTCAAATCGGTGCCACTCTTGCAAGTACTAATGCAGCCAGGTGATATTTTTTTCTTCTTTTTTAAACAGTAAATGAAACAATAATAAAAAAAAGATGTTAGATACTATTTACAGGGGATAGTATTTTAATAGTAGAAAACTGCAAGAAAGTAATTGTAATTTGTCAACTTTTATAGAACTCACCTCTAGTACAACCCTTTATAGTTATCTTCCATATCCACCCTAGTGGCATTTACTTTACTTATTATAAAATAGAATAGAACATTATAAGGAGGATATATTGCTAAGGATGGGACATATGTTTAAAAAACCTGTAGGGGTGTAACGATACATTAACCTCATAATACGATACATATCACGATATGCAGGTCATGGCACAATATATATCACTATATATGTTATTGTCCTGATTGGCTATTTGTATGATGCATAATAAGATCAAATAATCATTTAATGATGGACCATTTTGTTAAAAGTCATACATTAAATGAGATAGGGAGAGTGTGTATTCATACCAACTATGAAACACATTCATTCTTCATTCAGGAACCATTTGGTGATTTACAATGAGCTATGTTGTGCTTTTGGTCTTGTATTACGATACTAATCATACCTACCGCTATTACAATATGATACATCATGTAAAGAAAGTATAACAATTTATCAATACACAATGAATTGTTACACCCCTAAAAACCTGTTACAGATTAAGATTAAGAATGGAAATAAAAGAATATGTAAATTGTAGTAGAGATGACTAACCTATTGAAAAATACAGACAAAGTTAAAAATAATTAAAAATGTAATCTTTATTTCTTCTTAATATGGCATTTATTTAAAAAAGAAACTAAGATTCTTAGATTACTGCCGGTATCATTGTGTTCTGTGCCTCTTTGTACTATTGTAATAGAGACATTTTCTGAATTAAGTGTAGACTTGTTTAATACTGATACACATACACAAAGTCTTCCAAATGAAAAAAAAAAAAAGCTTGGTTGATTTTCTTGGTTTTCCTGTTCACATCTGAACTGAAATCAGATATTAAGATTGTGGTGAAATTAACTATTGATCATATTGGTATTGTTTTACAGTACAAATCTAAATGTACATGTTTTTTTTAATATTTAGGGTAGGATTTCAGAACCGTCTTGTGGCAATGACGTATTTTATGGAATCCCATGATCTAAGTCAGTCCCTGCAGCAGAGAGTAATTCAGTACATGAGCCTGCTTTGGGAAAAGTACCAGTAAGTTAAATAAAATTAAAAAAAAAGAAATAAGTCATGAGTTGTGGGTTGGTTAACCTAATAAAAAGCATGACAGAACAAACGAGCCAGGTAGTTATGTTTTACAGTTTAATCCCACTGTTGTATATGAAGATTGATTTCTGGGTGTTTGATTCCTGACTTGTATTAGATTGACAGTATGAAGTTGAACAGCACCGGAAAACATACAATTATTTTGATAATGTTTGTTGTTTAGTGGGCAAGCATATCCTGGAGGTCCTTTTCTGATGCATGACCTGCCAACTGAACTTCAGCAGATTGTGCTCCTGAAGGAACGAGGAAAACTTCTGTCCAAGGTGTGTTTACTTGAAAGAGCATCAAACACAAACTGCCATCCAGTGTAAAGTATGTTCCCACTGGACACTTCTGTGGGCTTCTTTAAAACACATTAGTACACTGAATAAGGCTGTAGCCAAAATGTTTCTCTTCTTGACTTATTTCTCACAGTTTTATCGTGTTTCAGACGCTCCTTTTGTAATGTTTTTTTTTTATTAAGTATTTATGTGATTTACCCCAATTTTTACAAATTTGAATGTCACCACCCCTGCTGTCAAGCTAGTTGCCATCTCATCTTCCAAACCTACAATGGATATTACCAAGCTCAACCTGGTCCACCTAGACTTGTTGGCTGCATGAACAGTAGTGGTAGCAATCGACTATCGATTTTCCACCATAAGTCTGTAACAGCACAAAAGCTAATGCATCATCTCTTTTGGATCCCTACTGGGGACCCACTCCTTGTGTTATGACTAGTCAGTAAGGCTTTTGAATTGCACTATTAAGAGACATTATTAATTTGTGCAGTCTTGGACACAGAAGCACCTGTCAGTCATGTCAGATTTGATGTCTTGTGAATTGTAAAACTCACTAACTAACTTGGAAGCAGCTTTTATATATTACAACATGTGTGTCTTGGGATACTATTTACATAAAGTACTGGTAATTTACAGACAAAAGTGCCCCTTTACGTTTTATAATACAGATATTCTGTATATTTTTCACAGCTTCCTTTTTTCTACAATACCGGATCTTTATTTATTCGTGAACTTGCAACAACTTCTATCATGTACTTCTACCCAAAAGGAGAGATTATCCAGTACAGTGAAACCATTAGCCAGGAGTTGTTCTGCATACGGCGGGGGTGTTGCCAGGTTAGAATCAGTGACTGGGTTTACATGAATGCAGGGCATTTTCCCATAAAACTTGCATTATTGTTTCTAAATGTCAGTGTGTCAAAAATCACTTTGTTTACATAGCTCTCTGTGTGAAGGAAAAAAATGAAATAAATGAAGTTGGTAACTCCACATTTTTAGATAGCTGCTAACACAGTATATGAGGACAGACCGTGTCTCTATATAATATTGTTTTGTGCACCACCACTGAAAAATTAGTTAAGATGAAATGGTTGGATATCAAGGTGTTACATTTAAAAAGTGTAAGCAAGTACTGTAGATTTGTTTTGAAAGTTATATTATTGAAATAATTAATTTGATTCCTTAAATAAAATATACATTGTATTACTGTTGTCTCTTTTTATATCATACAACACAATAATATGAAATATTTGCTTTTTTTATGGAATGTATGCACCTCTCTATTTTATCCACAGATTTTGAGTGATGATCTCAATTATGTTTTGGGTATCTATACAGAAGGGATGTACTTTGGAGAGGTAATGTTTTTACACATGCATCTAACAAGATATTCAGTGTATATATATATATATATATATATATATATATATATATATATATATATATATATACACACACACACACAGTGCTCACCCGTTATAACGCGCCCTGTTATAGTGCAGAATCAGTTATAACACGGTAGGGTCGTGGCTCCCATTTGCTCCATAATGCCGTTACAGTAGCCCTTTTATACTTGTTATAAGGCGGAACACAAATAGCACGGTCTTGTAACTATGGCTCCCCACTATAGCGTTATAAAGGGTGAGCACTGTATCTCTCTCTCCCTGTCTCTCTCTCTCTCTCTCTCTCTACACACACACAGCTCTGGTCAAAAATAATGTTACATATTGAATTACATACCGCCATATAATGGAAAACTGACAAATTGAAATTTCAACATTTTGAATCTTAAATTAAATGCTGTACTACTATTATAGCTTCCAGTAGACTTTTGTGATATAATTTTGTAGTTTCTTTGATTACATGATAAATAAAATATCTAAATTATGTTCATATGTTTTTGTTTTGTTTTGTTTTTTAATTATGTTTCAATCCTAAAATTCTAGGTGATGCAAAACCTTTGGCCATGGCTGTATATTAGAATACAAAATAAATCTAAATTTCAGTACTAAAGATATGCATAGTGTTACTGGTATGGTCTATTAAGAGCCAGGTGGACTCTAACTTTATGAAGGTGGAATTTAGCAATTAAACTCATCAAATTTGTAATACAAAAGTCATTGGTTTCCTTGACGTTACATTTTGTGAAACCCAACAGTCCATGACCAATTTGTAATTTATAGTTTTTGTTAATTTTATCAGCAATAAAGGAAACTACATCTTTCCAAAATATTCTTGAGTATATACAATTTCAAAACAGATTAATAATTGTTTCAGTATAGTTATTCCAGATAGAAAATATATGCATGTTTTAAATTGCTTTCATTGCCTAGATCATTTTTATTCAATTTTATTTTTGTTTGGTATTCCATTTTAGGTTGGCTTTCTCTTTGGCAAACCAGCGACTATGACTTTGCGAGCAAAGACATATTGTGAAGTTTTAGTAATTAACTTTGACAGATCACATAAAGTCTTTGATAAGTATCCTGCAATAAGAAGGTAAGTTTGCATTTATTTCCAATTGTATTAAACAGAAATGTCAACAAATATACTGATCTCTGTATTAAGTAATATGCAAATATATTTTTGGAAAGACAAAAATGTGGTTTACAGTTTATAATACACAGCACTCATTTTTACAGTGGTGCGTGTTATGAAAATAGCTTATCTTGGGATACATTTTGATTTTATTTTGTAATCTTCAGCCAACTACAATCTCTGAAAGAAAACAAAAAGTATCACAGTACGCTGGTGAGATACATTGACATGATGGTGAAACAGAGGTTGAAAAAAATTGGACTTGAGGAAAAAACTTCAAAGAAAAAACGAACCTTATTGACTTATCAAGGCCGACGATTCTCCAAGAAGTCAAAGTGCTGTGAGATACCTTACCTGTGATTTATTTTTTTAATGTATAGTAGTTTGCTAAACAGGGATGTTGATTGTGGGAGTGGATTAAATTGTAGACAATAACAACTTTCATCTAGTACAGAAACTAGAATTTCTGAATATTAAACATGTGTATAACTTTCTTGTTCCACTTTGCTTAACTTAATCTATAACATTTAAGTTCTGTTATTGCAGATTTTTTATAGAAAAGACATTTTAATAGAATTTTGAGGCTTGCTGAGATTATCAATGTAATATGACGATAAGGTCATTTATTTCCCAAAACAATAAACTAACAATGAAAGTATAGTTTATTTTACAGTAGCCATACTGCATATTTATCTATTTATTTTTAATGTGCAGTATTTGTTGATATTATTACTAACAAATATTACTAATAGGACAATAACCTATAATCTTCTTTTCTCAGATGTTGAGGATTTTGGTAATTTCCCAATTTATGCTGGGGCTGAGGAAGAATCAGTTAAAGAAAAACTGGAGAAATTAAGCAAGACTAGATTGGTCCCTCACAAACCTAAGTATGTTTAACACTGCATGTTTAAAATGTTCTAGTTTTTCAAAGCTACAACAATATGATTCATAAAAATGTTTAGCTTTTTATTACTGTTCAGATTAACAGTGATACAATTGAAGTCTACAAGACTATTAGCTCTCTCAACTTGTATGTCCTGTTTCAAGAGAGCAGTACACCCAAGGGTTGAGTTATTAATGTACTGCTCTGTCTCTTTTGCAGGACCCTGAAAGGAAAACTTAGTTTATTTTTCTTTATGACGCTTCCTGAAGTATTTCTGATGACGTAAGTGCCATCATGCACCTGACAAAGCACTTTGCTTTCTTCAGTCTTTAGCAGGAAGCTGCTGTTATTTCTTTCCTACCAATAACAAATATATTAATCATGTGACCACGCTGTTCATAAAAACTAAGAACCCCCCCCCCCCCCCACACACACACATACACATACACACATACACATTCACACATTTCTGTTTTCACACAAACATCTACAGCTATTCATTTCTTCTTTTTAATTATTTTTTTTTACAGGAGTGCCATACTGCCAAGTAACCGACTGTACATCAGGTGGGAGATGTTCCGGATATTTCTGGCTTTAACAGTCAGCATTCTTACCTCTACCCTGTTTAGTTTCCTCCATCATAAGAGAGAGCTCTGGTTTACCTGTTACATCCTTGGGGGTTTCTGCTGGCTGGACATGTATGTACGGTTACATGTGGCGTTCTACAAAGACAACAAGCTCAATGTAGATACACTGGAGACAGCTAGGCATTATGTAAGGACAAGTTTTCTACTAGACCTGGTCAGCTGCTTTCCTTTTGAGGTGTTTGCTTGGGCGGTAGTGTCCCCATTTGATGAGGCTGGTAACTTTTACACCAATAACAAGGCGATGCATCTCTATGCCTACCTTAGGGTACCTCATATTTTACAGCTATATCGCATACCACTTGCATACAACTACTGGCAGATGGGAATCGCCACAGAGAAGCTGGCAGTTACTTTTATACAATTCTTTTTATACATGATACTCTTCCTCCATTTCTCCACCTGCCTAATATATGCAGTACCCTGTGGTCCATTATTAAACTTCACCATCATTGAAAATGAGACACATCCCATGTTTCAACACTTTTGTGATAATAACTCCTGGGTGCTGCTGCTGAGAGAAACATTTGGAATCGATCACTGTAAGTAAAGTAGCTGTTAAATCCTGTTCTTTTCAAGTACTATAAAATATGTTTTTTGGGATCACTTGTTTTTATTTTGAGCACAGACATAATCATTTTTTTATTGCAATGAAGTAGTCTGCTTTAAAATAAATCTATTGAATATCCTAGTGGGAATATCTGATCTTTGTCAGGAAAAGTATTGATCAATTCCAAGGAAATTGTTTCAGGGATAAAGAAGCCATAATAAAAGTTTTCAATGACTTGGATACATATTAATCAACCCCCCCCCCCCCTCCCCTTTTTCTTTATTCATAATGTAGTCAGCCTTAGATCAGTTGCTACTCATATTTTTAGAACAGTGAACCAGGTAGGGACATGGTCTTAACTTTGTTGTCCCTTTCTTTTAGCTACATTGTCTTTTAAGGAAATATATACAATAAGTATGTATTTTTCAACAACAACCATTTTCAATGTTGGATATGGAGACCTTCGTTCTCATACTTTTAAAATGGTAAGGGATACCTAAGGGTTTCTGGTTTTCATTAATGTTTTTTGTTTTTGGCAAAACAGACAGGGCTTTATTGATTAGGATGATTTCAAAATAGCTTTAAAAATAATTAAAAAAACAGTGCCATCTAAACAAAAGCAGAAGAATATTATATCTCCATTGAGATTAAATGGGCCCTATTTACAAAGCCTAAACTCATGTTATTTAAATAATGTTTTTCTGAGTCTGATTTAGCAAATCATTATATATATATATATATATATATATATATATATATATATATATATATATATATATATATATATATATATATATATACAGTTAGTGGACAAAAAAATGGAAACACCTGGGTAAATGAGGGACACCAAGTATATTGAAAGCAAGGGCTTCCAAACAGGTGTGGCGCATGCGTTAATTAAGCAAATAAGTTTACATTGGTGTTTCCATTTTTTTGTCAACTACTTGTATATTACGGCTGTCAAGCTATTAAAAAAATGTGTTGTGATTAATCTTGAGATTCAAAAAATGTATCTCAGTTAATCTTGATTTTAATCGCATATTTAATTGATACAATTACTGCATCCATCTAATTTAAGTTTGCTTTATTACTGATGCTGTTATTATTATTATTATTATTATTATTATTAATATTATTATTATTAGTATCATTATCATCCATCATCATCATCATTATCATCATCCAAAAACCTACCCAGCATAAAAACCCTGTTTTCCTATTTCTGAATTAGCTTTATATTTACTTACAATTCAGCAGTTGTTGTTAAATTGTTTGAACCAACTGCTAACATACAATGGAGTCAGTTTATTACTCACCCTACTGCATTTACAATTATCAGTTTCCTTTACTCATAAACTGATGTTTTTCATTGCCATTTAAATAATCATTATCATCATCATTTATTATTATTATTATTATTATTATTATTATTATTATTATTATTATTATTATTATTATTATTATTATTATTATTATTATCTTTTATTAATAACTTGAAATTGCCTAAATAAAACAAAACATTCACTGATTGTTAATATTGTTTAAAAATAAATCTAAACAAATCTTCAATGTTACCAGGTCTGCATCGGTAGCTATACAACAACACTGGTTATAGTATCATACTTAGCTTGATTCATGGATTCGCAGTGATCCTGAATTTCTAAAAGAGTAATCATGTGTTTCATTTGTGTATTTTGAGAAGTGAAAGCATGTGGAGCAGCACTCAGGTGGCATAGCAGACTAGATGCACTTCTGTGATACTGGAACTCACTTTGACAGTAGATACAAGTAACCCATTTTCTATCCAATGAACCATCAGAAAGTTTAAAAAAAATAAACTTCCCATTCACAAGTCCTTCAGTTTGAGTACAGTTCAGTTTGCTACATAATGCGGTTCTGTGACTAATTTTATATTCAAACAATGACTACAGTCATTCAATCCTGACATGCACTTGAGGGTATTAAAATTAATTATTTGATATTTAAATTGTATCTTCTCCCTGTGGTCCTGGAAACAGCGATGCTTCTTCCTGTGGTTCTGGAGACAGCAATGCTTCTCCCTCTGGTTCTGAAGACAGCGGTGCTTCTCCCTGTGGTTCTGGAGACAGCAATGCTTCTCCCTCTGGTTCTGAAGACAGTGGTGCTTCTCTATCTGGTTCTGGAGACAGCAATGCTTCTCCCTCTGGTTCCGGAGACAGCAATGCTTCTCCCTCTGGTTCTGAAGACAGTGATGCTTCTCCCTCTGGTTCTGAAGACAGCGGTGCTTCTCCCTGTGGTTCTGGAGACAGCAATGCTTCTCCCTCTGGTTCTGGAGACAGCGATGCTTCTCCCTCTGGTTCTGGAGACAGCGATGCTTCTCCCTCTGGTTCTGGAGACAGCGATGCTTCTCCCTCTGGTTCTGAAGACAACAGTGCTTCTCTATCTGGTTCTGGAGACAGCAATGCTTCTCCCTCTGGTTCTGGAGACAGAGGTGCTTCTCTGTTTGGTTCTGGAGACAGTGGTGCTTTTCTATCTTGTTCTGAAGACAGTGGTGCTGCTCTATTTGGTTCTGGAGACAGCAATGCTTCTCCCTCTGGTTCTGGAGACAGAGGTACTTCTCCCTCTGGTTCTGGAGACAGAGGTGCTTCTCTGTTTGGTTCTGGAGACAACAATGCTTCTCTATCTGGTTCTGGAGACAGCGGTGCTTCTCTATCTGATTCTGGAGACAGTGGTGCGAGAGAGAGAGAGAATTGTGTGAACTGTTGTTCAATAAGCCAACCACACTGAATATCAAAATGCATTTTTTTAAATCAAAACATTATTTAAATAACCCATGAGATAAAGCTTTGTGAATAGGACCTTCTTTCTAATGACATACCCCTATTTCAGTGATTGCAGAATGAAGGCTTAGATTTAGGTTTAAAATTTTCATTTCAATCACATAGTGTAACTCTTCTTAATGTGCTTTCTTATAGGATATTGCTCTTTTTATTTTAATGGTGTTAGGATCTCTCTACTTTGGTTGGATGGTTGGTACTGTCACATCTATCCTTGCCAATGCAGATGCTGCCAGAGCAGTATATACAGAGAAACTGGAATCTATAAAACACTTTTTAAAGGTAAATATTTTTTTAAGTTAATGTTTCTAGCACATGCAAACGGACCTAGTGGCTCATCCACTAAAGGCAGTGTGAGTCATAAATTCAGAAACTTGCTGGTCTTGCAGATCTTAGTGGGGGCCCATGGGAGTGCTGATTGTCCCCTGAAAACAGTTCCCCTTGATAGCATAGGTTTAGCCGGTAAAATTAGGCAATTGGCTTGACAGTGGGAATGGAGGTCGCCAGTTGATCCTTAAATTCAACTTTTTTTTTTTATAACTTTTCAGTTATAAAAAAGCAGATGGACAAGGAAATGCAATGTCTGATGTTAAACCAACAAATATACACTATTGTTAGACTCAGTATCCCAAATATTTTGTTTTTCAGAGTCAGAAGATTACTGGCCCTATAGCTGACAGTGTTCAGAAGTTTTATTCCTTCAAATGGATCAAAACAAAAGGTGTAGATCCAGAAACTCTCTTTGAGTACCTGCCATCTTCCCTTCTTGGAGATATTTCAACTATTATCTACTCAGATGTAATTGCAAAGGTATTACTGCAGCCTTAGTTTACAAAACAGATTAATAAAAATGTACCATTTTAGAAAATAAAATAACATTACATAATTTAGCACATTTCATTTTGCACACATTTAGGTAGATAACATAACTTTACTAGGTCAAACAGAACATTACATTTTAGTAGAAATGTATACAAAATCAGGCCTCACGTTTATCAGCACTTACTGGTATGTGTTTCTATCTGCAGTGAAACATTCAGACTGCTAGCCACCTAAATAACCATATATCCCTCAATAGAATCAGACACTTTTCAAATGCATAAACATTATTTTTGCCACTTACAAGAGCAGTGGGGCCACATCTCTATTTACTAGGAATGATGAGTGACTGAGGGTGGGACATTTATTATCATGTCAGTAAATACATTGATATACCTGAATAGATCCTTATATCCACTAAAATAATAGGTAAAATATTGTATTCTAATATAAGTGTTATATATTGCATACTACAAAACCTGAGTGAGTTAACCTTGTATTTCAGGCATTTGGACTGAATATCAAGTCAAAGAAAATGAAAGAATGTTCCTCCCATGTCCTAACTCCACTTGAACGGAGGTTATCAGGAAAACTTGATGTAAGTTTGACATCAGTTATATTTAGAATTTTGGTGTCTTTTTGTACCCTTCTTAAATGTCTTGGATCAGTTTCTCAAAAACAACAAACAAAAAGTAATTAAAAAAATGTTCCCTGCCCTTATAATAGTGAATCTTGGGTTTATTATAAACCATGCATTAGTCTCTTTTTTGTTATGTTGTGTATCATCAGGGGCCAATTTTTGAAAAGACCCTTAGCAAAGAGAGTCTGGAGAAACTGGAAACAGATGGAGGATTTATCCGTATGCTAGCAACGAAGATTCGGCCTTGTGTTTTTAGAGCAAATGACTTTATTTGCAAGAGGAATGACTATGGATCGGAGGTAACTTAAAGAGGAATTTGATGCAGATATGAGAAAACATTTTTGTAAAATGACTTTCTGTGATAGCTTGTACTATTTTAGCCTTAAATGTAATTTTAGCTTTTAAAAAAAAATAAAAAAAAAAATATATATATATATATATATATATATATATATATATATATATATATATATATATATTTGATGTGACGTAACTTGTGAAAGTCTGCCCAATGATATTAGAATAGCAAATCCCAGAAGTTAGAGTGCTCTCATTGTCCCTAATCAAGCTCACCAGAAGAGCCAGACAACCTGGTAGATGAAATTGTGTCTTAATATGTTTTTGTTCCAGATGTTTTTCATAGAAAAAGGAGAGGTGGATGTACTGTCTCAGGATGAGAGAAGTGTAATGGTGACTCTGAAAGCTGGGCAGTACTTTGGAGAAGGAAGTCTGCTTTTCTCAGAGCCACGAAGCACTTCTATCAGGTATTATAATGTTCAATAATATTAGAAAGAGGATTGTCCTATGTAAAAAAAAAAAATAAAAAAATAAAGATTCAGATGATGATCATTCAGGACATTAACAGTTATATGATAGTGACTAAAGCTTATAATTGTATTTGGATAATGATACTGAAATCTGATTGTGTGAGGCAATATTACTACTAATAATAATATAATACTTACAGTGATCTATTTAAATCGCAGGGCTTCTACAAATTGTGATATGTATGTTTTGGACAAGAAAGATTTGGATAGCACTGTGAAATATTATCCTGACATCTGCAAGGAAATCAGGGATTCTGCCATTGCCAAACGGGAGCAGCTGTTAAAACTTAAAGCCCAGCAATTGCTGATCAGTAAGATGGAGACAGTCAAAAACGACAAGTTTGACGCCGGGTGTACGTAATACTTATTATCAGAAAAAGAAAACATTTAGTGAAGAAATACTGTTATTTGTCGCATTATTGCTGAACCTATTACAAAATCACAATGCTATTGTTGAAATGTATCTTTTAAAAAAATACAGAAAATGACCAAATATGTTCCTTGACAATTAGTAGGCATCATCAGACATGGTAGTAATACTACAAGTGATTTAAAATGTATGTTTCTATACAGAAATAGTCAATGTCATATCAATTCAACCAAAAACATGGTGAAGTTGCCCATTAATAAGCAGTCAAAAAGTAGGACAATATTTTTGTCATCTCCTTGTTGAAAAAGCATAATATTGTGAGATGTGACAAACTATAGACTCCCTAAAGGCTGAGCAGTACAAACGATGTAAACCCCTACCATTTAGATCAGCTGAAAAGATCCCAAGTTGTGTTATGGTATACTTTTAAAATGTAACATATCATTTCAATTTCATTTTTTGTATTTAGTTAATCAGATGTACTTGAAATATATGGCAGAACAGGAACTGAAATCTAAATATGTTGCTCTACCATTGATTGTTCGAATGCGGACAGCTTTCTGCCAGTTTTATAATGATTCCTTGAAGAAGATAATCCAGCTACACAACATGACAATTGATCCTGAAAAAACTTTGCGAATCATTTTGCAGTATACCTCCTGCTTGTTTATCATTATCTCGTTTTGGACAATCACCTACATGGTAAGAATTTTTTTTTTTCAGTTCCATAATATGAATATCACTCACAATTTTCTAAATAAATGTTTTTACATTTTTGAACTTCTTAAAAAAAAAAAAAAAAAAAAAAAAAAAAAAAGACATATTATACAGTTTAACATAGATAAAAAACATAACATGGTGAAATTATGTAGATGTCATGTTGACCTACACCTAATGTGTTATTTATGTCCTTGGTGGAGTACAGTGTATGTATGTTATGGTGACAAAACAGTGTGAATAACATGCATAGAGCATGATCAATCCATTGTATCATATTTTTTAATACACTACTGTATATATTGAAATATAAAAAGTGTTATCATTAATACATACTGAACATGAAATATTACATCAGTATCATTAAGCCACATACATAATAGTGAACAAATACTAATTCAGCATTTCTTTGATATTTTATTTATAGCCAACCATTGTCAAAATAGACGAATATGTTTTTTCTATCAGTATGATCTGTGAATACATCCTGATATTGGAGGTAGGTCTGTGTGTGAGAGGTTTTAAGTAGATAGAAAAACATAGTCTTCCTGCACTTCAATAAACAAACCCACAATGTTAAACAGCATGCATGTATAGCCTCTTTCACACTGGCACTCCTACCCGGGTCCTGACCTGGGTCCTAGCTACCAGGGTTACAATCCTGCATAGTGTGAAACCACGTACCTGGGTTGTACCTAGGGTAACCCAGGTCGCAGCCACCTACCTCAGGATGTGTGTCGACACGCTTTGACCCCATCAAAATACATGATGGCCGTTTGTAAACCGACGCAGTAACAAATAGCCACGCCTGCATGAAGGTTTCACTTCCACAAGGAACATTTCTGTTTATTCTATTTAGCCATATTTTTGTTGAGATCCACCATGAGCCAGATTGCAGCAGGGATGTAGAATCATTTGCTCTAATCAACATTTGGGCTGACGGTTCAATCCAGAGACGCTTGGATGGGAGTGTCAGTAACAAGTTGCTTCCGTGGCAATGATACGCACATTGTGTACTTGCGTCTGTCACCCAGGTCAACCCTGCTTTATCAAAAGCAGTGTGAAATCACAGTCGACCTGCATGATACCGGGTCCTGACCCGGGTAGTTTCTGACCTGGGTAGAGCATGCCAGTGTGAAAGGGTCTTATGGCAGTCTTGTATGCTACCAAAAAACAGCAAGAAAGAAAGAGCCACATCAGATCACCCTGGTGGTCAGATTTGTGAATTACTGTTTTACATACATGGTTTTTTTGGTTTTTTTTGAAGATTTTCAGTTATTTTTGTTTCAGATTTTCTTGAAGTTTCACATTTGTTATTGTGATGCAAATGGGACGTACATCTGCGATTATCAATCAGTATCTAAGTACTACCTGACGAGAAGAGCCGGATTTGTTTTTGATATGATCTGCTCATTTCCTTATGCATTGATTGTCTTACTACAAAATGATTCAAGTGTAAACCTCTTTGATTATCACATGTCACACATCCGTCTGTTTCATTGCCTACGGCTGTTCAGTGTTTTCTTTTTTATTCACGAGGAAGAAAAGAGGATCACAACTAAGTAAGTACAGTTTGTTGTTACATTTAATTATTTAACCTTTTTTTAATTTGTTAATAGGAAAAGCCAAATAAATGTACATTAGCTATTTGATGAGGAGATTTAGATATTGTTCACTTATATTTAGATGAACAAAATTCTGCTTTTTAAATTCTTTTGTTTTTTTTATATGTTGTTTTAAAACAACCATTAAATGACATGTATATTTAAGAGGACAATCATGTTTGCAGTCCACATTACTGTATTCTGCATATATGCAGTGACATGGTGTGTGATTCAGGTTTGTATACAATACAGTTTACATTTATATACCTTCCATACCATGCATTACAACAGGCTGTGCATCATGAGTTAATGTGCCAATGATTGCAGAACAAATTTTAAAATCAATTAAAAGAAAGCAAAAAAAGTCGCAGGAACAGCGAGTAAGATGGTTATTTAAAAGGGCTGCTTTGTGCAGCCCTAACAGTGACACTGTAGACCAGTTAGATTGTAAGGTAATTCTATTTGAATAAGATAGATACAATGGGTGTTTAGGCATGATGGTACACAGACTAGCTATTCACAGTTTATGGGCTACTGTCAATGGGGTTGTGTAGCTTGTCCACCACTCGGATTGGTGGATTTCCCTTACCTTTTGTATGACAGGTAATATTAGTTTATGTCCTGTCGATGTTAAAAAATGAACAAAGGGGGAACAACTATTAAAAGGGCGTGGGGGGTAATGTGGTATAAATATATTTGCCCTACAATGCACAGGACATTTTTTTCAAATTGTCTAAGAACCTGGTTTATATTTTCTATATTACTGGTCTATATAACCTATAGATCCTATGATCAGTCTAACTTGGTCCACCTGCTCAGATCAGAATTAGCCAGATCTTCTGATTTGTACTCTGTAATTGGGACTCATTTTGTTCCTGGGGATTTTCTAGTCCCAAAGTTAGTCTGCTAGAAGTGGACTAAACCACTGGTACGCTGCTATTGACCCTCAGTGACTGCTTATCACATCCCAAAAAGGAAATGTTGGTGACGGACAAGGACCTAGTTAGTTATTACAAATTATTTTATTTCAGGACGTTTCGGTCAAAAGTCCTTCTTCAGCGTGTAATCATTTAAACCTTTTGTGCACTTCCAAACAGACCTTTTCATTTTTGTACACTGCAGTTTTACTGCCTTTCAAACCTAGTTAAAATGATTGTTATGTATGAATTGTAATGTATGTTTTCTCTCTTTCACAGCCTCATGTTTATTCGAGTGTTTAAATTTATTGTACTGATATCTCTCTTTGTGCACATTTCTGCTGTGGTTTTTTTAACAATGGCTTGTCCACAAACTTGCCACAATGGGTGGCCTCAACTGACAGGTAAAGCTTTTATTTTTTACTTTTACAATATGGTTAAATATGTAAATCCTATTTATAATAACCGAAGATTTATTATCCATCGACTTGCACTTGTTCTCCAGAATCTAGGAATCCGCAAATGATTTCACATCACATAGGTTTACTTCATCTAGAGAAAGATTTCCACGACACCTGTTACAGTATTAGAATTTATGTGACTCATCTACCTTTATCAGAAGTGATATTTAGAATAAAGTATTTCACTGTTAACACCTGAGACGAAGACCCTGTCCTCACTATGCCTTTAAACCAGCTTAAAAGTGCCAAATACGGTTTGCGTCCACACTACGCAGCATTTAATACGGTGCTCGAGAACTGGACTTGAGACCACCTCGGGGTAGTCTTGAGTCTGGTTCTCAATTAGATTGCATCAGGTTGTGCGGTTTGTCAGAAGTGTGGACGCTGTAATACCCAACTACATTTTTTGTCTATCCTCCAATATCCCAAAATGCTTTCTCATATATTTTGGAGTGTGGACATCAGAAGTAAAGTACTCAGAACAGACACCTGAAGGAGTTGGGAACAACTATAGTATCAATACTGCTGTACTGTATACCATTTCTGAGGCTTGTTGTAAAATGGTGGATCATGGAGCGACGTGATCAAATGCCAAGATCAATGCACATTAAATATGTGAAGCGATGAAATCGGTCAAGGAGAACTTCAGAGTTCAAAATGAAATGCACACATTATGATAAAATGTACCCTGTGTTTTTAAGAAACAAAGCCATAACATTCATGCTAAGTGCTATGTCTTCCATGGGCACGGGCCTCATGTTTGCCGGGTTGTAAACATAAAATACATTGCATGGTGGGATAATGTCATATTAAGTCCCACAGTCCATTCCACTGGTAGGAACTGTAACCAAATTATTTTAATATTGTTTGTACGCATTAAGCCCGACTAAACAGGAGTCAGTACTTTAGTGTGGACGCTTTGAGCTGGATTAATTAAATCATTTTTGGTTCTCGAGATCAGTTATGTAGTGTGGACAGGGTCTTAGTATCATGCAGGAATTAATGTGGCCCAAGGACAATGGTTTCTTCATAACTGACATATTTGGATCATACACTTTCAATAGCCAAATAGTGAAGCTTAGAAGCAAACTCTTTGCTTTGGAAATTAACAAGTGTGGTTAATTCCTTAACAATACACTTACGTTTTATCAAGAGAGTTTCTGAACCGCGTTATGCAGTCAGCAAATATGGCTGCGTTGTGTCTCTGTGTGGAGTTCAATGCAAAACATCACCGCAAGGCAGTGATTTTGAAAACTACAGCTATGGCCAAATGTTTTGCATCACCCTATAAAATGAAACTACTTTTGCTTCATAAAGTCAAATGAAACCTGCTGAATGTTACATTAACATAATGAATTACACACTGCTTTGTAGTTTTACATATACTTACGAAAAACTGACAAATTGGAAAAAGTAAAACAGATCAGAAATGTAAAAATGTTCACATACTTTTGTTACTAAAGCATTACTGTTTTACAGGTCACATTGATGAATTAGTCAGTCTGTACATTTATGCCGTTTACTGGGCAACAGCAACTTTCACAACAACAGGTTACGGAGATATCCGGGCTGTTACATATCCTGAGATGTGGTTTTGTGTTCTTGTCATGCTACTCTCCAAAACTTTAGTGGGGTACAATATAGGAATTATTTCCTCCACGCAGACAAACAAAAACTCCCTCCAGGTGTCCTATGAAGAGAAATTACAGGTAATTAGTCATAAAAAGTTCTTGGAACATTTTCACAACAAAAATTCCAAATTCTTACTATCTTAAATGCACTCACCCTAACATGTATTTCAGACTATTAAAAACTATATGGAAGAGGAAAACATCCCACCATCTTTACAGCAGCGTGTAATGCAGTTCTACAATTATCGATGGGCACGTACCAGAGGCGTGGATTCCGATTTGCTTTTCAGTGACACTCCCAGCTGTATGAAAATTGAACTTTTTGCCAGGTATTTATTGATTCCATTAAAACAAACATGTTGGTATTACTATGGAAGACTATTAACTGCTATTCAGACTAGAGTACAAGATTTGCAGATAATAAAAGGAAAAGTTCATAATTTAATTAAAAGTATCACTCAGTTCAAGGTAAACCATGAGTTTCTGTACATAATGTCATTTTCCCTGTGGAATTTTTACACAGTGGGTATTTTTGTAGCGTTTCTGTTTACTCCCTTCTGTATTTCAGCATGAAAGGCTTTGTTTGCGGTTCTGAGTATGGTTGTCATGGAGGTAGCCTGTTTCTCTGTTTTAAACAGGGGCTTTGTTTGAAGCAATAATTTAATCATCGTCTCACCCTAAAACTCATTTAGAATGATCATGACCACAACAGAGCTGATGGTAAAGTGTATTTTGTGGCAGTATGGCTTGTGGATATAGTTTGGGGTACCTATAACAGGAAATGTGGTGCTCACCTGTGCTGCGCTTCATAATTTAAAAGCTGAGAGGATTAAAGGATTGTCCTGGCAGTCCTGGAAAAAAAACAGGGGGTACAACACTTCATCATGTGCTTTAAATTAATTTCCATTAGCTTTTCAGCACAGTACCTGAAAATTCAGTAATCTAAATAGTTTTTTTTCTACCACCAGGATTGCCGTAAATTTAATGAAGAAGCAGAGAATGTTCACCCACCTGTCAGACACCTTCCTCCGCCATATGTCGACCAAAATGAAACTGAAGAGCTATACTCCTGGTGAATGAACACACACACACACAATATATATATATATATATATATATATATATATATATATATATATATATATATATATATATATAAATTGATCATTTCTTTGCTGGATTTCAGTTGTATCATTGTATACAGGTTTTTAAAATATTTTTCTTTTCAAAATGTAGGAGAATACCTGGCAATGAAAGGAGATATTGGCACAGAGATGTTTTTAATTTTGCATGGGAAGGTGAGTGTAAAGAAGTTTGGAGCAGATCACAAGGAGGTGGTGGAGCACCTGGTTCATGGGAACAGTTATGGAACGGTCTTTCTCATCAAGCGAATGTCATTTCCAGAGTCTGTCATTGCTGAAAACTATGTGGACATCCTTACACTCTCAAAGGATGACTTTGTAGAGATTGGATCATTCTACCCAGAGGTCATGAGCAAGCTACTAAAGAGAGCAGTTCATTTGTATGGCTATTAAGGAATAGTATGGACATGACCCTTACTGGTTTAATTTTTTATTTATTTATTTATTTTTTATATTTGATTGATTTAAAAAAAAAAAAAAACTGTTACACAAAGAATATTGTTAATATACATAAGTTTTAGATTTATGTGGATAAGTGCTGTAATTGAGTCCTATTACATGCAAAAAGAAAAAAAAATATGTCGGTGTGAATGTGTCATTCTAAATTTAAGATTTCAAAAGAGGTGGTTTTTTTGGACCTTAAAAACACAACTCCAAAAATACAGTGGAAACTGTTTCCTGTGTCTGTGGCTTCCTGACAAGTGCCACAAGAGCGATTGATCACAATTTCCAGCACATCTTAGTTGTATACAGTATGTGCTTGACTAGCTCTTATGTTACATCTGTTACTCACACTGTCTTAATGCATTATCACCACATGATTCAGAACAAAAGCAATACTGTGGTTTCAACTCATGTTTATCGCACATTATTTAAGTACCAAAATGCTACTTTATTATCCCAGATAAGGGTATATTTAAGGAAGCTTTGTCTTAAGAATAAATTATCCTATTGAGATTAAAGTTAATACAGTCTAGGTGACCAGATTTTGCGAGTTGCCTACTTACCAGAACAAATGGGCATCTGTTACTTGCTCATTTTAGTACACAAATAGCAATACCTCCCTACACTTACCTTACAGTACTTGCTCAGAAACCATGTCAGGTTTTGTCATTTGGACAACAAAAAACAATGGAGGAATAAAAATAGAGCGGGCTATTTTTTGGTTTTACATATTGATCTTTATTGAATAGGACTTGTTTCCAAGACTAACAGGTAACATTTCAATATGAAGTAATGCCCAGAATGACAACAGCATATTTAATTTGATAAACAAAATCGGCTTCTAAAAAATACTGCGTGTTATTTGGCCCCAAACCATTCTAAACATAAATTGCCAACACTCTAAGCAGATTCTTAGTACTGGATCATCAAAAAAATGTAAAAAGTGTAAGGCTTGTTTTACCACATTCAAAATAATTATATTAACATTTCAAATACTGTCCCACATTGAACACACACCTTATGGAGATAACCTTACTCTGCAAACCACTGTGTACAACCAGGAGTGTGTAAATACCCTGAATGCCCTGCTACACAATGCAGAAATAGGATTTGTAGCTTTGCTTAGACATGCTAGCAGTTAGCTGTTAATACCCTTTAAGGAAACATACCCAATATACATCCAAAACAGACTGGAAATTCTTCAATTCTAATGAGGATGTCAAAGAGGTACATTTTCAAAAATAGACTGGACGTCCTGGTCTGTATAAAACAATTTTCCTCTTCAACTGTTATTCACCTTGGGAGAGGGGAGAGGGGAGGGGGAAAAAATAATAATAAAACAGCAGCATGTACTGTACAGTACACACATATACACACTGACCAGCAAATTGTACAAGAGTTAAAAACAAATATTAAGTTACTAAATCGGGAGGACCTCTATTCCGGTTGTCAAGATAATCTTTTATCCACTGAACTTCTCAGCTGTCACCAAGCTACTGCTACGGAAAAACCAAGTCTGGAAGATCTCTGCCTGGACTCAGAGTGTCCGACCAGTAGGGGGACGCTGAACCACGATCAAGTTAACTATTCCCATCCGAATTTTCCTCCCCAGCCCATGGTAGTGCTTCCCAGCCAAGACAGGCAACTCGGCATGACCAGGATTGGAACCCCTCACTCATACACAGTAGTGTATTTTAGTGAAAGGGAAAAACACCTGAATACTCTCCCCTAAATACAGGTTTAACCAAGTTCCACTAATAGTGTACCTGTTCTGTAGGGCAATGATCATGGAGCTGCTTGCTGATTACACCTTCCAGGTAACACAGTTCCACAAAACTCTCCAGAGCTGGGTAACAGTTTGGGATGTCCAGGTGAAGGTCTTGTGTCATTGAAAACACTCGCTTAAACCCCTACAAAAATAAATAGAATGATGTCACAAATAATTTTTGAAGTAACATACTGTTTTCTACATGTTACTTGAAAACCAAAATACTTTACATTGTACAATAGCAGTGTTCAAGGTAGTCCCATTTTTGATTAAACGTTACCCAATTAAACAAAAAAGCCTTACCTGGATCATTTGGTCAGCAGTGACAAGTCCAGATTCCCAGAAAGATTTCAGCAACTTCATTATCCTCTTGGGGCTCTCTCTATTCATTGACTCAACAGCTTTCACTACAGCCTTGAACCATTTAATGAGAAAAAATAAAAATTGTAAATTAACACAGCCCCTTACCAGAATGCTTCACACATCTAATGCTTAGAAACAGACCAGTAGCCACTCTTGTTGTGACTATGAACAGTAGTGTCTTAACATTTGCATTACAAATTAGTATGACAATGGTGCAGGCATTGCAAAATCTGTGACATGTGGGAATAGATAGTTTTGTGCAATGGTAGTTGGATTTACTGTACCTCATAGACAAGCTCATGGTGAAAATGTGGCACCTCCAGCTCACGCACACACCTCTCAGCCTCCTTTGCATCCTCAGAGAACAGATACTCTTCCAGCAGCAAGTTCATCTACAAATTAGATTTGAAATACTGAATTAATCGATAAGATCATTGGAGAAATTAGCTTCTAAGACATGTCCCAAAGGTATAAATAAAGATTCTGAAAAAGCCAATTCTGTTACACAATCTAGGGTCAGTCAAAATATGCAGATTCAATAAGAAACCAAGTCAAGTTAATAAATGTTTTGACTACAGCCTTCATCTTGTCTAGTTCTTGCTTAACCTCAGTGGTCAACACCTATTAGTGGAAAAAGGAGGGCGAGTTGAAAATAGCTGCCTTAAAGGATGCCTAGAAGTAACTGTTTAAACTGTGTACCTCTTTAACAAGCTCTTTGACAGGTCTCTGTCCTCCGCCTACCCCCCAAACATTGTCCAGACGCAACCGACCTCTCTTTATGCTGAGCAGCACAGCAGCCCGATTCAGCGTCACCCTACAACAGAGAAGAGAGGTTTATTTCACAATGAAAGCCCTGAATAAACCCAACCTTCTCATTCTCACTTAAAAACGTAGGCATTACTATAGTAGCAGGTAAAAAAACACACACACACACACACACACACACACACTAAACCAATAGGTCAATAAATAAATAAAGCCTTATGCATATCCACTTGCAGAAGTGTGCCCTAGATTTACTAAGTCACAATACTCTTTCACCAGTAGGCCTAGAATTGTTTGACTTGTACAGGATTTATTTAACACAAAGCCCTATAGGTAACTGATACATTTCAGCATGCATACGAAGACCTACCGAACATGATCACAATCCACTTTGCCTTTGTAACCTTCCAAGTAATCAGCAGGGAGCACGTGGTCAGCTATTGCACGAGCAATAAACTGGCCCAACATCTTTAAAAAAATATCAAACACACCTGTTAGAAAACCACTTGCACAACAATCAAAGGCATTATTGTGGAAATCTGCTAGTGTCAAATATTTCATGCACAAATAAGTATCGATAGACTGCACATTAACAAACCCCAAAACAGATTGCTTGAGCAATGAAGTATACCCAACTGACCCTGATTCCTAGGTTTTATTGTACATGTTTATATTTTTACTTGCCCAATGTTTCAATGAGAAAGCACTGAAAAGGCTTTGGTATAACTGTACAAAGGGGGCATAGAGGGTCACTAGGGTCTGCACCCATTAATGATGCTGAATTGCACGAGTCTGAGGTTACCTGCGGTGCCGCAGGCGTGTCCAGGATCAGTTCGGGCAGCTCTTCCAGCAGGGCATCGAAAGCGACTGCCACATCCCTGCTGGACAGACACTTCCCCACAAGGTTAGTGAGCAGACAGGAGGTTAGCTCCCGGTGGCTGGCCTTGCCATCCAGAGACAGGTTTACAGCCAGGAATGGGATCTCATACTTTCTCCTGCCAAGGGTTAGACCTTCCAGGAGAGCCTGAGAGTGAAAGATCAAACAGGGTTAGTAATGCTGATCTAATAACCATCATCAATAGCACTTTTTTGAGATAGTAAAAAGATTTGCTAATGAGACACATCTGTATATCATTGCCACTATTATTTCATAAGGCATGCCTATAAAAGTAAGTATAACGAACAATACTTAAGGTTAGAAAGTACTCTTCTATATACAACTCATTTTATTTTTAGACCACCTAGCTTCCTTTTATTTTCAAAATGTAACCTACCAGCACCTCATTGGTGTCTCCATGCTCGAAATACTCCTGTATAATAGGGGTCACTGTCTTGTTAAACTCTTCACCATCCAGTTCTAGGACAACCGTTTCATAAACAGTTTCCCCCTAGGAGGAAAATTAACCCAGGTTATACACATAGCTTTCAAATCCTGCACGGATGGTTTATTATAGGATTAATGTTAGAACATAACTCAGCTCCACATTACCTCTTGAGCATCTTCATCTTCATAGCTGGGGTCCTCAAGATCATAGACCTCTGGGGGTGCTCCCCAAACTCCTTTCCCTCCAGAACCCCCTTGAAACAGAGCAAACTGTATCATCAACCCTCATAAAGCAGTAATACAAGTAAAAACCTTGTTTCAAAGGAGAATACATTGGTTAGATCACCTGTCCTATCAAATACAGGTAGGGCAGATTTACTAAGTCATGCCGAGTTTAAGGGCTTGTTCTGCCCCAAACAGATTGTTAATGCCATCTTTCTTTTTTTAATATAGGACGTTTTAATTGAGTCATTCCACATCAAATGGACTCAATTTTGTAATCTTACCCACCTTACCGTCTTCAGATTCCTTTGATGTTGAATATGGAAGGACCTGGAAGTGTTTTAGGGAAGATTCATATTTTGGGATTCTTCCTAAAACACTTACAGATCCCTCCATATGCGATATCAAAAGGAGACAGGGACATGGGTACCATTTGGTCCATTTCATGTGGAATGACCCAATTGTTCAATTGACTAAAATCTAAACTTAACTAGTAGTGGATAATTAACAGTGTAGCGGACGGGGGTTGAGTGGAAATGCAAACACATAAAACTCCCTTTCCCTTGCTTAAAAATCACAGACTGGGTACAAGTTAGATGAGCTGTGGTCTTGAGAAGCAGGTTTGGCATCGCTGTACCTTTCTTGGGCAGTCCTCTGCTCTTCCCAGACCTACACTTCCTGTCAAACACCCGGATTGTGGGACTCCCAGGCCGAACAACAACAACGTCCACATTTTCCGAGAAGGACTCGCATCCAGAGTCCCGAGAAGAGGACTTTCGCTGTCTCCTCTTTGCCTTGGCTCGGAGCCGTGCCTCCTGCTGCTCTCGGTCCAGAGAGGGCAGCCAGTCTCTCTCCGGATCCACTATACGAGCCTTACGAGCTACGGGTAGAGACAGAAACAAATCTATTTCAGATAAAAAATAAAAAATAAATAGGGATGAGATTTATTATAATGATACTCCTTAGCAAAAATCTGAATCACCATCTAGAGGTGAAGTATATGGAGGCACAGTGTTGGTCTGTACATATAATCCGTACATATTAAAAATGTGCATACATGGTGGCTGTATGACATCGTGATTTATAGAATGATGGTAAGCCGAGTGCTTCTAAATGTGATAAGCCTCATGCATATTAATAGGTGTGTATTTTGATACATGTCCAAAAGCTGCACTGTTTGTAGTCCACCAAATGGTTCTTGAAGGATTAAATGGGATTTACAGTTGGTATGACTGCACACTCTAATCTTACAGTACTAGGTCATGTCATCTTTGTCTTTTAACAAAATAGTCTATTCAAAAACAATCGTATTACACTTCATGCAAATTAGTACATCAGGACCATAACACACATATTTATATGTATCGTAACCTATAGATCATGAATGATACCAATCGTGTTACACACGAGTCGCAGCGGAGAATGTCACATTACTGTATTTCATTAATTAAAGTTACATCACATTTGCACTACACAGAAAAAAATAAATAAATAAACGATTGAGCCGACGCTCTCACCTGCTCGACTCGAGAGGTATGTGAAGCACAGAGTATATGTAAAGAAAGACATGAATGATGCCGGGAGCACGCAGTAGAGGCTGTAAAACCCAACCGGTTGTTAGTACTGAGATATAGCATTTATTCTTTGGGGTTTCTTACCGGTAGCAGAAATACAGTACTGGTAATAAGAAACCCCAATAGCGCTCACAGTAGATTTTTTTCTGCTGGTTCTAATCACTTCGTAATGTCAAACCATTTTTTAAACAAAATGTTATACAGGTGTTTAATTCTGCCAACAAAAACAAATACATAGCAATTATTCAAAACTGAAAAATATAACATTATTACCACGCGCCACAGTATCGCATTGTTGAACTTCGGTTCCCATTTTGAATCGGATTTAAGATAATTTTTTTTTTTTCCCCCCACAATGGAAACAGTCCGGTACCAAAGCCAAAGTTTTAACAACGTGTCCTAGTACGTCATTTGCTGTTCTCATCACTGATTGGATGAAAACAGGTGGTGGGCGGTAATTAATTAATCAATTAATTTATTATTATTATTATTATTATTATTATTATTATTATTATTATTATTAGTGCAGTTCAACCCAACCCGCCCCGTGTTATTTCGGTAGATTCCAGTTCTATTAAATATGCGTGCTGAAATGTAATCATAAACTGCAGCTTATGCACATCGTGTCAGCAGCAATAGTACAGTTTATAACTGATTGATAGGTTTAAATCGTTGAATGAACACGCGGCAAAAACAGGGAACAGGGCAGGGAAGTTTCTTTTGATTATCCATAAACTCCCAAGCAAAAACACTCGCACAGAAAACCACATCTAAACCACGGATTATTTTAATGTTGCACATTGTATAAGGTTTATTCAATTCCCTTTATAATATGTAGCTCTATTCAAAGGTGATCATATAATTGTTGCATATAATAAAAATACTATCTGCAAAGTTATCTTCTTTTCACACCGTTTACCATGCGATATCTACTCCTTGTCTCCACCGTGTGGGCAATATAGAAATGACGTTAGTTCAAATCACAAACTTCTGGGATAGTGGTGCAGTTAAAGGGTAGGTCTGGATTGTGTGTTTATTCCGGGAGCCGCAGGATTCAAGTGAATACTTTTTAACAGCATACTTGATTTTAACGTATTTCCAGCCTCTTATGTTTGTATGTGTGTGCGCGCTTAACATATTACTGTAAAGAAATGCAGATTATAGTTTTTAAAATGTTCAAATAAATGTGAGTAAATTACCCATTTTGGTGGGGAAATAACACCCACCGTATTTATGAATCACATTTAATAATAATAATAATAATAATAATAATAATAATAATAATAATAATAATGTATTTATTTTCTAATATGCAATCTACTGTGACTGGAAGAACAGGTTTGACAGTTGTTTCCTGTCGGCAGATTCCAGCGCATTGAACTGCCCCTTTAATCGAGGAGGAGCTCGGTCATTTCGCCAGCCTCATTCACTACACAGACAGACAGAATGCAGCAGAATCACTATCTTTAACATACCCCCTTCAAATAATTAGAATAATACTGTTTGGGGGAGAAACTGGAAAAATAAAAAATAAAACTTACCAATTTAGCAAGATGGTGTCCTGGATCATCTCAAGATTAGTGGTGTAAGTATGCCAAATCTTATTTTTTGTTGCAATATCGGCTCGAATTTGTGTTTTTTTTTTTTTTTTTTTAATTGTTATATGTACTGTACAATATTGCGGCTAGCAATGTCATTCTAATCCATTTTAGCTATTTAGGGCATTAGGTTAATCATCGAGATAATTGTACTCAGTAATAATACTAATCGGTGCATTGTGTGATGTTGTTATTTTATTTTTTCAGTAAATAAAAAAAAAAAAAACATCTAATTTAAGAAATGTAGGAAAGGCAGATTGTAGAGAATTTATTCATGCATTCTGCCTAAAATAGGGCGCATGCGAAGCACACCTTGCTGATGGCTATTTACATTATTTGTTGTTGTACAGTATCATGATTATAACAGTGCCATGTCTTCAATAATAATTGCTGTTACAAAAACAAATAAATCTAAATACCCCAAACGTATACTATCCCGGTACTGTATTACATTGTGAAATATTATTCCAGACACATGCATTTTTTTTTCCTTTTACTGAATAATAGTCATTTGTATAAAATACAACACAATGATATTTTATTTAATGTTAAAAGATTTGATTCCTGGCATAAATGACTCCTTAAAATGCAGATTGGGTAAGGTCACAGAGGTAGTCTGCACATGCTCAGTGTGTAGCTATGTGTCACCCCTTTTGTCCACTGTCCTGATCACTTTAGGCAGAATGCAGGCTGCAGATATGCAGTTTTTTTTTTTTTTTTTTCAGGGTTAGCTTTTGTTTTTGACTTGCTTGATATCACAGTCCAAAGTCAGAGCACCACATCTGGCTCTAGGAATGTGTGTATTCTTTATGATTGGTCAGGTCAAGGAGGGATGCGTGATAGGAAATAGCAGGAACATTTCATTTTGGGAAGGATTCCTGCAAATCTGACAGCCTGTACTCTTGTGTGCAGTGAGACAGAGCTGGGGAAGGAGTTTTGCTTGACTGATTATGTACTCAAACATTATGAGTTAATATGCTAGATGTAACCAAGTTCTCAACACCAGAGGAGGGTTAATGTTCACTATTCGTTCTGTAGCTGTCCAATCCCCATACTGTGCTTTCTGCAACACAGCCAATATTCTGAGGGACTGCCCAGCTGCACCATGCTGACAGGAGCCTCTATTTGTAGATACTAATTAATTAGACCTTGCTGTACTAGCTAGGTTTTCTATTAACCTAAATAAACCTGCATATCAAAATCTGAATACACACTCAAAATAGGACTTTCATCTCGACTTGCAAAGTATGTGCAAATAAAATAGAAAGCCCTGTCGCTGATTAAAATGATTAGAAAGCCATTGTTTGGTTCACCACAGTACACAGGACTGTAATTCACAAATCAAAGAGTGCCTCAACCTTTCTGACAGGCCACCTTCCCAAAGTAAGTTCAGTCTGGGTTATGATCGCTCAAGGCACTGCATTCTTCTGAGCTCACATCAGATTATATAGATTAGCAAACTGTACGTCTCATTTTTACAAACGGACGGGGGGGGGGGGGGGGGGGGGCTTTTACAGTAGCCATAGCTCAACACACACAGATGCCATTTTCTCCCTAAGGAGTGCCAACCAAGGGTTGAAATCCTGGTCACTTATTAACTCTAGCAGTATTATCACTGCTCTCCCTTTTCTTCTGTTGAAGATCTTTTGGTCCTTTCCTTCTTTTTTCCTTTTACTGGGATATTCAGTTATTTTAAGGACCGGAGCTCCAACTCCCTCCAATGTTCTAGCTGGCTTCAGACCATGTGCCCTCCAGCAAAAGTACCAGGATGTAGCAGTTTAACTATAGTGCTGTATTTGAATCATTTGCATAGCCTGAATTAATTTAAGGGAAGAACCAAAACAATGTCGATAAAGCTAACAAAATAAATATGTACATTTAAAATAAATTAAGTAAAAAATAATTAACAATAATGGCTCAATGTCTGCAATGTTAATCCAATGTTAGAAGTCCTACAGGACTGGCAGTGTATACTGTATCGATACAAAAATAAAATAAAAATTCAATTTTGTTTAAACTTGGTTGGGTTATTCTTTACTCCAGGTCTTGGGGTATATATGACGTTTTACATCAGGATTGGATGTAGGTCATAGTGATTTTTAATTTGTAATACATTTTAGATGAGTAATGAACAAGTTGTACAGAAAATCATATATCACATCACAATGTGTGTTGACAGTAAAGCTTCTCATGCTAGTTGCACAGGCTTGCTGAATTTACAATTCAATCCCCTCTGGGGATTTTCACCAGACAGATACACATACAGTATCACAAAGGCTTTTTTTACATGAATATATTTTAGCTCCCCCTTTTTTTTAGATATCTTGGCACATCTTTTAAATAATGCATAACGTGAAGTCTTTGTTTTTCAGGTCTGTATTTTTTTGGGTAGAGTCAGCGGGAGAAAACAAGACTGGAAATCTTTAGGAAAATGTCACAGCAGCTGTCATTGATACAATCTGTTTGCCGCTATGCTCTCAGTGATTGTCATCATGTTCCATTTGGATATCCTTTGTGATGTTTCACTTGGAGAGAAAGTTGTTGCATTTCCATAAGCAGCACGTTAGCACATACCACCTCTGAGATCAGGTGTTTTTACAGTGATTGCTTTAGAGTCTACGTGCATCTCTGACTGCGATTCACATTTCTGGAAGTAAAGAGGAATCCCCGGGACTGAATACCACAAACATACTGGGTTCTCAAAGATTATTTTACTCCAGATCAGCATGCACAAACCCAATGAAGTTACCAAACTAGAAATGTGCCGTTCTGACTTCTTCAGGTGCGGCACCCAAGCTGAGGGAACACAAAGCCACTTTCTGGCTTGGAACTTGGTTTCAGGAGACTAGGTTTCAGGCCACTGCATGGTACACCAGGGGAGACTTGGGGTTTGATACAGCAAAGTTGCCTCAAATGAGGTCTCCTGGAACCAGGTTTCAAGCCGCTGCTTCTAAAAAAGTGGCTTTGTGTTCCTTCAGCTTTAGACTCCCCTGATATTCTGTGTGCTACAGTGTGAGTGAGCCATTTCCAGTTGCTGTTAATACTTTACAACTTAGGCTATATTTTAAATAAACCCAAGCAGCTAATGGTAAGCATAGAACTGAAAATTCTTTCAAGGTTTATTTTTACTGTTTTTGCCAGTTTTTCAGCATTTTGTAATCTAAAGCTATTCAAAGTTTCAGACAGGCAATTGTAGAAAAATAAAATAAAATAAAAAACCCTGGAAAAAAAATAAAAAACATGTCAATCTTCATCCATTGGCAGTTACCAGTCATACTGAAGCCAGGTACATTTAAAACTACCACCTGCTCCCCAAGCTGCACCACATTTTCAACGTCGCTTGGGGGATTGGCAGTCGAATTGCCTCCCTGCCTATACACCAATATTTCCAGGCAGCACCAAATGACCCGAAAGGGAAGGCCAGTTGCCTCATCATTGGAAACGAGAATTTGTTCTCAATTGACTCATCTGGATAAATAAAGGCTTTGATTAATTGATCGATTGTCAAACCAAACAATTCAAAAGTTCTGTCATACATACTTGATCAACTGCTTTTATTCTTCATAGTAAACTGCTGTTTGAAATCACAGATCTTAATGGGACCCTTATACCTGTGAAAGGGGGTAGCATCATTGGTTACTCATGGTGTAATCACAATAAAAGACTTGAAATATGCAAAAAAACATTTTGTAGAAAACAAGACGTGCAACTGCACAAGGGAGAAAGGCCATCTGATCGGTACCCTTTAAGCTGCCAGTAACTTCAGCAGTCTTTGAACTTCCTCACCCTGTACTGTACTTGGACTGATCGACAGCTGATGTCATTTCAGCTTCACTAAACTCTCAGAGACGTGACCTCTATAGCAACAAACAGTCTGTTATTTTCAGTGTCCGTCTGTCTCGTTAGATCAGCAAAATACAACAATCAGAGTCCGATCCCGCCCTCCGCTGTGGCTGTGTGGAGAAGGGCTGAGAAGAATGGTGCAGTGTGCATGAACCAGAATGGTAATCCTTCAATTGAGCTGGCACTGGGGATGACTAACGGGGGGGTTCAAATGGGCTGCTGCCAGCTCTGTCCTCCCCCGTGCTGCCCGAGAAACAGCACAACAATACATTGAATTAGTAATTAGAGTTTTAATAGCAACTATGACGTTCATAAACTATGAAGTTCATTGCTAGAAGCAGAGCATGGTATTCTGTATTGGGTAGGCTGTAGGCTGTGTTACTGTGGCATACAGTACATTTTACTTCTCAAGAGGTGGAATGAGTCACCCAGTTGCTTGACAAACAACAGCTGCTGAAGTGTATATATATTTTTTAATGTATTTATTTATTTATTTATTTTTAATTTAGAGTGACCAATTATTATTTTTTTATTTATTTTCCCCCAAATTTGGAATGTCCAATTATGTTTTTTCTCCTCACCGCAGCGAGTCCTCACACAGCACAGACGTTCCGAGGGCATGTGAGCGTCGTCCGATCTCACAAGCCTGAAGCCAGAATCGCTTTTACGCTGAGCAATCCAGAGCAGAGGTGGGCAGACTACCGATCCCGGAGAACAGAGACCAGCCCTGCTTTTTATCCACTCTGAATGTGCTCGGTGTCTGGCCAGTAGGGTTCGCTGTTCCACGATGAAGAGAAGCAATCCCTGCCGGTTTCCTATCCCCCACCCCAGGAGCGTCAGAGCCAGTGTGACGCCCCCTTCGGAGTCCCCAGCAAAGCTCGGCCTCTTTGCACAGCCCGGACGCGAACTGGCGCCTACAAAGCTGTGTGACTCATCCTGCGCTCCCCGCGGCAGCTCTTTAACTTGATGAGCCACTCGGGGACCCCTAAATGTATTTATTTTAAGGAGTCATATTTTCACTGCTAACTGTATGTTAAATTTGTAGAAGAGACTGAAGCTAGTCTAGTTTGGCTCTTTTTGTAGCTCTGACATTAAAAAAGAAAAAAGACTGAGCAATTTTATACTGTGTATGTGTACATTCCCTTATTTTTGCAGTTTTTGCACAATATTTTTGCAGTTTTCCCATGATTTTATACTATGCATTTACCATAGTTTACCTTAATTTGCCATGTTTATTAATGTGCTTTACAAAGTTATGCTTTCTTATCACTGAAACACCAGTTTGCTAGGATGAATGGAAGTCGTTTCATTGGGGCGTTCAATGAACTTGTTTTGTTAAATGAACGGAGGTCCTGTGTGTGTGTGAGTATTTGGACCAGTCTTACAGAGCTGGTTGTACAGTATGCTGGTATTTCTTTCTTTTTTATGCTTTGAATGAAGGTTTCTCTGCTTGTTTAGTTATTGGCAGAACAAGTGTGGAGGTTTTATTCTGCTGCCCTTTCTTAGTGAAATGAGCTTTGTGAGTAAAGAGAGCCGCACTTGTTCCTTACAAGCGCCTCCTTCAGGTAGGCGTTAGACTGATTACGTGACAGGAAGAGCCTTTGGGGCTGTACCAGACCAACCTTAATGATGTGGTAATGCTTTAACACATTTGCTGTCAAAGAAGCAGTTAGCCTTCGTGTTACTGTATATTGATTTAATTTTCATCCAATTACCAAAAGACTTTTGAGCATTCAGTATTCAAATGTTACTCCTAAGATATTTCATTTTGAGTCATACAGTAGGAAGTTTGGCCATTTACCAAACTATTAATAAGTGCTAAAATGTCCTCACTGTCACGTTATTTGTTTTACAGGCTAATATTTGGGACACTGTACCCAGCCTACTCTTCATACAAGGCAGTAAAAACGAAGAATGTTAAAGAATACGTAAGTACATTGCCTTTATTATCCAGAATAAAACTACAGTGTGCTTTCAGCATTCAGTTTTGTAATAGATGCACGTTTCTGAATTGTCTGGATTCCAATGCTGCAGAAACATCTAGGCTTCCAGGGACATCTACACACAGACCTAATCCCAACCACAGTTTTAACCTTTAACCCTAAAGTCATTGGCAGTGTCCCCCAGCTGGACAATGGAAACACAATTCTCTGTGACAGATGTGTGGATATTGAGGACCAATCACTACCCTGTGCATACTCAAAGTTACATATTTTTACCATCTGGGCACCAACTGCGAGTTAATAAATTCACGGGGCAGGAGCAATGGCTGAGTGGAGAATGGATTGCTGGAGTTCCCTCTCTGGCTCAGAGAATGCAATAGAAAATTGGAATGACTGAATATTTGGCATGGGTGTTCCCCTCTGGCTTGCTGAGAACCACCCTCGCTGACGTTTTCATGGGCTCTACTTTGTTTTCCATCACATGGTGCCCTCTTTGTCCCCAGTTAAATAAAAAATGAAAGTCGGTTGGAGATCAAATCAAAAGATCTAGCTTTAAATTCCAACACCCTTTAGTGTTTGCATGTAATCAGCCCTGAAAGATTCTAACTGATTGTGCCCAGGCAGGAAAGACTGATAGAAACTACCTTAGCAACCGTTGCCATAGAGACCAGGAAATCCTGGGAACAGGTCCATTGGAGGTAGTGTCAGGGAAGTGGAACAGAGCTACACTGCTGTTGCTGCTGGAACCATTTTGTGAAACATACTAAAACTGCAAACTGTGTCCTTACTGCATAATAACACAGAGATGCAGTAGTGATCTCAGGAAAACAGCAGAAGAACTGTATTGAAAAAATACAAAATACATACCCAAAAATATAAAAAAATACAGCAACAAAACAGCGTTTTTCATGTCTTGTTTGTTTTCACCCCAGTCACATTCCTGACCATCAGTCCTTGATATGGAGATTTATGACTACAAATTTCTGTTTGAGTGTTTACCTGCCTGCCTTCAGCAGCGCAGTGGCATGCTGAGTGTTTCTAGAGCTGCTGTTAATTATGTTTCCCCCCCCCCTGAGCTTTCCGAGCACAAACACATCCAAATTTTCCTACTTTCCTTCCTCCGCTTATTTAGTCACATTTTATAAGCTCGGAGTCATTCAGACTGAAACCTAGGAGTACTGCAACTAATGTAACATTTAATGTGGCATTTTCTGATCAGGGTGTGGAGGAAATCTCAGTTTGACTCTCCCTTGAAGGTATTTGCCCCAGGTAAAATCCCAATCGGATAAACTGATGTGCAAGAAAACCCCTTCCTTATAACAATCTGTACATGTGTATACACATTTTAAAAACAATCAAATACTATGTAAAGAGTAACACACTTTCATAGAGACAGCTCTTCCATGTATGTGTACATATTCTGCAGGCTTGCATGCAAGATTTCCATTACACGAGAGTAGATGTTAAAACTTCATGCTGATTTGAACTCGGCTCTCGCCAAGATAAGCACCAACTAAGACGTAGCTTTACAGTAAACTAATGTGATCCATATGCGTCTCCATCCATTTACGTTTCCTTCCATATGATGATGTAGATATCCTTCTGTCTGGTGTTAATGGCTGAAGTGTAATGCTGGCTCCAGGGATCAGCTTATTTATACACCATATATACACCATATATACACCAGTGGTATAAATATCAGCCATAATGTTTTAATTGCACATTCCCTACTCATGAACCCAGGAATTTCTTCATGTCAGACCTTTGCACAAACCGCTAGACCATACCGCATGACTCATTAGAATAGAGCTGTTGACCTGTTTTTCAGCTCATTTTCCAGGATTGTATTTTGTTGTGGCATCTTGTATTTATTCCTCCCTCTGCCCCTGCTGGTCCCGCCTCAGTCTGGGTCTGAATCTCGTTTCTTTTCCAGGTGAAGTGGATGATGTACTGGATAGTCTTTGCATTTTTCACAACAGCGGAAACGCTCACAGATATCATTCTTTCTTGGTGAGTATTTCAATTTTTAGATTGATTCGATCTACATGAACTCCTGTAACAATAAAAAAAAAAGTTTTACTGTTAAAAGGCTTTTCTCTCTTAATAACGCTGTCCATCATATTATAGAAAAACTACGTTATTTTGACAGGCAAGTGGATTGGGCAAGTCCCCAGGGTTCTAATGACTTTTACTTGTGCTCAGCTGAAACAGTCAGTGCTTACCAAGGTGACAGGAGCTGGCTGTGCCCATAAGGAACAGAAGATTAGAAAAAACAGCTGTGATACAGGCAACAGCCTAGACCTCCAGATAGATTGCTTATTTAGTCTTTATTTAAAAGGTTTGTTTCAGGATTGGTGCATTGAGTCACAGAATCTGTAAGCAACACCTGCTGGAGGACTTCTGAGAGTTAACCGGCTTTGATCACCATGTGAGCTTCAGTCTTACTTTGTTAAGGAACACAACAAAGCATATTTCCTCCCTCAGGTTTCCATTTTATTTTGAACTGAAGATTGCCTTTGTCATCTGGCTGTTGTCCCCCTACACAAAAGGCTCCAGTGTGCTCTACCGGAAGTTTGTCCACCCAACGCTGTCCAAGAAGGAAAAGGTACTTGTCTGCTCTGTACAGGTTTGCACAGGTGGAGACTCTACCAGCGGGAAAAAAACCCCTTACTGTGACCAACATCCCTAGTGTCTTATACATCGCGTCTTCATGCATACATGGTCATTAATACCAGCATTCGATGTGGCCCACAAAAAAGAAACATCTATGCAATCTAGTTGGCACTGGAGCCAAAACTAGCCTGCTTCCTTCAAAGCCCCTGTGTGTGGGTGATTAGCCTGAGCAGAGAAAGCCAATTAAACCCAATGTAGTGCTTCTTCTGCCAGCTCAGTATTAGGCAGCAGTGGGGATACCTTCTGTACCTTATTGCAGTGGTTCAGTTGTGACACTGTGTTCCTTTGCGTCGCTTGTTGTTTTTTTTTTATTGTATTTGAAGGAGATTGATGAGTACATTACCCAGGCCAGGGACCGGAGCTATGAGACTATGATGACGTTTGGAAAGAGGGGACTCAATCTAGCAGCCAATGCCGCTGTCACTGCAGCTGCCAAGGTGAGCAGGGATCAGATGCTTTTATTCTTTTACTCTTCTCACAATGGGTTTTGATAAACTATTCAGTATTGCTGTTGCAGTACAGTATTCCAGCATCAGAAGTAAGCCACTGATAAAAAAAATGTCAACATTTCTTTTGGTATTATTGAAGATGAATTCATATCTGTCCATAGAAATGTTTGTAACATGCATGTGCACAATCTCAGCTGTACTGGCAAAACGTTGACTGCTCGCCAGATTGTCAGTTTGGTGGAAAAGCTAATCATGCTCCTTTAACACCTGACACAGCTTGCCCTCCGAAGGCCCTTGTCTCTCTGTGAGGCTGTGTAATGGGGTGTGATGGGGTTGTGATGCTTTCGATACAGGGTCAGGGCGTCCTCTCAGACAAGCTGCGCAGTTTCAGCATGCAGGACCTGACGCTGATCCACGACGAGGAGACGGTGCACCTGCGCAGCTCGGACCCGCGCAGCTCAGACCCACCCATGCACACGTCCACCAGCAGCCTGCTGGAGACCATGGCCGACTCCAGAGGGGGGGGCAGCGCAGGCCGAGAGAAAGGTACAGAGCACACCATTCCCAAGCATGATGAGACTGGCAGCACTGCGGATTAGGGTCGTTTTGAGAGACCTGGGTTTGAATGCCTGATAGCAGAGCAGGGTACAAGCAGGGCCCCTGTGAAAATGACATGTGTAAAAAAATCCCAGCCCATTCAGACCAGACATCTCATTATTATGAATGTACTCATTCCTTTTGTCTTCCAGCCCAACCAGAGGAGCTACATCACAGTCAGAAGCTGGACGGGGACCAATCAGACACGAGGACAGAGCAGTCTGATGAGGACGCTGCGGACAGAGCCCCGAAACGCACACAGAGCGTGAAGACGGTGAAGAAAACCACAACGAAAACAGAGGTACTGAATATGCAGGCAGGGAGGAGTCCCCTGCAAACCACATCAAATATCTACAATGTGTACACCAATTTACAAAGTACAGGCTGTGAGCAAAAGCATTGCAGTAAACCTTACCTGGTAGATATCACTATCATTTCGTTGGTCTCAGATTTTCCTGTATATAAAACGCTTGCATTATGGTAAAGATGACTTCGATTTTTTGAATGGTAGTTTATTTAAAGCTGTTGGAGAAGGATAGTTATTGAACGCTCCCTGCTTGATTCTTCAAAACTGTACTTCCACTCAACTTTCTAAAGTCGCATAAAGGAATTAAGTTGCCTTTGAAAGAATGTCAGTCAAAGGAAAAGCAGTGATTGGTACTCAAATGTGAGCCAGTGCGTCGAGCGAGTTTGACTGCTTTAAAAGAAAATACTGTTAAAATCAAATGCAACATTAAACATAAAGTGTGCCACTTTCATAAAGGAAATCTACAGTGATGCTAATACATATTCAATAAGATTTACTGGACATATTTTGTTAGCTATACGCATTTTAATGTGCAGTGATTTTGGCCTGTCACACAAAACCTTTAATAAAGGGTTGGTTTTGTATTTTCAGTGAAAGCTCAGAGTTTTGAGATGTGTGCTGTGTGTTGATATTCTCTCTGAGGAATGCAGACTTGGAGACCTGCCTTCTTGGAATAATTAAGCAGGGAAATGCGTACAAAATCCAGGCTGTAACAATCAGCTCTTGTCTGCCTTTAAGTGTCTTCTCTGTTGATGCTTTCAGCCTCAGACAAAAACCGTGAAGAGGCAGCCAAAGAAAAAGACAACAACGGCACCCAGCAGCAACGAAACGGCGTGAGGTCCTTGGAGAGCGCGAGGGGGCTGTCCGCCTGTCCGCCTGTCTGTCTGTCTACCTGCCTTCCGCACGCCCACACACATACACACTGCTGAACTACCCCGGCTTCCAGAGGGGCTGAGATCACACCACTGTTGAGATGACCCGGGGGTACTGGATGCTGCAGCAAGCACAAGAGAAGCTGGAGGTGGTTTACAAAACAGTTTGGTAATTTGCTTTGAGTTCCGGATCTTGTCCGGGATTCATTTGAGAACTATTAACGACCCCTTGTTTTAAAGTTAGGGCCCTCAACAAAGGAAAGTGAGCTTCTTACCAGAAAGTGCTTAGCATGCTGCCATTATTTGAGGGCCTCATCTTTTGGCTATAAAATGAATACATGTTTTGTGTAAATTTAAGCAACATAACGTAAGCAAAAATGAGGGTACATTTTAGGTTTTTAGTTGAAAAAAGGGAGTATGTTTACTCAGTAGAGTGGTATTACATACAATTATATTTTTAGTTTGGGAAATAAGTTAATGTAATAAATTAAAATCAATTTTGTTTATATATCTAGTAGTATAGGGCATAACTTATATCCAAAGTGGGCCTTAAGTTTGAAAAATCAGGCTGAACAAACCGTAGAAATATCGTATTTAATCCAACTACGCTGTGTTGTTATAAATCAATGTGACATGAGGCATAAATGCGCAGCGGAAATATAATAACCCAATATATATGCATTGTTAGTGGAATAAAGAAACCCACGGCTACAGCAAAATGTTAATATCAGATTGATATTGTTTACTGTGAAGCAGTTTAGCAAATTGTAACCAGGCACAGCTGTCAGCTAGGATTTTGTTTTTAATGATAGAGAAACCTACCTATAATTTAGAAAATGTTTTCTGGGTTATTTCATATTTGCAAACAAACATCGTTTGGTCTGCTTTCCTGATAATCATTCATCAGTCACGGAAATTGACTTTATTTATACAAGTACTATATATTATATTTGTATATATGCTGTATATGTATATGTACAATCATGCCCTGCATATACTGTGTGTACCATGTGTACTAGTTATGTGTCTTTATATATATATATATATATAGCATATACAGTATACACAGGCAGCTAGATAGAATATACAATCATGTAAATGTATGTAGATGCAGCAACATATATATACAGTATATATACTCTATATGGTCATTCATTTGAGAAGTCTTCTGTTGTAAATGTCTATTTAGTCCTGTTACAAAATAATTATTTTGTTAATATCGGTATAGTTTCAATCCAATGTACTTCGATATGCTGTAGTGAACGGTTTATATTATTAGTGTAAGGAAAAGCAATGGATGTGGCGTCAGAGTAAAAGGCAGATCATGACAGAAGGAGATAAGAAGAAATACCACAAAGCAAATGAGTGAAAAAGAAACATATTGATTCGTTTGTTTGAAAAGAACAAAAAGACATATCGGTTGAAACATCAGTTGGGTTTCCTCCGCTGTACTTCCTGCATTGCTGCACTTCAGATACCTGGAGCGCAATCCGTTTTTATTGAGGATTCAGATTTTCACTTGGGAGTGAAGATAGCTGAGAGGGATGAGAGCGTTCAGATCTTCACTAAGTTTCCAACTTGTGTTTTTGTGTGTTTTGATGAAATATCACTCAAAACTGTGTTCCTCCCAAGTCTTTCTCCTACCCTAGAGTACTGGTTCTTAAACTTTTTTGGACCTCTTGTCTGTGGAACTTGACGCCTCCCCCCCACCCCCCACTTTGCTTTAAGTAAATACACATTGGTTAAGATGTGCGTGGCCCCCCAGGATACATTGTGCGCTCCCCAGTTTGCGAACCATAGCCCTAGAGTACTCCAGCTGAAATACCTGAATCATACTTTCTGCATTCAGATCTCTTTTTCAGAGATGACACCAATCTGTTGCTCTTTCAGTTTACGAAAATCCTTGCTTTCATTCCTAAAAGGGGGCAGAGATAGCATTGAGGGTAAATAGTAAGAAGTATTGAAGGTGTGGAGGCAAGTGAATACGCAGTTAGTACTAGGAAAAGACAATAAGGGTACAAAGGTGATTAAAGGAGGGCTCATGTGGAGACAAGGACAAAAGAATGTGAGGAATCTGAAGCAAGGATTACATCTAGTCGACTTTCGTGAGCAAAAAATACAACCAGGTATCTGGTAATGGTCTGACTGCCAGTGAGGAGCAGTGGAAATAGCAAACAAGCACTTCTCTAAACCCTGCTCTGCTCCATACAACCAGTTGCTACCAACAAGTTGGATCGGTCTGAGCCCTGCTTAACTGGGGTTATTTAACTCCGAGATATCATAGTATTGCTCCAGATACACCTCGTGGCATACACATTGCATTGCAAGGATTTTCAGGTTTTTTTTCCTCATATCTTATAGCACTTGCTTTGGCGATATTTTTCCTGTGTATAGTTTACGAACCAAATTTTGCCTGACAACCACAGGCATGACTATCAGAGAGTCATATCTAAACCTGATCCCTGCCCTAGTGTTGCATTCGATTAAATTACTAAAGCTTGTTGTACTGTACGGTGCCAATTCAAAGTCAAAAACACTCTGAACAGTCAAAACGTCCAATTACGCAACATTAACACAATCCGCTGATACACTAAATGAGTTATACCATGAAAATATAACAGTTTGTTACATTGGATAAGTCATCGATATCAGAATATATGGCAGGCACAAGACTGTGTGTTAGGATATACCCATCACCACATTTCCATTAGATTGATATTGATGACCTACCAGTGTACCAAGCAAGCACGTTCCTAGAAATGCCCTTCTATAATACACACCTTAAAAGGGATATCCACTCTGAGTAACAATCCCTGCCTTTGCTGGTTGTAAACTTTCCAGAGTATAAGAGAGCTTTTGTTCAGGTGGTATTACCTGTGAGGGGGATGGTGGTTGAGGGGGAGAAGGGTTATGGATATTAGAATGATATTAATGTCATATATGAGAAACAAGTAGAAAAACAAGTAGAAGCATGTTTATGGAATATGTAAGGGGGTGAACGCTGTATATACATTGAAGTGCAGTTTTCTTAATATAAAAAAATTGTTGAAATTATAACTAAAATACATGAGGGAGTACTGTATTCTTTAGGAGATGCATTGTTTTATGTTTACATTGACTATAATAAGTTCTTACACTAACGTCAGTATTATTTGATTTTCATCAAAACTTTGACTTAACTTGAGTTACAAGAGTTTATTTTGAAATTACTACCAGTGTAGTGTCTTTTCAGCGTTTTATTTATTTGAGTATATGGAAAAACAATTCCACGATCTTACCAGCAGGTGGCACATTTATCCAAGTTTTTGTTTCACACCGCAGGGGACTGTTCTGTTGCTATAGTAACTAGGAATTGTTGCGAGATCTTTCAAAGCTCCGGTGAATCATTACATCTCAGTATAAGGGCGACTTATTAAAAGCCGTACAGCAATCAACGAAAAAGCACCTACAATTGCATGGACATATCATTTGATTACAGCATTCTAAAACACATACATGTCTTAATACAGGTTGAACTGGCCATTTCTCTGTCTGGATGCATTTTTTTTCCTGCTGTATTTTAGGTTCAGTTTCCTAATGATAGGCTTCTAGGCAGGGGTTGGGTTGTGTGCATTAAAACCTTAAAATGCTATAGGGTGATTCTGAAGTCGATTATTTACCGCATGTATCCCTTCATTATCAGTACTGGAGGTAATTGTACAGTTGACCCTCTCTTTTATGGTATATGCAAGAGGATCTGTCACCCAAAGTGCAAAACAGTAAGCCACTCTTATCCCACGACGGAGAGAGTCAGCTGTAAAGAGAACGCAATAGAATGTTCTTCCCCCTGTCTTTAGAGTTGTTGTCAGTTGGTAGTCTACCATGCATGAGACAACAGCTATGGCAAAATAAGGTGTTCTAAACTCTGCTATATTGATTGCCAGAGAGTGGCTTCATCATTATATATATATAGACACATATATATATATATATATATCTATATATTCTTATTTTTTATTTTCAAATTGAAACACACTGCAACGTAAAGTCACTTTTTAATATAAAGACCACTCCTGTATTCAGTATTAAGGCCACCATCAAGTCTTCAAAGAAGACGAATACATTGGGACAGAGCTAGTAACCATATCTAAAGGAGTGCTGTTGTATTCATGTATTTGCACTTTATTATTATTATTCGTTTATTTAGCAGACGCCTTTATCCAAGGCGACTTACAGAGACTAGGGTGTGTGAATCAGCTGCAGTGTCACTTACAACTACGTCTCACCCGAAAGACGGAGCACAAGGAGGTTAAGTGATTTGCTCAGGGTCACACAATGAATCAGTGGCTAAGGTGGGATATGAACTGGGGACCACCTGGTTACAAGCCTGTTTCTTTAACCACTGGACCACACAGCCTCCTTTATATGCTCCTCTATCTTTTAGATTAGTTACTCGGCAGGCAATGTAAGCCTGGACACGTAAGTAATACATACAATGAACCTTTAAATAATAATAGGGCACAGTGTTAAAATACACATGAATTAAAGCCTTTTCACGTGTAGAAAAAAATAGATCACTTCAGCGCCTCATATGATTCATTTTTTAATGTTTTTTTTTTTTTTTTCAATATTGTTTTTGTGTCACCGGTGAGATTTCTGATGTTATTATTTTACAAAGAACTGCCTATTTTAATTGTTTAAAAATGTTTTACAAAAAAAAAGAAAAAAAGAGTGGAAATATAAGTCTGAAATGTACAAAAAAGGGATGTATTAAAAATTGAAACCCTTTCTTGGTCTGTGATTTCTTGTCATTTCTTAAAGTAAAAGAAATGGAACACTGTCAGGCACATTTAATCCAGCCTCCCCTATTTTTTATCATTGTCTCTGACCACAAGAGGGCACCATACACCACAGTATATAAACAACATGCCCAGGAAGCTTGGAACAGCACAGAACAAATAATCATGTTTCTCTGGTCGATACAACTTTCTAACTGCATTCAGTGTTATGGATTACTGTTTGTATTGATTGAGGCCGTTTACAGTCCTCTGCAACCACCATCTTCCCCTATGAGTTGCAGTGGTGTGTGGGTACTATTAAATATTGTACTATCCAGTGCATTGTTGGAGCTGTTAGGCTACTGTGATGTCATTTTATCAGTATTGTTGCTGTGTTACTGACTATATAAGCAGCAATTCCACCAGTGAAGGAATTTGACTCATTTTTCTTATCGCTAACAGACGGCACAAACTGTCTAATTATCGTAATTGAAGGAAAGTAATTTATTACAAGACAGACTAAATGGGGGAAGCAATGGATAAGATGGACTTAAGTTTAAATATTCATATTAGCCCCATTCAAAGCTTTTCAAATAACAGTCTCAATGCCTGATATCGTGTCTATTGTCTGGTTTTATCGCTTAGACGGTGTTTAGTGCTCGTTAAGTCTAATCGCTCCAGCTCCCAGGATGAGTTTTGGAACAGCAGCTCACTACGCTAGGTGTCCAGTGGCATCACTGGACTCCCCCAGGAACTTCTTAAAATTGACAAACCACACACATGTACCTGTAGCCTGTAGCACACCTGTAGCACATCTGTTGCTTGTCACAATGTGTAGAACACGTCTAGAAGCTTGATCTGTCATGACCTGCTTGCATCCGCAGTTCTGCTTGACAGTGCTGGTTATCTGCAGATTTCAGGAACACCCAGGAGTCTGTCTAGATGGACACGCTGGTCATTGTACACTGCACTGCGGAAAGAGCCGTAGAGCACAGACACCCGCTGCCCCTTGGGAAGTCACTGAGATCATCTGCTTGCTCATGATTGTTGCTAAATAGTTGCACACAACTCTCGCCAGTTGATATCGGTCTGTTGGATCACATGACATATCACATGATCACACACGTTACCATATGTTACAAGGCTCCCCTTTTATAATGCTACAGTCTGTAGCCATGGTTACGGGACCCTGCGGTTTGGGTAACCCCTAATGAGAATGAAAGTGCCAGGGGAATGGCATTGTGGGGTTTATACCACCTTATAACCTTTTCCACGGTATAAAGGGTCACAGTATTCTCCAATTTTTTTAACAGTGTATGTCCTGACCATCAACACACCAATTCAATCAAGGTACTTTTACATATGCAAGTGTTATACAGGTATCCAGGGGTTTCAAAAACAAAGTGGCTGCAAATGGACTTTATTGATAAGAGTGTTTGAAAGATGGATGGATAAAATCCAACCTAATTGCTCTAATGTATTTGTATAGTGCACACGGGGCTGAATTCAGCCCAGTCAGATGTGCAGCAGGGTGGATGACTCACTGTGAGGTTCAGCACTGCTGGCTGCTGGTTACATAAAGGACTGCAGAGGCTGCATCTCATTAGAGTGAGGGGGTGGGGCCCCCACAGGGACGGTTTGTGAATACCGAACCAGGAGAACGGGGGAATCCCCTGCCGGTGGAGTGCAGGTAGTGGGGTGGAGCGGGGATCCCTTCCCTTCACAAGGAAGAGCCGAGGAGATCAGAGGTATCCCACAAGCCACACAGTGACGTCAAGGAGACCCTCTTATATAACAGTGCTGCTGAATGCAGCACAGGGCTGGGGAGGGTAATGTATTCAGCACTGATTCGATGTTATAAAGAATAAGAATAAGATATTCTGTAAAATCTACCTTTGTCTCTCTTATGAGCTTTGGAGCCCTCTGATTCAGTAATGAAGAAAAAATGGCTTTTTGATAGCTTTTCTATGCTCTCCGGGCTATTGAGTAACACCATGCTGTTTTGAAGTTTATGAGATTTACTGACAATCTCGTCACTATTTTCAGCAGACATTATCGTTTTGTGTTTATTTTATTTTTTTGGTTGTTAAGGATACACTTTGTAAAATGTAAGCCGCTTCTAGATAATTTGGAGTGGAATATGCAGCACAGTTACTGATCAGAGTATCATATATAAGAATGCTATCAAAATGACATTTGCCTTCTGGAACATTCTGCCATTTAAAAAAGTTTGAAGCAGGAGTAACTGGAACAGGCGTTCAAGAGTATGTCATACTGACAATAAGGCTAAAGAGAGTTACTTTAACCAATCCCATTTGCCTCTATTATGTAGCAGTACAGTTATTTATGTAAAACTATAGTTTCTGTTTGTGGCCTCTGTTCAATTCCATTGTTAACAAGATTAACATCACATTCATTTATCACTAAACTATAAACCGATAACCTGTACTATGTAATAGTCAGTGCTCCATTAGATACCTTTGCACCCAGCTCCTTATTTTAATGAATGTTTATTTGCCTCCTAGAAGTTGGTCCTATTGTTAACAGCAGAACCCAATACCAGTGTCCCATTGTAAAGAATTAGTTTCAAGAACTGGTGCAGGCTCCAAATGTTCAAAAATGTAAAACCCAACCCCAGTTAACTAGTGGGAGATTCAATCACAAGTAGAAAGCAAAGAATACATTCAGAGATGAAGCCTAGTTTCTGTAGATGAAATATCTGCTGGTTGAAAAAAGCTTTTTGGATCAAATTGGAAGAAATTCCCTTTGTCAAGAACAATACATGACTATTGGCATCAATAAAATATAATGCATTCATGCAAAAAAAAAATAGTAATCTGTTTCATCACTAGAGCAGACAGCGCACCTCAGTGACCTAAACAGTACAATGTGGGCCGAGTTCACTCTTTCGCTATCATGCTGTATCTCAGTGGGCTGGAAATGCAGCCCCTCAAGCAGATTCAATTCATACAACTTTGGGTGCAGGTGCTGTGCATGATAATACAGACTCTGGGTCTCAGCTACTCCATGACGAGTCCCCCCTGACTCATTGAGCATTGATAGTGAGATAGGGGAGGCAAAGTCTTTTATTTAATGCCTGCAAAGTCGCCCTACAGTCAAAGATGGGTCACCTCCTATCATTCAGCGGGCAGGCAAGCAGCGGTTGGCACGACCCTGTGCGCTCGGCTCACAGGGGCAGCTGTGTGCTTTATTGCTCGGCAGTTCATTTGTAATCTGCACCAGCCCGTCTCCTCCTGAAACACTCCATCAGTCTTCAGGGAGCACAGTGCTGAGGAGGGCTTTCGAAATAAGAACATGGGAAACACCTTTTAACACAAAGATCAGAGTAACCCCCTTGTTTTACTGAGATGAAAGATTGTTGGGGGAGAGATCAGTGAAGAAGATGAACAGCAGAGGGAGGCTGGTAACTCTCTGAGTGACGTCAAGGCAGCCCTGTTATATAAAGAGGCAGTAATGAGATGCAGGGTGGATGAGAGCACAGTGTGAACTTCCACATTAATAGGAGTGTGTATAATGATCTACAGGTAGAGCAGAAGTCTGTTTCCTTTACATTATCCTCCTCCCTGTATCCTTTTCCACAGGTCACTTCCCCAGCTGCAGCCAGAGCCTGCTTTTAACCCTGTGTACATGTCAAGTATCTTTAAGTACACAACATGAAATCCAACACATAATAGAAAGGATCAGATTTTCTTTTGATTTCACAGAACCAGGTGCACCTGTTCCTTTAGCTGGATGATTGAAGATTATCCACTGAAATGCAACAACATCCCATTTTTATTCATGCCTCGTCCCCCTATTCTTGTCTTCAAGGGGAAATGGAAATATGTTTGTGATTTAGCCATATCAGCCTTGGACCTTTTTAAAGATTAGTGCAGGGCACAGGAGTTAATGCCCTGCCCCTTCCTTGCAATAGTCACAAAAGATCTCACACAGCAGTTAAGTCATTGATTCAGCACCCCATCCAAAGGACAGCGCATCCTATTGTGCAGTACCCTAAATACTAACACCACACTGTGGAGAAGATTGAGTTGTGTCCCCTAGGGCATAGCCCTCCTTATTGAGCTGCAATTGACTGTAATACACTGCTGCACCTGCAATACATTTAATACACTGGATCTCCAATCCAAAAGCTACCTGCCAGGTCCAGCTCAGCTTTACCGAGATCGGAATTCTAGTTGGCATGGTTACAAGCGTTGTAATTTAAAACACTTGGAAATGACACCACCCAGTGTCCGCTTTACCGAAGACAGGCTGTTATCTGCAGAAAGGAGTTGTTACCTTGTCTGGCAGCTGTCAAGTCCCAGTGGAAATAACGTGGGCTGACAGTGGCAAGGCTAAGCTGTTTAGACAAACAGTCTGACCTTTGTTGCGTGCAGTTTAATTCCTTTTTAATGAAAGAAAAGAGGAGCAGGGCAGTTATTGCTGCTGCTGCTGTGATGGATGGACAGGAGGGGGTGGTTGAGAGGGGGTTTCCACTAACTTCTACTAAAGGGGTGTTCCAGTACTATGCAGTGACGGACACATGCAGAGAAGTGAAAGACGGGTTTGCAGTTTAAATAATTGAGATATAAACAACAACATCATACCTCTCTTGCATAGCAGCAATATTTTATAATATCAGTAATTCAAACATGACATACCAGCCCAACCCATAGCATAGCATAGCATAGCATAGTATTCCACGTTGCAAATCAAAGGCTTAGCATAACTACTGGGCAAATGCTAAACAAAATAAAGTTTTAGCCAGGCTTAAATATGTGGACTGTCTTGTTTGTGGATAATATCAGGTTCAGTTCCATTATCAAGGGGCATGGAAACTCCAGGCTCTTGCACTAAAAGACATTGTCTTTGGATGACTGTACTGGCAAGCTGGAATTGGAATATCTTATGTGTAGATGACAGGCACATTTCTTAAATAGATGGTGAGTTACAGTACAGCCAACAATTCATTCCAAGTTCCGATTTACTAGCCCCACCACCCTCCCATGTTATGTATGGTTTTGCCCTGTAGCTCATACATTGTAACAGGAGAAAATGAAATACCCATTACCCAAACTCTCAAGTTTTCCGAACCCTAAAAAAAAAAAAAAAAAAAAAAAATCTTACTGACTATACTTTGATGAAATAGTTTCTGGTTTGCAATCGTTGTCAAACAGGTTCTTGTTCTGTTGACGGGAACTCTCTGGGATAGATGAAAAGGCATCATGACGTAATAATTCAGTGGACCTACATCCAATTGTTTTCTACACCTGAAACTTTTCTTTCGGTGAGACTGCAGTTACTACTCTGAACACTAGAGGGCCTCATTCTACTGGGAAATAAATAATTGTACCTTGCTAGGCCAAATGAAGTTGTGACGAACTGTGGTGAACAGTGCAGAACGTCTGTAAGACTGTGGCTGCCAGCAAAGTTTGAGAATAACCAATACAGTATCTTCAATTTCCATCACAAAGGCTTTATAGTCATTCGGACATCACTCAGTGCAATATGACATTTCATTCAATCTGTTACACATAACTTTAAAGGATCATGAATTCTGAAGTAGAATGTCAATGTTACACTGCTGCAGGCACTAGCTGAAATAATTGTTTTACTCAATAAAAAAGAATTAAAGCAAAATGCTGTATGCAGCATATTGTAAAATTATTGTTTTTCTATTTTAACTCATAGGTGAGACGCTTGGCATTTAGTTCTGGTGTACCACTGTTCTTTTAAAAGTAGAATTGTTTTTCCATAAATCATCCACAGCTTCCAAACACGCAATCCAAAGTAAAACATTAAGAAATTAAGTCAAGCAGACACACATTTGAGCCAGTGCCTTAGTCAGTGTGCTGCAGAGTCTGTAAAGCTCTGGATGAATTCACTGTTACCCCTAGATTGTAAAGGTGTGACGAAGTGTCAGATACCTGGGATTCTACCAGTGTAACAATCCTACATGTCTCAGGTGTGTTTTACTCCATTTACATGCTGATACCAGGATTCAGCAATGAAAAAGTCAACATATTTTGTATTTGTTTTGTTACGCGGTACTTCGTAAAGCAGCTATACGGATAACGACCCCATTATCATAATGTAACCCCAGACGCAGTATGGCTGCCCATTATCGAGTTTTAATCAATGCAGGGCAGTATCACATGGTCAGCTAATCCTGATGGGGCGTATGTGTAAATGTCACATGTCTTAGTTCCTGAACTCATTAAAAAGCTGCTGAAAACTGACCAGGCTGAAGAAGTGGATTTTATATAGCCCCTTATAACAGTTTCCAATAGCAAAAGCACAGCAGAGTGTAATAAAGCATGGTAAAGCATATGGAAGCATTGTAAGCTAACCCTTACAAATGTTTCCCATAGTAAAAGCATAGCAAAGTGTAATAAAGCACAGTGAAAGCATGGTAAAGCATTGCAAAGCCCAGAGTGATATTCTGAAGCATATTAATTTCTGCAATGACCTACTTTTTCATGAGAGTCCTATCACATGTTACATAAAGCAAGTATACAGTTCTGCATAAACCCTTGCTTGTTATTTGTTTATTTATTTAGCAGACGTCTTTATCCAAGGTGACTTACAGAGACTCGGGTGTGTGAACTATGCATCAGCTGCAGAGTCACTTACAATTACGTCTCACCCGAAAGACGGAGCACAAGGAGGTTAAGTGACTTGTCAGGGTCACACAATGAGTCAGTGGCTGAGCCGGGATTTGAACCGGGGACCTTCTGGTTAGAAGCCCTTTTCTTTAACCACTGGACCACACAGCCTCCGCATTTATCTTAATAAGCCTCCACACAGCCTTGTTAAGATAAATCTCTCACAGCTTTATCACAGACAAGTATACAATAAAGTAAGTGCTATTAAAATGCCCAGCTTTAATACCAATAAAAACGGAAATCCAATGGTTTCTGATTTGTAGTAGCTTCGCTTTTTAAGCTCTACAGTATGGCAACTACACTTGTTTTTATTACAAAATTATTAATATTCACCCCGACAACTGTGGATACATTAAAAATCCAACAATAACACCTTAAACAATTTCAAATGGAATATATTTTTGTTGTCTATAACATTGTGTTTAATTATTAACACACTATGGTACTGGTACATGTAAAGTTTTATTAAATAGTTCATTTTTAACATACTGTTTAATTAACAATATTCATATGAGGCAGTGTAATATTTATTCTAGAATGTTTTTTTCTACAGCTTCGGAAGAATGTTTGCTATCTAATACACTATGTAACACAATTTTTGTTCCTGGGTAGTAAGTGTTATTTCCTAATTGCTTATGCCTCAAAAGTATAGAAAAAGGCTATTATTCCCCACAAACTTTGCTTTTGTGACCAGGACAGTGACAGTGACTGTGGTCCAATGAAGACACCGGCTTTGACCTTTGCCTCAGACAGCTTAGGGAAGAAGTCTTGAAGGTACTTGAAGGCTGCCGACTCCTTATCTAGAGCTCTGACAAATTGTTTCATAAGGCCCAATTTGATGTGCAGTGGTGGCATCAGCACCTTCCGGGGGTCCACCAGTGGCTCCCACTTGACGTTGTTCCTCCCCACAGAGAACTCGGTCCGCTGTGGCCAGTCCCGCCTGTGGTAGTGCGCCTTGGTGTCCCTGCTGTCCCAAAGGCAAAGATAGCAGGGAAACTTGGTAAAACCGCCTTGGAGACCCATCAGGAATGCCACCATTTTGAAGTCTCCTATGACCTTGATGCCATCTCAGAAAAATGCAGATATGTATCCACTTAGGCAGCTGGAACTAAACTGAACTGGTGGGCTTAAGGCCCCTGTATTTATACTACTATTTATATTACTGGAAAGTTCTAGAAAGTTCTAGAAGTTACTCCAAGTTTACTCAGCACTGAATCTATCTGGAATGTTCTGGAAAATAGGTAAATTTCAAAATATCACTGTCCTGGTCACAAAAGCAAAGTCTGTGGGGAATAATAGCCATTTTCTATACTTTTGAGGCATAAACAATTAGGAAATAACACTTACTACCCAGGAAAAAAAAAAAAAAAAAAAATTGTTACATGGTGATATTGCTACAGCACTTCCATGCCTTTTCAGTTTCATACATGTGTGTGCATTTCCATGACAACACTTCTCTTTATCTGTACAGCCTCCAATAGAAACCCAAAGGAAATAATAATAATAATAATTACCGATACTCATTTTCTCGCTAACTAACCAGAGTTGGAGTAACTGGGGGTCAAACTAATTAATTTACTATCACAACATTGCACAATGCAGCTGGGACATGCTTACACCTGGGTTCAAGTCAACTTCAAATATAACTGTTCTGACAGGACTACTGAAGCACATTTTAAATTAGACAGGGAGGTGTGAATGTTGCTAGGGAATATAAATCTTCTGCCAGCAGCAGAAACTACAGAGGTGTATGAAGCTATGCAATGTGTGCTTGTTTTTAAAAACTTATAAATAGGCATGTGTATTTAAAGCACTGAAAGAGCAAGGCAATGTTATTATGTCAATATAGATTTGCTATAAATGCATTCAATTCCATTTCTGTAACTGTCACCATACATTTTATAATGTGTCACCATTGCAATTTCTCAAATACAGTGTTTTTATTTGTGTTCAGGGGAGTTAAGAAGCTGCTGTTCAGTTTGAGTTACTTCTATAGATATGGACATGATCAGCCAACGCGTCTCGATAGAAGTAATAGCCAGTGCTAGTTTCTTTTTGTATTGCTGACAATACACTGCTGCAGACTAGATGGTGCTGTTGCTTATTGATATATATAGACACTTTGGCTTATCTACTCTAAATTACATGAAGATAAGCTCCAGTCTGCGGCTCCTGAATGCAGCTCCTGAATGCATCGTAACACACAGTTATCAAAACATAAAAAGCACTCAGGATGATTGCAAACATCATACAAAATGTAAGGAAACAGTGAAATCCATGCAATGTCATTTGAAGCTCCTTAATCTTTTCTAGCCGTCTTACCAAATAGCCTAGAAACACTAGCAAGAGTAACCAAACTGCTGTCTTCAAGAATAACCTCAGTATAGCGATGAGCATGGTTAGCTATGTTAGATAGACAGGGGATGCTGTAGTTGAAAGGGTAAGTGATCCGTAGCAAGAGAGAGGGAGCAAAGGGGGTAATTAGTGGACAGACAATGCCAAATTAAACCTGCGACGAGGTACCATTCTGTAAAAGCACATAGATGGTGGAAGTGTAGATTGGTACCCCTGTTCACATTCAGTTTGAAATCTTGATTGATCCACCCACTTTTCTGTAGAATAATGCTGTGATTCAGACATGATAACAACGGGTCTCGTTATTTTTTATCGGATTTGCAGAACCATTAACCTCAGCCAACCAGTTCCTGAGCCTACCGGACACAGCCAATCCCGGCTTGCTTCTGTCAGGTTTTGTTTCCTTCTACCCCGGTGAGAAATGTTTGAATTGATCTCTCCAGGTTCATATATAACGAGTTAAAGCATCAGAAAAGCAACTGGAAATGACAGCGAGAACAAACTGCGGCTTGGGGAACAACCTCAGATCAATTTTTCATTGGAAAGTTTGACAAAAAACAATGATGAAAAATTCCTAGCAGTGTGCATTTAACTGCATGAAAAAAGAAACAAAGCAATGTTGGACGCACACAGGTTATCTGCTAATCACCAATAGAAGTCATACAGCATTATTTCATTTTCTTTCTTCTGACCTACAGATGGTAACTAATGTAAAAATACAGTTATGAAGCATTGCTGTTGACAGTGCCTGTAACACTACAGCGTGTCACGCAGCAGTGCTCCTCCTGCATTCCAGGCTCATTGTCATCTGGAGGAGAGGCATAAGGAATGACTACAAGACAATTGTGTTTCAAGCCTATATTCAGTGGTTGTTATGGTGATAATTACAGCAGATCCAGTTGGCTGTTAAGTGACAGTAGCATTTCAGTGCACTAATGGTTTCAGTCGGAGCAAAGGAGCATTAGGTTAGGAAGCAAAAGACATTTACAGTGTATATGTGTTGAAGTCTCGTTGAAAAGCATTGTCGTTGAGGCTTCATACAACTAGGCAGCGAATGCGTCACTTATTTAATTTTATCTGGGTTTGGAAAGCATTGATAAGAATGTGCAGCTTCCTTCCAGAAGGCTGATGACAAGACATTTCATACGTTCCGTTTTGTTCAGTAGCTCTGTCCTTGATTCTCAGTGCCAATGGACAATGGCATTGTTCATTTCTTTCATAATCAGAAGTAGTTTAAAGAGCTGAGAAATAACTATAACAAGTACAGATGGGAATGTGCATTTAGATTCAGAGCAACAAATTGTTGACCTGATAATTATTTTATTACTGCGGTAACGCTTATTTGTAGTAATACTAACAGAAGCTTTTTGACTATAAATCATTGTCAAGGTCTCCAAAACGTATTCTGCCATAGAGATATTTCACAGTCATGGCTGGCACTGACACAACATGCAAGTGCATGTTAAAATGTATTGAAATAACATGTATTTCTAAAGTGTTATGAAATTATATTATTTAATAGATCTCAGTAATTACTACTGTGTTAATGGCTATGAGTCATAGACATGCACTTCAAATGCTGAATTTCCAATTTAATTTATTTTGGTTTCAAAGTGATTATGAAGGATTATGCTCATAGATTCTCATAAATCATCATTAGACAATTTTCATCTGAAAGTAAAAAACAAACAAAAAAAAACACCATTACAACTTATGGTTACTTTAAAAAGTTTCTCAGTTAAAAGTCATAGTTGTTTATATCTGGTTTGGTTTAACTTTATTGGGTACCCTTTATGAAGGTGTGCGGAATGCTACATAGTGTCCAATTAAAAACAGCATTACTTTTTATTTATAATTTGATATGGAAGTCCCTTCCATGTATCCATAGAGCTGAAATATCAGTGGCAATGAACACACTCTTTCTCACACTGCTCATGGTCATGCCTGAAGTCTGTTCAGGAAGGACTATCCCGGAAGGGAGCGGAAGGGGCTGTTTCTCCTCATCGCCCTACAGTGGACCCTACTGGCCAGGTGCCTAGTGATCTTAGGCAGACCTCTGCAGGGCTGACCTTTGCCTCCAGAGGCTAGTAGCTCACTGACATCCACTCACAAGTTCCTAAGTGTAAAAGAGGAAGCTGGCTGGTCGTGGGATCAGAGGATGCCCACTGAACCTTCAGTTCTCTTGAACTGTGTGGGGAATTGCTGCCTTGAGGGGACATCATAATTGGACATTCTGAACTGGGGAGAAAATCATGGGTTAAACATTTTTAAATCTTGGCCTCGTGTTCTGGGACCCCTGATAAAACACCCATGCTAGTGTTGTGCTGTGTGTGGTGGTTTTGTAACGAGTTGGGAACAACAGCAAACTCCAATTTCAAATGTCCACGGCGGCCAGTGATATCCCAGAGGAAAACTAAAGACTGAGACTGATGAGGCTGTTGAAACTGTCTGTGCAACCGAAAGTTCAAGTGAAGTAGATGGAGCTGAGATCAGGAAACCATAACAACGTTATCCAAACTGCATGTCCTCAGCCAGCTTGTTTCTGCGTCCTCTCGTTCAGCCAGGTTTCATTCCCTGGTGACAGCTGGTTGGATTCATCTCTCTGTGGTAATGAGGTAAAGAATCAGAAAAGCAACTAAAAGTGACAGCGGTTAGATCCTGCTGCTTCGAGAGCAGCCTCAGATTTCTGTCATCTTGACATGGTTATTGAGACAAAGCCTGTGAATGATTACCATGGTACATTTCCATGGTAACTGCAGTTTCGCACTGTACTGGCACTATGCAAGTCCCAGAGATTCAACATGCTAGAAAACAATACTAAAAAAAAGATACTGTACATAAACAAAATGAAAATTAGAGTGTTCCTTTAAGGCACTGTACTGAGTTTGAAACTGTATACCGAGCTCTGGAAGGGGTTACACCTCTTAGCTGGGGAAGTCCTAACGCCCACGTCCACTAATATCATTGAGTGAAGTAATTTTCCACCTATATCAAATCCTCGTAATTCCCTTCTGTACCACTAAATAACGGAACAAAGGGACTTGCCATATTACTGTATAAATATTACATCAATAATATGTTGGTAATATTTCCCCGTCCCCTCAACAATACATCATCCAAGCCATAATAACTGTATTATTTTACATTTTGTTTCCGACAAAGCTCTCCAATTGTGTTCTGTCACAGGCACTTAGGCTGTTATGATGCCTACAAATTATTTATTTACCAGAGGCGAAAAGGTCTGTTTTTTGACAGTCTAGATGAGTTCATTTGTTGAGAGGGCTGCAGAAAACCTTTTGTTCGTACTCTTCAGGGATTTGTTTTTCTCTCGTTTCTTCACTAGGTTTTTATCCTTTGCTAGACCTGTCACGACAAAAGAGTGTAGAGAAAAAACCCCTGTCAAATGGAGATTTTGTTTTCAAAAGAACACAATCTTTCCATTTCCTGTTGTAATTAGCAGAGGATCTTGATCAAATCATGGTATTTTCAAAGTCACATCACCAAATTTAGAAATAAACTTAGAAGAAAAATGAACTATGTCAACGTTTTGCTAATTCCTCACTTTTTTCTATTCTTCATGTGATGTGAGCCCTTTGGTTTTTAAGATTCGAATTATTCACTAGGAACCCCAAGCCAATGGGCTCTTTTTTTCTACTTGAGATCCTACCATACAGATAGGAAGTATTGGCAACTAACTATGAGAATTAACAATGTATCTTGCAATTAACCCAAATGATGAAAGCCTGTCTTATCACTGATGAAGACATTTGCTTACTTACTTACATTTACTTGAAATGTCCTTACTTGACTTATCTTATGGTTGAACAAAAAAGACAGCAAATAATTGGACTGGCCTTGCAGTAGATGCAGAGGTTGTTGATTAGTCTTGTATTAAATGCATTCACACATTTAATAGCAGCTGTTCAATTTCAATTGTCCTGAGCCCAATTCAAGGTTAGGATTAAGTTCAGTTTGGTGTAAAATGATTATTTTAGGTCAGTATTAGGTTTATGTGTGGATGCTCCTGCAGCATTTGCCTCCAGACGAAGCAACAACTGGAAGTAGATTAATTTATTTATAGGTGAGTGTGAAAGTTCAGGACAAAATAAGGAAAATTTAGCACATCTACAGTATTGTAAGCCAATATGTGCAATATTTGAACCCACTCCGAAGTCATCTTCTTCCATGAATTTAGCCCTTGGTTTGATTCAGCTTGGCCGTGTTCTTATTTAACAGATCTTTCTGTTATGCTCCTGTCACAAATGGAAGCTACACTGGAGCACAGGCTTATAACTGCATGCTGCTTATACTGGGCTGTTTTAAGCATTTTGTTCGTGTTTAATCTTGTTGTGCTTTTAAAAACTACATGCAGTTTAGTTTTATGATAGGGGAGTTCTAAACATTGTTTGCTAATAAAACACTTTGTTGATAGACCTGTAGCTGGCAGAAGGAATTTACCCAGAGCAATAAAAGCCACTCTGGTTTGATTGAGTTGGAATCCCTTTGCTTTGAAACTCCCTGGCTGTGAAATGAGCGAGGGCATCTCCTGGGACCTGCTGTGGGAGGAAGTCCCCCCTCTTTTCAGTTACACAAGCCAATGTTATTAATGTCAGGGACGTGAAGGTTCTCTCATTTCAGCACGGCAGTCCTGGCTACGTGGGTGGGATTGCCACTGCAGTGCTGATGGAGCTTTCCAAACTCTCTCTTGGCTCAGGAAACCTCCCTCTCCTCCACTCCTCTCACCTCACTTCCCCGAGACACAAACACACCCCCGCTGTAATTCCCTTTCTCCGGCTGTTGTCAGATAGAAAATAGCCATCCGTTCGTACCTGCTGAAAGAACAGCTCAGCAGGCTCCTTGCAAAAGCAGGCTGGCATGTGGGTGCTGAAAAAGGAAAGAGGAAAATATGCCCCTATGGAATCACATTTCACCCCTTTATCTGCAAGGCAAATCTTCAAATACAGTACTATACCTGAGGAACACATAGTGGCTGTACATCATGAGCTGCCGTGAGTAAGTGCATTAATCATAGGCGGCACGTTTAAGAGGCTTGGGAAGGCTAAGCCTCCCCAAAATAAATTGCCCAAACACAAGAAATTGTTCTGACCAACACAAAAAATATTTGTGAGTGAAGAAGATTGTTTTTTTTTCCATCGCAAGCGTGCAAAGCAGGTCTAACAAACATATTTCTCATTTTCCTACTGCACAACCACCAAAATCAACACTGTAGTACAGATACAGGATTTAGTTGCATTTCTATGTCATTGGAGGAGACAATGCTTGGCTGGTTTAACGTCAATTCTTCCCACCAAACTGAGCCCCCATACCGCTACAGGAGGCAGCCGACGAAAACTCTGAATCCTTTTAGCTCATTTCCTTGCCTGGAACATCCTCTTCACAATTTCCAGATTTATTCGAATTGCTGTTATCTATACAAACTGCTTGATCCGAATCTGATTTTACAGAACTTGTAGCAAAATATTTTCGTAGCATACTGTCTGTTTTCACACACCACTGTTTTGTAAGAATTTGATGTGACGTTACAGTCAGAACATACTTCCTTCGACTGTATGAACAAATGCCACCTTTCAGAACACTGTTTGTGGTGCCAGATTTAGATTTTTCCAGTCATTCACTATATTTTCAGTGAAAGCGGGGTCTTTTGAACTTTTGAAAAAGTGTCTGCAATTAAAGCAGAAAACCGCATCTGCCTGCTTACTGTACTCTAAATATGAAAACATATTTTAATATTCTGATGAAAATGAATGGTTTTGCTTACCAAAGACAGTTTTCAGATACACAGGTAAACAAGGCTATGACTGTCCTGTTGCAGTATCACCAAGGTCCAAAATACAGGATTTAGATGCATTTCAATGTCATTTGAGGAGACAATGCTTGGCTGGTTTAACGTCAATTCTTCCCGCTGATTAGGAATCGCAAGATCATAAAGATTATGATAGAGCATCACAGAATCTGTCTCCAATACATGTCAAATGGAGTGGGCAAGTCTCTCTTTCAAGTGAAGTTACAGTATATGTTAACTGTGGTCAAATTATTATTTTTATTATTATTATTATTTGTTTATTTAGCAGACGCCTTTATCCAAGGCGACTTACAGAGACTAGGGTGTGTGAACTATGCATCAGCTGCAGAGTCACTTACAACTACGTCTCACCCGAAAGACAGAGCACAAGGAGGTTAAGTGACTTGCTCAGGGTCACACAATGAGTCAGTGGCTGAGGTGGGATTTGAACCGGGGACCTCCTGGTTACAAGCCCTTTTCTTTAACCACTGGACCACACAGCCAAATTAACTATATTAAAGTTCTTTGCAGTACTTCAAAGCAACTTTCATTGCCGTTCAACTGCAGTAATCTAACTTTGGAGACAGGTCTAGTTACCTGCATTGCGCATCATCCTGTACCTAATTTTAAGTTTCTTGGAAAAAGTGAAAGAAGCAGGTCAGACATGTTGTGTCTCCCTCATTTGTGCACGTCTCCAGGTTACTCTCCCTACGTGCAGCTAAATGAGTCTACTGGCTAACAGGACAAAAGAGTATTGATTGTTATCTGAGTCTTGCATCAGCCAACCTTGGATTATTCCACGGGAGCAGCTGCCAGTATCTGCTGCTCATATAACACAATGAGCTAAAAATATCAGCATTTTAGCTTACAGCCCATCTATAAACCCTTAGAAGTTAGCATCATGTTATGAAGCTAGATCAAGGTAATTTTAATACTGACATATTATTTATTATTATTATTATTATTTATTTCTTAGCAGATGCCCTTATCCAGGGCGACTTACAATCGTAAGCAAAAACATTTCAAGCGTTACAATACAAGTAATACAATAAGAGCAAGAAATACAATAAAACAAGTAAAATACAAGTTTGACAAACCACAATTCAATAATACAGCAGGTAATAGTGATAGTTACATCAGGATATGATTAAATAGTGATAGTTACATCAGGATGTGATTAAATACAAAGTACTACAGGTTAAAAACTTGGCAGATTACAGTATTCTGAAGTACAGGATTAAATGCAGTAAAATAGGGGCTGATAAGAGCAAAATAAAGCACATTTACATGAAGGGTGATAGTGTCCCAGGATACAAACAGAGGAGTTCTACAGGTGCTCTTTGAAGAGGTGAGTCTTAAGGAGGCGCCGGAATGTGGTCAGGGACTGGGCAGTCCTGACATCTGTAGGAAGGTCATTCCACCACTGCGGAGCAAGGGTGGAGAAGGAGCGGGCTTTGGAGGCAGGGGAGCGTAGCGGTGGTAGAGCTAGTCTTCTAGTGCAGGCGGAGCGGAGAGGTCGAGTGGGGGTGTAGGGAGAGATGAGGGTCTGGAGGTAGCTGGGTGCAGACTGGTCAAGGCATCTGTAGGCTAGTACAAGAGTCTTGAACTGGATGCGAGCGATGATCGGGAGCCAGTGGAGCGAGCGGAGTAGTGGAGTAGCGTGGGCGAAGCGAGGCAGAGAGAACACTAGGCGGGCAGCAGAGTTCTGGATGAGCTGGAGCGGACGGGTGGCGGACCCCACAACTAGATACAACTGAATTTCTGGGCTGAGACACAAACCTAGGTCACTAGCCCCAGAGAGAAAGTGAAGCAATACTAAATGCCTTTATACTACATGACTCAGATAGCGAGCTGTGGCAGGGCCGAGCCCTGCTGGAAAATGTATTATTAGGATTTAAAAAGGAATGGTTTATTGTTGTATTGTTATGATATGGATGTATTGTTTGGTGTTTGGAAGCACACTGTTTTTGGTGTTATTCTTATACAGCATGGATGGTGTTAAAAGTCCCCATCCAGCTAAATTAGTGCGTAATGTGGCGCTCTCCCTCTGCCCTGCCACAGGAACCAATGCAGGACTATCAATAACTATCATTGTATTGCTGCTGCTTAGTTCTTGATAAACTGATGTGTGAAAATTGGCCAGAGATTAAAGTGTTAAGAACAAAAGAGCCCCTTTAAGGAAACAGGCAGAAAGTACATTTTAGGATCCTGAGGCTGTGTGGAGGTTCTTAGAGCTTATAAAACCTTCCTTTAGGCAAACACCCACACCACTTTTTATACCAGATTATATTTAGAGCAAGAACAGAAGCAATATGCAGTGCAGTTTAAAATGTGTAAATAAAATGCTGTAACTTGAAGACCTTAAGGTCTGAAGTCAGTATGCAGATCAGATCTAAAAATGTTTTTATGGAGTGGCCTCCAGGTTTGGGAACCTTTGAGAAAGATTAGAGGCACAGGTTTCATTTTTACATTCTGAACAGTGAATAACACTTTGGTTACTTAAAAAGTTGCAGATTTCAAGTTACTTGCAAAATGTTATAGTTAACTTGAAATCCGCAACTTTTTAAGAGCTGAGAACAATTAAAAAGGTCAAATTAAGCAAATGATGAGTTCAATGAAGGGTTTAGTTAAGTAATTGAGAGCTCAGTTGGAATGAAAACCAGCAGATGACCAGATTTGGGAAGCCCTAAGCTTAAATATCTCAACACTCCCCAGATTTCTGTCCTGGACATACCTCAACTGTAATCCTCCAGGGGTTCCCTTAGTGTTGCTCCAGTTTAAATGGAGAAAATGTGGGGCGTAAGTCTTGAACCAATGGCCCTACACCTCCACTCCTATGGGTTTTGTTAAAATGGGAGACATGCAGTTTTGAAGTCACAATTCCATGGACTTTTTCAAAACAGTGATCCAGGCTTTATTTATTTATTTGATCACTTATAAACTGCAACATCACGAAGATCAATAGTGGTGTTTCCATAACCACCAGCAAGGAGTCTTTGGAGTCTCACTGTAAATGGCAAGGTAATAAGATACACCACAGCAGATTTTTTTTTAGTTAGTGATTCCTATGCTAAAAGCCTGGAGTGCAGTTTGACATTATTTTTTAGTCCAGTCAACCACGCGTGATGCAGAAAATCTTTAAGGAGCAATGGATAAGGAGGTCAAAACCTTATCGCAAACCTTTCACTCGTCATGGATTTTAAATCTTGGCTGGGCAGTAATTTTCCATGTTAGAGCTCAGATCGCCCTTAATCAGGTTGAAACTCTCAATTTTAAAACAAGAAGAGGACCAGAGGGGTGCCAGGGTCTGAAAATCTGCTTGTGTAGCGGCGACACTGTGATAGCACCAGTGTTACACTGGCCCAGCTCTCTGTGTTTAATGTTAGCTGGCATTGTACTCCGCAGGCAGTCCGTGGTGTGTCTACATTTGCTTTGTGGCAGAGTAACAGACACATTGACCTATTCACTAAAGCTCAGCGTCAACGTCAAACCATGAGGAGATACAAAGCTTAGAATGCTGAAGCAGTTCGGGAAATCAGGATACAATGTATTAGGAAATGTAATAATGAGAGAGCTCCATTTCTATTTTCAAATCTCTCCTAAACCATTGACCTGCTGCACTGTATCAACCCGCCAACAAATACCATTACCTCCCTGAGTATGAATAGAACCTGGGATATAATGGTTTAACCCTTTAAATCAGTGATGACTATACTCTCTTAGCAATGCGCCGTGCTTTTCACTAGGCTGTTATAGGGTTGCCAGGGAAACCGTTTTTTGTTGGTGGTTGAATGGGAGGGGGTGGTCTTTGAAAAACATTTTTTTAAGACGCATTGGCGATTGCCTGCAAAAATGAGACTGTAACAAATTAAAATTTTTTGTTAATTACATTATTTAAAAGTGTATTCCTGGTATAGAACCATGTATACATACAGTATATAGATATAGTAGGGTGGCCAAAGTTTGCCCTACCAGTCCTGCTGTTTGTTACAGACCTGTTCTGTATTGTTTAATTGAACCAACTGAACCTTCATCCAAACTCTCATGTACAGTAGTTCATTATTTCATTTTACCTGTTAAACCTGGAGTGATTGGGCATCACTGATACATAGTAAATGCTGTATGTGATAATAAGTGGGGGTGTCCACATGACACGCAATGTATCACCAGCACACTGCTGTAATAACAAAATATGAGCAGAAGGTCTTGTGAATAAATGCATTGTGTACAGTATGTGCTATAATGATGGCATAAAGTCATCAGAATTTGACACAGCTCTCCCAGCTGTGTAAAGGCTAAAAATACAGTGATGTGTTCCAATTTCTGTGTGAAATACATCTGTGCCTGTAGAACAGCAGACTGCCAATTTACAGATGCAATCCTAAACTGTGCCAGCATTAGGTCCCAAGGGTACTTTGGAACACTGACTCCTTGACTAGGTACATACAGCTGAATAATAACAGAACACCAGACCATATGGTATGAACGCAATATTCATGCAGCTGTCTTCAAACAACACCAGCATTTCACCAGGGCATTCTCTTAATGATCCTAATGAGAAAACAGTGTTTGGACTAAATCTCAAATCAATTTACCTGATAAAAGATGATGGGTGGCCCAGAAGAGTCCCTGCTGCAACAAGGAAATGTCAGCATGCTGTTACTATGGAGCTAATATCAGAGGACAAATTGAACACTGCCTATTAACTGTGCAATCGACGAAAAAACCATTCTCCTTTCCAGATTTTCCAGAATAAACCTAGTCTTGCTTTCAGGTTTTTCCCTCTACAGAATGTACTGTATACATACGTAGTTTGAACTGGAGGGGTATATATTTTATTTATATTTAACTTATGTATGTACTGTATGTATTTAACAGACCGAAATGTTTTATTTCATCATATTCTCAGTTTCATTCATATTTGAAATGTACCCTTTATGCCCTTCGCATGCTGCCTTTCCAAATAAAGCTATCCCTTTCCAAGCTCTGCATGTCAGACACACAGCCAGCTGGACTCAAACTGAGAAGCAGGTGACAGATTCTCATTATCAGGTGATGTCATTGTCACCAGGCTATGCATGCAAAAAATGCCCTGCAGTGCCTGAAAGACAGCCAGAAAAGTTTTGTTCCAGAACAGAAGTCAAAGCAATAAAGATAAAGCTAAGGACCAAACATGGAGGAGAGAGCTGCTCTACAAAGGGGCTTTTGAAAAGGTTTCATGATACAGGGTGGGACAATTCATTTCAAGATAAGAGATACAGTGTGTACATCTGAAAGCCAGAGAGAGGGCACCTTTCTCTCAGATCCAGGAGGAAATCCCCCCCTGTACCCAGCTCTGCAGCAAGCTCACACTCATTTAGTGACTGATGTAAATACAATTACACTATGTAACACAATTTTTGTTCCTGGGTAGTAAGTGTTATTTCCTAATTGCTTATGCCTCAAAAGTATAGAAAATGGCTATTATTCCCCACAAACTTTGCTTTTGTGATCAGGACAGTGGTATTTTGAAATTTACCTATTTCCAATGAGAAAACGGGCAAATTTGTGTCTTTTCGTTCACATAAAGTCAGAAAAAAACAACATATGAATCCAAATTAACATGTATTTATACTAAAGTAATACAAAAATGACTACAAAAGATTTAGAAGTGAGTAGTTTTTCGAGATTTACGATTATACTGTAAATCACTTTCACGAATCAGCCCTCAAATGTAGTCTCCCATCCCAAAATTTGTTACACGGTGTTATTACCGGCAGTCGAACGAGAGTGCAGCATAGCTAGTGATGTCAGGCCAGGATTCCTCATGGAACAGCTTCATTAGAGCTGTGAGGCGAGCACTGTGGGTATTGATCTGTGGAAGCCGATCGATCGGAGTTGCCTCGTTCTTGTCGGGGCTTCCACCACAGGCGCCCGCATCTTACTAACTCCACAGGAAACGACAGCGCCATCAATTTCTACAGCGAATATTGCTCCTAATTTATTCAGCTTGTTTGCTTAACTGAGCCTCCCTGAGGTAAAGCCCGGGGAAATGCAGTGGACAGAACCCAAAATGTAACAGGGCAGCTGTTGGGTAAAAGTGGGATTTTTGTGAGGCTGCTGGAGGCTAAACGGCCATTAGCTAGGGGGTTCAGCCGCTTACAGAGAGAAAACAACTGATGATAGGCTTGAGGGAGATACAAAATGGATGAGAATATAAAGTAAAACATGCTTCAAGTGCAAAGCTTTTGTCTTTTGGAACTTCTATAAAAATGGGATTACTTGGGGACTGTTTACTACTTATTTTAAATACGCAGTCTATCCTACTGGCTTGAAAGGCAGACCTTGTTTTCCAGTCGAGAAAGTACAGTAAAGGGCTGCCGAACTGCTGCATAAACTATTTAAGGACCTGTTAAGGTCATTATCCTGGTTTTTCTCTGTATAACATTGTCATTATATATCTTCATAAACTTCTGTTTGCAATTAGTGCAACTAAATATGTCACATACCATTACCGTGAAAAGTGCAATTTTGATATTGTACTTTAATTAGCTAGCGTAGACTGCAGCCTCTATATCATATATGGACTGACTTAGAAATGTGCATTACTAAAACTGAAACTAGATTCCAATTAGGCTTTTTGGAATTTTAAATTAACTCTTGAATTGCTGCAACAGCACACCCTCCCCCAATGAAAAGCAGCTGTTTGCAGTTGCGAGAGGCTGTCAGTAGAGCAGCTGGCTTCGCAGACAGTTTTGACAGAAGTCATACGAAGTGTTAATGCATGGATGGCAGCAAGGAAAGTCATCATTGTTATGTTGCTGCCTGCTGGCTGTGTCAAAAGTTATTGATCGGAGAGAAGCATTACAGTTCAGGGACAAACAACCCTATTTCTTCTTCTCTGCTTATAACTGCCACCCAATAGACTACCTAAAAGGGGGCTTTGAATTGGCTTCATAAAGAATACAGGTGATTTAGCACAGGAAACATGCAGCATGGACTAGGAATGGACTTCAGGGTTTAACTTTAAGGTGAATCTGAAATCAGATAAATTAATAAATAAATAATGGTCAATGTACTTTATAACCACAATGTCTCAGCTTAACAAATCCCCATGATCTGGTCTTGAAGAAGATAATCTACTACTATAGCACAAATAGCCTTCGACAGACTTGAGATCTCACAGTTTATGTTGGCCTTAGCTACTGTCTACTAATAACTGTTCTTGTCCAGGTATTTGTCCAGGCTGGTAGATTCCAGTAGATATAAATACCTGTTCTGAATAAGGCCATTGGACCAACTGCAAAATTTCAATGCCTCTCTAAGAACAGTGAGCTGTTTCTAGTCCATTAATATGCAGGTGGTCTGTGAAAACTATAAAACAATTAACCAATGCTGTCGCTAATTGGTAACAGGTGATTGATTTGAAGGTTCATACATATTATAGCTTTCTTGATTTAGAAAACAGTACCTCCCAATGCCTTTTTACTCCATTTCTCATCTCATTCAGTACCATTGATGAAAATAAACTGTCTACACCAGTCTAGTTCTCCTGTTGCCAAAAGGGCATTTGGAAATATAGAATACCATAAAAGTTCTTTCATAAAACACAGCGTCCTTCTTTTTGGTATGTAATGGATATTTACACCCCACATGGCCCTCTGGAAAGGGGAACCACCTGATTAAACTGGGAATAACATGTGACTCCATTTCCTGCTGCAAACCGATGAGGCATGGTGTCCAAACTGTTGGAACTGAAAACATTTCCAGTGGAGGTAAGTTATTTGTTTTTTTCTAGCATGTTTTCTCGACATGAGAAAATAATCTGAAACGAAGCGTCTTCAAAGAAACGTCTCCGTGTTTGTGACCTATTTTCTTTAGATTAACAACAGCTGCCACCAACATTCGTCCAAATCCATATCATTCACTGGGTTCTGGAACTGGTTAAAAGGAACCTTAATCCAAGACCATGAATCATGCCATAATTATACTATTTCAAAATGGGAGCAGTTTTTAAAAACTCTAAATGAGTTTAATGAGCCATCTCCCCTTATCAAAGATGAGAATTAAGCACTTATCTTTCCAGGTAGTGATTTCGCTTTGTACACAGGGAACAGGCACACGGTTGTTTAATTGGATTTCTAGCTGTGTTCTTCCATGCATGATTAGCAGTTGACTCTGTCATGAATTAAAGCTGGTATTTTAGGAAGCATTATTTAATGAATTAATGTATTTTTAAATTAGAGCTAACTCAGGCTAGTTTGACTGTGAAGGTGTTTGATTTACATTATCAAATTAGTAATTTGCTTGTACCACTCTATACTACGTCTATGTAAATATTACCATCAATAACATGAATATGCACGAATATAAACAAAAATGATCCTTGTTAAATTTATTAAAACAAAAAGGTGCCTGTTGTTTTTGAAAAATAAAGAAATGTTTAACTGAACCCTGAAAACATAAACCATGTTCTAAAATCATGCTGACTGCAGAGCTGTCAAGCTGACACTTTTTATCTTTTTTGTACACAATTTAAATCCATTTTACTATCCAATTTTAATGCCAATCCCATTATGAGAGCAAAAAACAGATTCCTTCATTTTTTTATTTCAATAAATGACTGCCACATTCAACATTGTTTTTACAGAGATAAGTCCTGATCTCCTGTACTCTTCTGTGGAAAGGGGGTTATTGTTGGAACCTGGAATCTTGCCCACTCTATCTTACTGTGACACTTAGCATTGCAAACTGTATGCAGGGCTAATTCCTCTCCATTGAATCTGAATGCAGTGTTTTATACTGTAAAGGTGCTTTGACATGTGTAATTTATGGTTCGTTGGAGATTAGAGAACCCGGGGATTTCTTGTCCTTTTAAAATTTCTTCATTACAGCTGTTTGTCATACAGAAATAAATGTATTTTTTCTGATTCTTTCTGCAGTAGAAAAGCTCTACCGTGCATAAGACATCTGGTTCCCTGTAATATGCATCAGATATCTGGTTTGATTGATTTTTGACAGCAATGTCCTCATTAGGTCTGTACTAGTGGCATGAAAGAATCAGGCAGCAAAAAAAGTGAATTTGTTTTTGACACTTATACGCTTTTATCTCTTTGCAGATGAAACTTGTCTTTCAACTAATGTTTTTTTTCCCCCTGCCAAAACAAGGGCAATATTTGTTAAGTTACTGCGCTAGATACATTCTTTAAGTTATATGTGTGATCTGACATGACCTTCCCTAAACAGAGCTGAACTGAAAGTAGGGCAACGTTTGCTACTTTTTCTTCACGAACGGGAAATCAGTGTCTGTATTATAAAACTTAGTTGTAGGGGTAACACTTTAGTTTAGGTATCTGTTATAAGTGATTAAAAACAACAGCAAAAAAATGATCAAAGTGTATAATAAGAGCCTTATTATTTCTAATCATATTCAATAATTGTTAATAGTATAATTAATAACATGTTTATAGATGGTTTATAATCGCTTATAATGGATACCTAAACTCAAGCGTTACTGTTGCAGGTAGGAGCAGTAACGTTATTATTGGCTTCACATTTGCACATATTATTTGACTCCCTGTACCTTTTGAAGATGTTCACAGTAGTTCTGAGTAGATTCTTGTGCCATGTTACTGATATTTAATGTGTCTCTGGCTTTGATCTGTTTTGAAATTGGATTCTCTCTCGGATTCCCAATTCTGGTAAGTGGCTCCTAGAAAGTATTACTGGAATAAATCTGGGGACGGTATTCCTGACAATCTGGCATTGAAAAACTGTTTCATATTTGATGCTGCTGTGTAATTATTATTATTATTATTATTATTATTATTATTATTATTATTATTATTATTATTATTATTATTTACCAGATACCTTCTTTTCTATACATTATCCCTGTTATATTAACAGAATACTCCCTGGTTGTCCATGGAGTGCTGTGGGTATTTTGCTCATGAGGATGGTCAGAGACAACCCACTCAAGCCTTTCTTGTTTGGCTGTCCTCATTCATGCAAGCACTACAGTAATCCAAGAATGTTCATGGTGTATCTTATATTTATTTGAGAAACAGCACTCAGACCTACTCAGCTACTCCACTCAGATATCTTACGACATTATATATATATATATATGTAATGACGCTTGAATGTAATTGTTACAATGCATGTATGTAATTGCAGCTATATATTTGTCCATTGGTGCCATGCCTTGGACCTGTCAATAAGCAACCCCCAAGAGACAAACCCTTCTGCAAGGTGGAGAAAGGGACAGTGGTGGAGAAACTAAACGTGGGGGGCCTGAGGGGCGGCGAAGAACAAACAGCAGGTGCTCTCTGCGCTAGTTTCAAGGTTGGGTCCATATTTTCAGATCACATATTTCTTTCTGGAGCAGTTAGAGCTGCAAAAAAAATTATAATAAAAAACAATGTTCTTTTAAAAAAAAAATAAAATAATGTATTCAAATGAGAAGCATGCTGTTTTGTTTTCGCCTTGAGGGAAGGAACTTTCTGGAACAAGCGCTTCTTCACAGTTTATTTAGCATTCTCTCAAGTTCCCTTTGCAGAGATCATTTATTTAGCAATACATTCTTCACACTTTTAAATAATGATTCATATACATCACATCGCTACTAATGAGTGCTGTGTTACTTAACAAAAAAAAAAAGAGTCACTTCCAGCAATGCGTTTCAGACTTCAGCTTTCATTTTCCCTTTTGATTCCTGTGATGAGGAGCCTCATTATAAAATGTCACACTCAAAATGATGATGGGATATGTTTTTTTAAAAAAATATAATTAATTCTTAACCACTCAGAATCTTTCCGTCTCAACCACAGCCAGTTGCTGCTCCTCTCTGTTGCTTCAGATAAGTTCTTCACTGTGCAGGGAAACTCTTGACCACTGAATCCGACGTCTCTGAGAAACCGGGTTGTAGAGTGTGCCACAAATCCTTGACAACCCACCTCCACTGGGTATTTACTAAAGCCCCTTTCACACTGGAATGATCTACCCGGGTCAGAACCTACCCGGACAGGACCCGTGTCATGCAGGTCGGGTATGTGATTTAACACTGCTTTTGATAAAGCAGGGTTGACCTGCGTGATAGACACAAGTAAACAATGCACGTATCAATGCCCCGGAAGCAGCTTATTACTGATGCTCCCATCCAAGCGTCTCTGGATTGAACTATCGGCACAAATGGTGATTAGAGCAAATGTTTGTTCATCCCTGCTGCGATCTGGCTCATAGTGTGTCTCAAGCAACAAAAATATGGCAAAACAGAATAAACAGAAACATTCCTTGTGAAAGTGAAACCTTCACGCAGGCGTGGCTGTTTGTTATTGCGTCGGCTCACAAACGGCCGTCAAGCATTTTGTCTCGCTCAACCCGGGACAAAGCGTGTCAACCCACGTGGTACGTGGGATTGTGACCTGGTTAGCCAGTGTGAAAGGGGCTTAAGTAACTATTATGTACAGTAAATACACAGTAATTAGAGACACTTAATGTAAAATGTTACCCAACCTATAAGAATTCTCTCATTAGCATTTATATTGTTTTAGGAGTTTAGATTTAAAACAAATAAATATTTAGGCCCTGATTGAAACAGAAACACGGACTGTTCAAAGAATATCAGGGCAAGAGATGGAAACCTCTAGATGAAAAATTTCATGTTAACACACTGATCCTTTCAACTGAAGGAAAAAAAAAAAAAAAAACATCTATACTGGGGCAACACATAAGAAAGGCAATGAAAAAAGTGCTGCTGGTTCACTCTGGAGAAGCTAGTGTTCGTCTGAGTGTGTGCAGGAATTAAATTCCACTCGCAGTGTAATAATGGCGTGATCAGCAGCAGGTAGCAGCTCTGATTAAAGACTGCATTTCTTCAGTCTTTCATTCTTCTCACATGTTCAGTTGTTTTGAGCAGGCGGAGGGCTGATTTGCATCTCAGAAGGTTGCAGGCCATTAAAGCGCAGAGAGAGGGAGACGCGCGAGTTCTGAACCTGACACTAATGAGGCGGCTTTCTGATGGGAGCTGACAGTGGAGGAGAAGAAAGGAAAATCCCTTGACACCAACGCAAGACAACACTCCGGCTTAATTGGGAGAGAAGCGCTGGCTTGTGTTTGAAAGGTACAGATAAAAATCCATGGTCGGGGAATACTGCCGGAGCGAGCTTTTCATTTGTAAATGTTCTGTCGCCCCACGGTATTAGCGTACACTCCTGGGAAGTGGACAGCAGAGGGAGGTGGCCGCTTGGCACGCAAGTGCAAAACAATCAGGTGCGCTGTGAACTTAAACAGGATAGCAATCATCTGCAGCTCATTAAAACAGCAGCCCTGACTGTAAGGGCCAGGCAGCTGCTTGGCATTGGAAGCAGTGTGCTCTGCTGAGTAAAAAGTATACCCATGCTTTCAAAATCCAGATTTTACAGAGCAAAAGAACCCTGACTAGTGGGCGGGTATTACTGCCTGGTAGTTGACCGCTACCATACAGACTAGGTCAACTACCAAGGTAAAGCAGATGATCAGGGTCTTATTGTCAATGTACACATTTTAAATCTTTACAGAGGTATTTGCCTTTGACATTTTTTGCTTTCTATCTGCGTTGCTTTTCTACAGCTACACAGTGTCTTTTTTTTTTTTTTTTTTTTTTTACATTTTTTTAATAAAATGCTGGTGGGCCATACTATTTAACTGTTTGATTACTGTTTTACAGAGTTCTCTGAACATACAGGCTTTATCCTTTTTGGTTTTGTAGCCAACCCCCATGCACTGTTTATAAGTCTATCAGAGAGAAGAAAAATCTTCTAACATATACCATACATGCCAACAGTCCCTATATGGTCGGGACAGTCCCAATTTCCTAACAAATGTCCCGCGTCCCGATGCATAGGAAGAAAGTCCCGATATTTACCCATAGAAAAAAATTATTCTGCACAGTAGAGTTAGTGAAAACCACACGCTGTGCTCTTCGTGCGGTTGACACATCTGCTGATCACTAACTTATACAAACGTAAGAACGCTTCATTATGTCTATTTTTACTGTCATGATGGTCGTGTGGTGTTGAGTTGGGGGGATACGTCTATTATATGATAATATATGATCAGCGTCCCGCTGAACAGTTTCCAAATGTTTGCAAGTATGCATATACTGTACATATTTGCTTACACAAATTAATGTCTCATTCGAATACAGTTTTGCAGCCATGTAGAGACTATGATTAACTTAATAAATCAACAGATTACAAAACCTCAAGATGCTATAAATCATTGTTTATAGGTAGATCATGTAACAGCCAGAGTTTCCCATAACATATACATAGATACAGAAATTAAAATACAGTATTACTACTGGCACCGTATGCTCTCCATTCCTAGTTTCCAACTAATAACTATATTATTCAAGCTGGAGAAAAGGTGCTTGTTTGCACAGTGCACTTGAATGGGTTAAGAGAAAAGTACCATATTTAGCACACAGCAGTTCATTTTCTTTATCTGTACCATCGTTCTAATGCTTTACAAACAGGGCTCAGGGCACAAATCTACAGTAACTTAAAGGGTAGAAACATTTAGCACACAGTCCAAAGCATTTTCCCTTTTACTTGAATAATGTATTTTTAATTTCTCCGAGGGATTTGCAATCCAAAGGCTGATGCCTGCCTGAATAAAGAATAACAAATAAATGCAAATCCCTGAACTGATGAGATTAGAACGGGCACTGAAATAAGCCCGGACTTGAATAGACACAGAACACAAAATCATATTACATGAAATTCAATGTGCATGGCGTCATGCGTGTCGTGACTTTTACACAAGGTGTTGCTTCATTGGGTTTGCCCCAGAATTGCAGAGAACTGGAAGGGTCCTGTTACATTCTCAGAGTTCCCCGCACACTATAGTATATTACTAGCAATATCAGAAGAGTGACAGCCTAAAACCCAACATTCTCGCATGCTCATTAACGCTTCAGCAGAACCTCACTCAGCATTTCAACTGGGTTATTAGATTGGATGCCCCTAATTCACTAAAAGCAGCTCAAGATTGTTGGTGCTGATGGCAGGCCAATAAACCGTAAAAACAATATGAAACCGCTGAATCATGGACTCAGTGGACAGACTACCATACGCCTGACTGTAATTCTGTATTTATCAACGCACTGTGCTTACTGTCTTGTATACTTTTCAGTTCCAGTGTTAATTCTCTTGAGCCAGTGCTCAGATATGTGACAGGTCTGATCTCAGACTGCCGCAGCAACACAAAGTGAACGCGAGTGACTCATGAAGGTTCCCACAGTGTGGTCCTCGCTTCACTGTCAGGGATCCAGATGGACGAGGCGTGGCGGAAGCTGAAGCGGACAAGATTGGCTTTGGAATTGACAGAAGGTGGCATGTGTCCTGGATGTACAAGGGAGATCGCCGCGGTAACCTGTTTACCAGAGGCTTGAGCAATGTTCGAGAGGGTACATACTGTATGCAAAAAGGGAAGAACTGCATAGCCTACACAGACAGACAAACTGTTTCGCTTGTTTCAGTAGCATTACACAGCCATACAATATAACTAATAAGCCATCTTTAAATATGTATACAATATATAAAAAAAAACTGCATACCTTTACTTACCGTAAATATTGTTTGTTTAGGTATAACCCTAACCTGACGCACAGAACACTAACCCTACCCCTACCCCTAACCTTACCCCTAACCCGCGAAAAAATTGTGTTCTATTTCAGAGGTGCTTTTTGAACAAAGGCAGTACTACATTTTAAATGCTGTATAATGTCCCATAATTGTCAAGCTTAGTACAAGTACTTTTATTTCGGTATTTATTCTAATGTTTTTTCACCTTGAAAAACAGAAATAAATCTACAACGCCACGTCCTGGTACTGTAATTGTATTATGTTTTAAAAAATAAAATCTGACGATCCAGTTGTTAAGATCATTAAAACATGACAAGAATTTCAGCTTTTGAAGCATTAGGCATTCTGCCATAGTGACAGGCAGTGAGAGAACATTTTCTCTATTCCCCAACTTGACATTTCAATCTTTAGCATGTACACAGGAAGACCTTTGACTCCTGTGCAGTGCATAAACTCAGCTAACTGCTATGTTTAGTTAGGAATGTCACTTTTGCTTAAACGAATCTGGTGCTAATTGCTCCCCTTAGGCTGCTGTCTCCTGTTGCTTATAGATTACCCGCTTTGTTAAACTTATCAAAAAAACATGTTGCTGTTGCAACTATCGGGTGAGCTGACGGGGGATTTCATGTGAAACATTAATCAGAGACCAAAGCTCTTGTTACAAAACACACTAACTCCTTTTCTCTGCCCTCTTTTCTCAGCAGAGATAATGGATATTACTGCATTTACTGCAAATCCAAAAATGAGAAGAACACAGCTAAGTTCTGGGCTACTATTAGGTTTCTTTTGAACCAAACACATTGGATAAAAATGCAATTTGCAATACTTTTTGTAAAAGTTCTTATGTTCTTAAATGAACCTTATGAATTGACAGTGTTTTTAAACATGATTAGCACACAATTATGTGTATTATATATATATATATATATATATATATATATATATATATATATATATATATATATGTACACTGCTGTGCAAAAGTCTTAGTCATGTTGCATTTTGCTACTCTGATGCATTATGAACATCAACAATTTACTCAAAGCCTCCACTAGTGTTTTGCATAAAGAAGGAAAAACATTGAGTGAAATAGCTTGCATCACTTGATTTTCAAGGTGTGGTATCTGATGCATAATCAACAAGTACAGAGAAACATCATCTGTAATTGACAAACCCAGGCCTGGAAGACCCAAAAAGCTGTCTAGTCAAAGGTTTAGCAATACTTGAAGATAATATCCTTAAGGAATAGAAAGAAGACAAGCGTTGAATTGACAACAGAACTGGCAGAAGGCACAGGTGTCGTTGTCCCCTCCTCCTCTTCTTCTCCACAGATAGGGGCCATGTTGTCCTTCCTACCCCAGCTGACGTGCTGAACCCAGGCATTCCCATACCAGTATAGAGGTATCCAATGGTCCATAGTATGGTGGTGTGTAGCATTTCAAATATGTGTATTATTACAAGACCCTCACACAAGAAATGGGGCTCAGTACTAATATTAATAAAGCTAATAAGAACTAAATAAATACATAAACAAAATAATTACAAGTTTAGTTACAAGTCCTTTAACAGGAATTGTCCTTTCACACATTTACGGGACCTTATTATAGAACATGAAAAGCAATCCAACCCTCATGAAAGGTCTGCCTGAATGTACAGATCCCTCTGTACCTTTTATGTGACTTGTCATTGGCTTTAATGTGTGAATTACAGTGCAAGGCACTTATCTATGTGAAATACCTAACGTAACGGGTAAGAAGATATAACCTAAGGCTTTCTGATTCATATCCTTTCTGTACTGAGCATCAAATTGAACACAGTCAGAGCCTCTATTGCCCACAAGGCAGAAGTTCAGTGAAATGTGTTTCTAATTTATTTTAAAAGACCAACTAGCCTGTTTGGGTCATTTAAAAGTAATTTATTGAAATGTTCAAATTTCCTCTGTGAATGTTTTTCGGCTATACTTTTTTTGAGTGTCTTTGCTTTAGATGGAATTAGCATTGCTGTCTGTCTCTAGATGGATATATTATGATACGCCATAGCAACTGAAAATATCTCATTTATTTTATGTTAGCCTTGGCCTAGCTTCACCTTGACGAGTGGTGAACCAAAGTGGAGCCCTGAGTGAGTTCGAAGAGGTCAGGTTAATGAGTAAAAAAGAAATCAATATTTTCACCTGAGTCATGGCATATTATTACATTTATATAATGCTTTTATTGAGTTGCTTGATGTATTTTTTTTGTTGTTGTTGTTGTTCTTCAGTTTAAATTGGGGCTATGTCGTGTCCTTCCGCAGTCTGCAGTGATCTATTGGTACATCAGTGTCTTGCTATTGGTTGTATGACCGAAGGAACTTTCATTTTATTGGTTCTTCATTTCCTGGGGGCGGGGGTGGTGGGAGTGGCGTCTTTTTGAAGCTCAGTTGAGCTGCGGCGGTTGAGGAGGCAACATGTCCTGCTTGAAGTGATGGATTTTCTCACCCAGTCCCAAATTATATATAAAAACATGTATTAGTCCAGTTGCTCTGCCTCACTATGATTGGAACGTGTTAATTTTTTGGTATCACTGTCAAATCAACTCAGTAACTCCCCTATTTTCATTTAGGTTAACTGAAGAAACATGTAATGTGCTATTTTATTTTAGTTAGCTGTTCATTTTCTGATAACGTTTGAAATAAAAATATATTCAATAAAGAGAAAAATCAACTTACTTGCAACTAAGATAATACGATAAACTGACGTGAAAGGAAAGCACCGATGAGCAAATGTTGCAAGTTGCAGTCTTTTGTTTTCATTTTGAGATAGTGTGAAATATTGGGGATACCAATAATAACCTGATACAGATTGTACTGTAATAACCTGATACAGATTGTACTGTAATAACCTGATACAGATTGTACTGTAATAACAGAAGTGCCCGGTGCACCAGTTTTTTTATACCACTCTCAGGTAGAGAAGATTAATTAATCATTTTTTTAATTGCTCAGAGCTAGTGAGTGAAAGTCTCTTCCCGTGTACTAAAATAACATTAATTAAACAGTATCGCTAAAAAGGAAATTTCAGATAGCGGTTTCATATCAATAGAAGGGTATATACCGCTTATAAAACGGCTATAAAAAAACACTTTTTAAATAAAAAAATAGACTTTTATTATGTGTACATTCGCAGTGTTATATAGTCCCAAAGGACAAAACATTTAATTTGTATTCAATAATTTGTTTCAAGTTTTACTTGTTAAAAATAAACTGCACGTTTCCATTTATTGTGAATTTCTGCATTGAAAGCAGCATCTCATAAGTAGAGGGCACAGTACAAGCTGGTAAAGTGTTTCTGTGGCCAGCGTTTCTTGAAACTAAGGAAGGAAATGGCACAGCTGCAATGGAGGCTGGAGTCGGTTTAGAGGTGAGTATGAGTATACAATTGAACTTGGCTGTTTTCTGTTTTGCAGTGTTGGAGTCCAGTAGCTTCATCTGCTTTCAGATCAATGTCTGGTTACAGAGAAAGTTATTTCCCTTGATGCCAGCTTGGCTTCTGAAAGGAGGTGCACCGCTGTACTACTCAAGCCGTGGTTTGTATAGCGCAGCGAGAGACTGGCTTTGTAGCTTAGTTTAGCATCATTTCACTGAGGAAATGTATTCCCATCGGTTCACGGGGGTACCAGTAGAGTCTAGTGTGTGTGTATATATATATATATATATATATATATATATATATATATATATATATATATATATATATATGTGTGTGTGAGAGAGGCAGATAACATTCAAATAAATGCGTGAGACTTGATCATAATGAAAATAAGAAGAAAAAAAAAGCTTTGAATTTTATATGTATTCCCATCAGTTCCTTGCGATGGAATTACAACACAGAGCACTTCCTGTGATTTACGGAAAGTACGGTTTTTACTGTCATTTGAGCTCAGTGGAGATAAAACGCTTTTAGTCAGACAGTTCATCCATAAATCAATCACAAACCCAGACTGATGTCCCTCTTTCTACACTGCAATAACACTTTTTTGCAAATTGTTTGTGTGTCAGTCGTTGATGGCTATTATGGGTATTACCTGCAGCATTTGTCTACTTAATTTAGTTTATTGTAGTTTTATGCCATCTGTCAGTCTGTGGTTGACATAGCTAAAGTTTGCTAAACACATTAATGGAAATAGCTAAAGAAATGGAATAAATTCAATTATTTTAGCATTTCTAAATGAAGCATTTTTTTGGTGTTTTAATAGTTATTGATATAAACATTATATTTTGTATTAACAACATTAACACACACAGTACATTTATATTCTATACCCATTTAAAGGACATAGCAAAGAAAAATACAGCACTTTAAATAGTATACCAACTATTTATTACTCAAGAGTCCTAACAAAATCTACATTGTAATCGCTACTCGACAGTGACCCCTGCTGGTTGGGTTGTTAAAGAGCTGCTTTACTCTTTGGCGCCTGTCAAACCATGTGTTTGATCCAGCAGTGTCCTGTGCGCTCATGGCCAGGAAGTAAAACTCTGGTTTCTGGGGGACATCCTGCCATATGGATAAAGACTATGGCCTGACCTTGTCCCAATTCCTGGGCTCTATGTGGCTTTGTCACTCATGTCAGGTTTTTAACTATGCAAACTTTCTCTGTTCAGAGGCAATGAGCCCACTGGCATACAAAGTGACTGCCTTGAACTGTTTCAAGATTAACATTAACACAAATATTCATAGTTATTCCACCAACCGTCACGCTGAAGAGGTTGAAGAGCTATTATTCACATTTATCACTTTGAATCTTTTACTCATCTTTGATATTAACACATTAAAATGCACACACAAAACTTTACTGTCGTTTGTTTAGAAAAGGAAGAAAAGTGATAGCAGGATCCTACTTCCTTAATCTCAGATTAAACATCTTCATGAATTACTGAAAAGTTTTTTTTTTTTTTTTTTTTTTTGCTTCTATTACAATGGACACACATCCAAAGTAGATACAGTATTTTATACATGAAAAACACTTAGTTGCATGTCTAGTGCCCAGACGGAAAGGCTTCCTGATGCACACATTTCCCATGCAGATACATTTCTCAGATAGGTACAAACATACAGATAATTTCCATGTGACAGAATGCATTCCGTCTATAAATGGGACGGCTCCCAATGATTTCAGTAATCTGCAAGATTTCTTCATGCTTGGAGTCTCTGCGAATCCTTTGTAGATGAAAGAGTACAGCTTCTGTCAATGGCCTCCAGCAAACTGAATTAAACATTGATTTTATCTGAGGTTTAGTCATTGAACACTAGGACTGGATCACCAATGCAATAAAGCAGGAGCAGTGAGGGAAAATACTCAAAAGAAGGACCAAAACGGCAGGATAAAGTAACAGGAAAGAAAAGATTCGTTCCAGAATGAAGTATATAGATTAGGATAAAGGAAAAACATGGCTGCATTGTAGAAGGGGACCATGACAAATAATATCAGGTTTGTTCTGTATCAGGTTATTACAGTACAATCTGTATCAGGTTATTACAGTACAATCTGTATCAGGTTATTAGAGTACAATCTGTATCAGGTTATTACAGTACAATCTGTATCAGGTTATTACAGTACAATCTGTATCAGGTTATTACAGTACAATCTGTATCAGGTTAATACAGTACAATCTGTATCAGGTTATTACAGTACAATCTGTATCAGGTTAATACAGTACAATCTGTATCAGGTTATTACAGTACAATCTGTATCAGGTTATTATAGTGCAATTAACTTGAAGTACAGCAGCGACCCCGTGTCTAGGGAATGTGTCTGTGCTATTTGTGCTGCCTTTTCGATGGTCATACTGGTTTACTACTTAGTTACTACAAGTTTGTAATACAACAGTACTATTGCCACTCAACTAGTGGTCTACTTGTACCTTTTACTACTGCGATTAAATAGTTTAGTACTGACTGTGACTATTTTCTTTATACTTAGTTTTACAGTTATGCAAGCTAATTCAGTAAATTGAGTTCTGCTAAGAATCACCTGCTTAATAAACGTGCATTTCACAATGACTTCTGTTAGTACAGTAGAAGTACAGTGGTATTGTTGTAATGTGACCGTACCAAGCAGAAGGAAAAATGAAAGTAGCAGGCTTACGACCTGTAAGGTCTTTCTTTATGTACAATTTGAACCACTTTTTATTTATTTATTTTAATGTGTTTTTTTTGCAGTTCTCTGTTGTTTCTGTCGCCAAGGTTTTGTTCTGACCCTCCTGTTGTGAATGTGTACCTTGTGTGACAGGAATCGGGCATGACTAACTCCTGCATGTATTGAGGCCACATAAACCAGTTCCTTTTGTAGTGTAAGAAGTGCTGCACTGATAGGGTACTAAGTTATGTGACATCACACTCACACAAACACACACACGCACGCACACATGCACACACGCACATGCGCACACACACACACACGCACACACACACGCACACGCACAGGTCTGTAGAGCCAGTGCTTTTCCTAATTTCAAGAATGAGGCTTATAACAATGGGTGTAAAAGTTAAACCTGGAACTGTCAAACTAGAAATGGTGTCAAACTAGAAATGGTGGGCACATGTTGTTAAATCCTAACTTTTATTTTTTTTCACCAGCTCTGTAATGGTTTATTACAATTGATGGGTTGTCAGAACAATGTAACTTCCATGTGACAAACGCTGTCTAATCTTGTCTAACGAGACTTTAACAGACAGCTAACATCTTATTAAGTCAGCACAGCAGTGTTCCATCCCTGGAAGCCATTTGTTGATTTTGCCTTTGTTTTGTTTTCAGAAGGGGGCACTTTGAGAGTATGAAAGCCTTCTCATCCTTACCCCGGACCCTAACCCAGTTCACTAATCTATTAGTGGGTGACAGTGCTGTCAGCAGGAACAGACTGCCAGCTCTACACAAAGATTTCCTAACAAAAAAGGTTCTGGGATAGCCTCCTAGGATTTCCCACGATGCACTACTGTGTGGACCTCTAAATAGCGTCACATGACCTGTTTCAGTGAGAATTCCACTGCAGCAGAGATAAATAATTAAAGCAGTTTTTTCATGTTCAATTTGAAGGAGTCCAGCATGACTCATTTTTTTAAATCCCCTGTCTGTGGTTTCCTGGCTGCCGCTTACCGTTATATAAACTGTCACTTTACTTTAGAAAAAAAAACTTGAGCTTTGCTGCAGTTTAGCTGCGTAGGGACATCGAAACAGGGGAGGGGAGAGGCCTTGAGTCATCAGGTTAGCCCGGGTAAGTCTGCAGGAGGGAAGACAGACTCAGCAAGCAGGATTAGCATTTGGAGACTTAGAGTGGAGTTGAGCTTAGAGGTGAACATAAAAAAGAAGAAAACAGCTAACCACCCTTACTTTTTGTCGACTTCCGGTACCTCTGGTGTGTCTTCGGCCTCACAAGTATTCCATTATCAATATTTCGCACGTCAGTCCCTTTATAACCACTGCAAGGCATGTGTAACAAGGAGAAGGCTGGGGTGATGCAAGCGAGATTTATGACGTTTTATTGCTTTTGTTTGGTTATGGACTGATAGTCAGTTACATAGGGGTTACATTTGTTGATGGTCCAAAGGGAACATATTCTGTACAGGCTGACAAAAAAAAAGTATGAAAGGCACATGTGATTTACTGGTGGAACAAGAATCTGAGGAAAAAAACCACATTGGTCTGTATTCAAACTTTCACTTACGTGGCTATCCCCATCCACGTCCAGTTTTTTGGGGTTGCTAAGGGACAGCAGTTCAGTAGGTTAGTCTAAAAACCCATCAAACATATAATTTCTGAATTCCTTTTGGAGAGTATTACAAAATGCTATATGAGCTAATTAAATTACAGTGTATATCTCGGCCTCAGATACTATTGTGTGTGATAATGAGTGTTCTTTGCCTTTTCTCTCTCGCAACATGTTTAATATTTGATGCCTAACATTCATGCCGGTAAGTTTAACAGTAGACATGATGCATTTTAATCACACAGATTAAAGGTATTGTACTGATTATATGTAAAGTATATTCTTACCATTTATCACCCATTAATAATGCATTAAGCATCGTTTTCATTCAGACATGTATTCAGTTGTACAGTATATAAACAGCTCTGACAGATGACAGCAAAGGTGATTGGTGCCCTTTTTCATTATTGACTATATTAGGCATTCTCAATATCATGCATTTACACGCTGTACATAATATACTGACAGAATTATTCACAGACATATATAAATATATAAGCTTTGCATTATACATTAAATATTAAAGTTCATAGTCCACATATAGCATTAGCTACAAAAATGCATTAAAAATATTATTTTATAGTAGAAACTTAATTTAATTGCATTTACATGCTAAATACTGAAAGTTTACAGCTTTATTTATTATTTATTTTTTGACAGGAGAGAGTGTAGTTGTGTTTATTTTTATGACAATCAATAAATGGTTTCCAGTTCTTCCCTTATGAAACTAAAGCCTTTTCAAGCTTCAAAACCAGGATAGTATGAGAAACACTGGTCTTTAACTTCAATCCTAGCAAAAGACAGAACGCTTATCTTAATAAACTTATGAGAACAGCAGCTTATGTTCATTTTATTGAGCAGTAGAAAACTTGTCTTTGGCTCACTGACATATTGAAATGTAATTAATCCTGAAAAATAGCCCCTGTCCCAGGTATGTCTCTTACAGAACAGCACAGACAGTGCTTTTCTCATAAAAAAAATACTAAATACTGTTCAGTGTAAAAATAGATGTATAAATAATTAAAATAGTATATAAACAAGGTAACACAGGCTATGTGTGTTACAGACCTCTCTCTTATAAAGTTTATATTCTGGAACAAAGCCTAAAAAAGTGTCTCGGCTTTGCTTTCTAGTTTTAAGTTATATTTTAAGATTTTAAGAACTAATTTTGCAATGGAAAGAGAGAGAGAGAGAGAGAGAGAGAGAGATAGAGAGAGCGAGAGAGAGAGAGAGAGAGAGAGAGAGACTGTACACTGTTACCTGTTACAAGCTACACTTCCAATGTGCACCAATGTATACAAATTCATTATTGAAAACCTATTTTTTTTTCCAGGCGTGTCATGTGCACATCTAAGCAGTTCACTTTTTCTGACACAAGAATGGAACATGTACTAAGCTATAATACACGTTTTGAATTATTAAACAACCTTGCTACCTTTGTCATTCGTTTCCATGTATAATTTAATTTCCTTTTACTTTCTTAACTTGCAACGTAAATATGTCAGAGTGCCAATGGAACAGCTGAAACGGCTTCCTCATCTGTTCTTGACAATTTGCCCTGGAGAGGCATAGTAGAAGGCTAGGCTAGTTCTCCGGGCACAGCACTCTCTGATTGAGGACTTTCCTTGGAAAATTGTGACATGTGACTACTAGGAGGTCCCTACAGTATGTTAGATTCTCATAATTTGCTTACTGACATGCATCAATAATACAGATGCTTCTATTAAGATTATGCTTAATGTAAAACTAATTCTCAAATTACCATTTATCTATTTTAATTCTTATTTTTTCAAGGGAGTTGATCGATAATTTTGTATGTGTTGTTACTGTATGTCTCAGTTTAGCAGATGGGATAACTGGAATAAAATTGTAAATAAAACAATGCACTATATATTGTATTGTCAACCCATGACTACAAAAACCAAAAACAAAAGAAATTGTTATTTAAAAAAAGAAAAAAACACCAGCACATTTAAATGGAATTCAAAAGAAATAGACATAATTACACTGTAGCTCGTTCACAAACTACACGAGCAGCGGGGAAACCACTCATTAAATGTAGATTTCAAAAGCTTTAATTGCTCAAAATTCCCTGTAATTAATCTATAATTACTGTGGAGAGCTTGGCACTGCTGGATTAGAAAGAAGAAATTATTTGCGACACTGAAAAAATGAATAAGATGAATCATGTGAGAGGAAGACAGATACACTGTAAAAAAAATATTTCCGCAGTGCTGGGATCATTAGGTATTGTTCACTATTGCAATTTTATTGTATCGCATCCATTAACACCAAATTGCCTTATCTTTCAAAGCTAATGGGTTACTAAGATATACAAAAATAGCAAGGGGATTCTTGTAAAAGGTCCTTTACATAGGTCAAGATATATACTGCAAATACCCCTCATATATGCTTGCAAATAAGCATGGGAATATGCTGAAGAGATGGTCATTCTTTGGTGGTTGGGAAGACACGCTATAGTCACCACACGACCACATAAGTAAAGCATAATCACAAACTGCTGTGAACATACTGTAGCGCATTTGCTTATTGTCAGCTCTTCACTGGAGGAAACCCTCACCAGCTATTTGGTGTTGTCTTGAACGTGTCATGTTCATGTTCTTACACCCGCACTCAAAGCATTACCCTGAGAAATACATTCACTGAGATAAATCAGTCAACTCAATGGCCAGCTTACCTCACTGAATGTTACTGAATAGAAACCAAGACTGGCATTTGTCAGAGAACAATCATGCATTTAGTTTTTATTGCTGCTTCCTCTCAACTAATTTAAACTCTTAAGCTGAGGGAACACAAAGTCACTTTTCAGGAACAGAGGCTTGAAACCTGGTTCCAGGAGACCGGGAGACCTAGTCTGAGGCAACTTTGCTGTATCAAACCCCAAGTCTTCCCTGGTGTGCCATGCAGTGGCCTGACACCTAGTCTCCTGAAACCAAGTTCCAAGCCACAAAGTAGCTTTTTTGTTCCCCCAGCTTTAGACATTCCCTCGTCTATATTATTTGCAGAGAGAGGATGGGTGGGGCAGTGCTTATCTGACCCACCCTGTCAACCTGGCATCAACAAATCAGCTCCTCTTCAGAGATGGAGGCCAATAGTAAAATCAATGACATTATACCAACTCAATACTGAAAACACTGAACCACAGTGACTGGCCCAAGTACAGCAGCTGAACGAGTGTTGCTCATGAAAGCTTTTGCGAATAGTTTAACCCACTCTCAAATTATCCCCTGCCTCCAGACGACAGTGGTGTTCCCAGCTGAGAGCCAAGTGGAAGTCTCAGTAGGCACTAAGGCAATATGCTTACTACCTTACTACCCATGCCAGCTAATTGTATCATGGGGACTTCTGTACCCATCTGGTGCTCAATGCCACTGGGATAGGGAAACACACTTTTGCATCTTATTTATCTGAATGCTGGGAAAGCTAACAGGTCCTGGGGAATTGGTTTACCAGTAGGAATGAAACTTGTGTTTAACAATGGCTTCAAAAGCTGGAGCTCCCTTGAGTATGTATCTTTGAGATAGGCTTGAATGAACCCAAGACAGTGCTGGAGTGCTTAGCTAAAGTATCCACAGTATTTAACTTTGTTACATTTGCATTCTTTGCATGAATGAACCGAGCACACATACTTCACTGGCATCGCCTGGTGGTGGGATAGTGTGGGAAACACTGGTCTTTACCTTCAATCCCAGCAAAAGACAGAACTCTTATCTTATTAAACTTATATATATATATATATATATATATATATATATATATAGATCTATATCTATATACATCTACTCTCGTGTAATGGAAATCATCATCACAATGATGCATATCACTTACAATTGAAGTTTAGTAATCTTCAACAACTGGGGCCACTGCAAACAGCAGTAGCCAGTAACAACCTTGACTATAAAGTTTTCTCTTCTGTTTATTAGAAACAAGAATCATAGTATTGTTATGGCACAGTATAATAAATGATAATATTATTGATAAATATGTTTTATTCTCTGCTTGTCTCTGTGGAAGTGGCTACATTATTAAACAGGAACACTGTCGCTTTAAAGCATAAATGGAAAAGTGCAAAGAAGCACTATTAATACCTTATATCATATACCATGTGATACCATATATCATATAATGCATATAGTAATATACAATATCATTTCATAAACAAGTTGCTTAAATGAGAGAGAAAGCAAATAAAGACAAGGACCATTGAGCTCTGTGACACATGGCACTGCTTCCCTCCAGTTGCGAAGATGATAATATTTGTCAAGTCTCTGGTATCCAGGGGAACCCCCCTCTCTGCAGCTCACATAAATTGGAGTTTCCCTCCCACACTGGGATTCACTTTGACAGTAATTGGCTCATAACCCTTTAATGTAACTTTGTTCCATTTTTTTTTCCTACTCAAGCTTTTAATTGGATTCTGCAGTTGATAAAAAAAACTTATTTTTTCCCCCATCTTTCATTTCAGAAAAGGAGCTGATGCTTCAAACATTGTAATTTCAACACATCAACCTCCAATTAATTATTAAACTGATTAAAAAAAACAAGACGGATTGATAAAAATGTAATATACTTCTCTTTCATGAGTTGCCTCAGCTCACATTTGCAATGTAGATTACTGAAATATATTTATGCAAGATAAACCCACTAGGATTTATCGCCTTTTTCCAGGGTAGTCTTCCCCCATTTATAGGGGTGGAGGGATTCGATTAGCCAGGGCATGGGGAATTTAATCAGAATTTGACCTGTTTTGGTCACCAAGGTAACTACAAAACAAAAAGGACCTCTGTATAATATGCCTCTCACATAATCTGTTTTTAACCATGGCTCATGAGGCATTATTTATTGACCCAGGCATACCTAAGACTTAACATCTTTGGTAATCCTCATGCTTACAGTAGTACAAATGACCCAAAGGTAGACAAACATTTCGTCAACGTTGTAACGGACAATGGTCTGTGATGCACTGCTGTTAAGGACCTCTGTCTGGGAGATGAGGTTTAAAAGGTCTACAAGCACAACTGCACACAAGCCTCTTTTGCATAGTGATTAAAACACTTCCAAACTTTTGCCAACCTTCATTTTTATATTTCTGAACTTATTTGTCCAGATTGTAGAAGACATGTCCCTTTCTTCACATAATAGTGCAGACGTACTTCCTGCCTGCGCATTTCAGCTTTGCCTTTAGTCAACGTTTACTGCAAGCCAATAATACTTTAAAGCTGAGGGAACACAAGGCCACCCTGTGGCTTAGAACTTGGTTTCGGGAGACTAGGTTTCAGGCCGCTGCATGGCATACCAGGGAAGACTTGGGGTTTGATACAGCAAACTTGCCTCAAACTAGGTCTCCTAGTCTCCTGGAACTGTGGATTGAGGCTATGTCCATTGTGGACTTTAGACTAGCCTGAAACTAGTGTAGTTGATCATATCACGGGGCAGATCCACTGAGATTCAACATCTTGTTTTTGAAGCTAAGGACTTGTTTGAGATGATTTAACAGTATGGGAATATGAGGAGGACACCAAGGTTAAAACCCAACTCATGGGACCATAATGACCTCTGATTAATTCAACTGAAAAAAATGTCAGCTAATACAGTGTAGTGTTCCTGCCCCACAATGAAACAGCTGGTATCATAATAGAATTATCCAATATTAATAATAATGAAGATTTAAAAATTATAAACAGCAGCCTAAATTGTTTTCACAAAGGAGATCAAAGTCACATTAACCTTCATTTATTTCACGGATAACATGAAGTAAGCCTCTATTAATATTCAAAGCCGGTTCTTTCTGACTGCAAGGCATGTATTTAAAAGGTTATACAAGTGCAATTCTGCAGGTGGCAGAGTTGATGAGTCTATTTTGGTAGTCATCCGACCTGGTTCTCATTACAGGTGTATGTGTGGTGTGCGTCAAAACACTGCTAACATTTCAAGTGTAATGAATTAATTTGCGCACCAGTGGGACATTCTAGAATGTTCAGTAATTAAAGAAGCAAATAGTTTAATCCTGCCTGTTTGCTGCTGCTTCTTTGTACTCAGACAGGCTTGTGGTGACACTGCTCAGTGTGTATAGTAGCTGAGAGCTTACAGCCCACTGCGTTTCCATAACCGTTCCTCCGTAACTTCAGACACTGATACTTGTAAGAAACTGACAAATGTTTCAGCTAAAGCCTTTGTAAGAAACAAACCAGGAAAGACTATAAAAGCTCTTTTGAAAATGCTGGTACTTTGAGTAGGCTTACGAATTTGAACACCAAAAAAAGTACTGCAGCCGAATATAATTACCCTTCTACTTCGTTATTATTGCAGACGACGCATTGATTCATCGTGCATTAATATGAAGCAAGCTTTGATTAATGAAACATTCAGCACATGCAGTGTAATAGCATTCAGTATAACGGACAGAGGAAGGGATTTTCATTAGGTATGATAGATCAGTATACATCAGTTATTAGACATGTTGACATCTCTGTGGGCACCGAATCTACACACTGAACAATGTCTCTGAGATGCAGGGCTTTTTTTTATGTGAAGGAACACTCTGCAACAGTGTAACAAATAGGCCCGATGGCTTAGGCCCATGCATCTATTTCACATATATACTATTTGATACTGTTTTCCACATGCAACCTTTTTTTTGTTGAACATACAGTAAATATTGTACTGTCAAAAATCTGAAGTTCATGAGCTATAGCATCTGTAATGTTCCTGTTTGACTACTGCCACTTTAAGACAGTAAGCATTTTATAAAGTTCCGGTGATCAGAATGTAAGGTAAGGAGGCGAGGGGTCAAAAGGGAAAGTTCAAGAGAGCCCCTGTGTTGTTCATTTGCAGTCGGTCTCTAACTTGAGTATATAAAAGTATGATTTTGGAGAATATCACAACATCCAGCCATAGCACACCTCTTATGCAACAGAAAGGTACATGCTACGTGCCTTTGACACAGTCGGTATGAAGCGTTGCTTGTGCTTTCCAGCAGAGTGACACCTCTCTTTGTGTCTCACATTGATGCTAACAACAAGAGGTGAGGAGAAAGGGGCTGTCTAATGTCAGACACTGTAAACAGACGTATGTTCTCCTGCTTTGTGCTTTTTGTCACATGGAGTTTACACCTTTACCCTGAGCACCTGCTCTGAGCTAAAACAGGCATCCAATGTGCACCTGCTGTTGTGCTGATTAAAACTATATATATATATATATATATATATATATATATATATATATACCTACACATTGATATATGTATTTGAAAAACGTATAACAGAAAACAAACAGACTTGTTTATTAAAAAAGAGAAAGAAACAAAGAAGCCGAATCACTCAGCTCTGCAGGGAGACGTGAATGATTGATATGGTAGGATTCCCTTTGACGTCAAAGGCTGGAAATCCCTTTCGAATTTGTGAGCCCACTGTCTCCATGCAGGCCCTGAGACGGGGGAGGAGAGGTTTCCAGAGTTATTGCACTGACCACACAGCCCGCGCACACATTTTTAATAACTCGCTTTCCCTCAAGACAACAGGGCTTGATGAAAAAAACAGCAAAACAGAAAAGCTGAAAACAGCAGACGAGCCTTGGCTGAAAAAAACAAATACATGAACAAATAAATAAATAACAACTCCAAGCTTTTACCCCCTTTTAACAGAGCCTTGCAGTTAAAGATTGATGAGTCTACGGTATGCATTTGAATTAAGTTGGCTGTGTTGTGTTCTCAGCTGCATATGGTGCATATTAAATGCACAAATGACGATGTAGATTAAAGTCTGCATTGAGCTATCTGTTAAGATTACTGTCCTAGTCTTGGGACTTTAATATGTGAAGGATGGAAATTGTCCTAAAAATGTCCTTCGCAATTAGCTGTACATTGGAAGAGCTATTTCCCAATTGATGAGGTGTAATTCTTTGAAGCAGCTCTGTTCCCTGCACTTCAACTTATCCAGGTAGAAGGATGAAGATTAAAAGCCATCGTGTCCTTAGGTTACTCTTTTAGAGCAGCACGGTAACTATATACAAAAAATGACAAGTGTAGCTTGTGTAGTCGGTGGTCTTCATAAAGATTTAAAATGCAAAATCTACAGAGGAATTCATCACTAAAGGGAACTGGTCCTTTTTTTAAGTGTCTTCAAAATAGGCATGTGTAATTACAAAGACATTTCAAGTAGCCTTTCTATTCCATATCATTGTGTAAACTCATAATTGTATTGATGTGAATATTGTACCTCGGCTGTACCTGCCTGCTGTTCTGTAGTATATAATGTGTCTCAAGGGGTAAACATGAAGGAGCGAGAGGGTTGCAATGAATAACATTGCAGGCTAAATCCAGTCTGTTGCCTGTCATCATCAGAACAGAGGGGAAGGTAAACAGACATCTGTCAGGGAGAACCTCTCCACTGTCTGCTGCTAGTGCCCTTCATTGTTTCACTGTTATTGTTGTTGTATAACCACACATGTCCATGTGTAGTTACTGTGTTATTACAGTGCAGTTAGTGTAAAGTGCTTACTATTTTATACTTTACAAAAAAAAAATCACATTGCTTAGAACTTTCTTTCTAAAAATATACCTGTTAATGCTATTCAGCCTTCGCGCAGGATGTACACATGTGAAAAGGCACACAAATAATGTTTCAAATCCTTTAGTGCCTCACAGAGCTCAGGTATCTTGAGCGATTATATAAAACCCATTACTTTTGTAAGCTACTTTTAGCTGGCTGTTTTTCCCCATAGTTATGTTTCACATATTCATTCGACAATCACTTTTTTTTCCCTGAAGCAATGCTTACATTTATTTCTGCAAGAAATACCATGCATTTCGAATATAATTTTTCACAGCACAAAATTGGCGATGTCTTCAAATTAGATTTTCTTTTTTAAACCTGATTTTGACAGTGTTTTTCTTTTCTCTATGTTTCCTAATTTGTTTTATGCAGCGTGTGCTGGTATGAAGCCATTAAATGTATTCTTTTTAATCTCATCACGGTGATTTATTTAGAGTGGTAACGCAAAAGTGTCAGGTCACAGCAACATAGGTAATGTCCAATAAAAAGATAATTATTTATTTAACGAGAAGCTTGGAATGGGTATGAAATATCAGCGTTTACTTAACTAATGCATTCTTCTTCTTAATTCACTTTGAACCATCTTCTGTTTCAGTCACCAAATCCTGGTGACTTTTTAAAGTTAAAAGCCCCCCCCCCCCCCCCCCCCCCTGTGTCCTCAATAGAGCTCACAGAATCATGTTTAAACTTTAAGTGCATCTGGTACACCAGAATGTAGTCCTTATCCAGCCCCCCTGCCACCGCTCCTGGTGGATGTAAGAAATGTGTGTTTCTTACACCGTCTTTTGAGGCCTTGCTGTGAACTTGTAATTAAAAAAAAAGCCACGAGCTGCAATGACTGAAACATAGAAAATGTAACTGTGTGCTTATTGCAGTTGTTTTTAGATTTTCTTTTCCTGACGTTTCTTTTTATTTGGAGGTTCCAGAGGTTCGGCAGGTTTAATTTTTGATGGTTTAAAATCGCATAATTACAATAGGCATTTAGGTGTTATGATGATAATAGACGTTACGATAATGAGGCTCGTCATATGAAAGTCTTGATTGCTAGAAAGTAAATGTGCAAATTACAGAATGTCTTTAATTGGCACATTTGTATAATTGTAAGTCGAGATCAGCCAATAGCTTTCGGCTTTACGAAGAGCGATAGGGAGTGGGAAAAGGTGGGACTAAGGGAATAAGACGCAAGCGGGCGATCTGAAAAGTTTCACTGCACTGCACCCATACAGTTTAGTTTAGTTTAGTGGCAACAAAACGTTTCTAGCCCTGAAGGCTGCTTGAGTAGGATAGCTGGCACAGAAATAGTACATTTATGTTTGTAATTTCATTTCTGTATGTGTGTGGGCCCTCCTCTGGCATCGGGGCCCTGGGCGCTTGCCTGGGCGCTTGCCTGGGCTGCCCGGGTGCTGACGCCAGTTCTGTGCCCAGCCTGCGTGTTTAGCATGTTTGGCCTCCAAAGTTGTCCCTGCCAATCCATTTTTTGCATCAGGTGACACTGATTGTGAGAGGCTTGTATTAAAAACAAAGACTTTGTTACATTGACTGTGACTGGCTGGCATACTGGGTAAAGCTCAGAAATCTTTCAAACCATCATGGCTTGTGCTCTGGACTCTGTTGATCCACTAAACCAGGAGATACACAAGCAATTTTGTAAGTCATTTTTTCTTGGCAACTCAAATTGGCTACAAAAACCGACCGTGTGTCACTAATTGACAAGTCAAGTTGTTAACGCATTTTCAATTGGCAATTGAGTTGCTAGAATAGACCACTGCTCTATTTTCAGCAATTCAGTTTGTACATGTGGCTGTGTGTGGTCAACCAATGCTATTTTCTAATTCACCTGATTTCACTCTCAATTTTGATAAATAAGATGTATGGCTACAGGTATGTTCTAATTTAAGATGCTGTTGTTCCGAAATGCTTCTAGGTGGAATACTCTCAACACTTGACCCTTCACTCAGCACTCAGAAACACAGCGATGAAACAGTTAATCGAATGCTCTCTCCTGCATGTAAACAGATGTCCCTCTGCCGTGGTTCTCCATCGAAAGTCGCTGAGGTAGGAAGATTGCGTTTTCCACTCGGTGAAGCGAAACATTTCTGCGTTGTTCCCCACAGTCATCCCTGCGGCTCTGTTTATGAAATTTTAAAGTGACAGAAGACACTTCCTGAAGTCAAATGGACTGTGCTTATCGTAGAGTTTTGGGCTGTCAAGAGTCTGTGTTCTCCCGGCTCTGCCTCAAGTCAAGTTCCAGTCGGGATTCTTACAGTGATGATTAACACTTCCACTGGACCCCCTCCCCCCCTTCCATTCACTTACATTTCAATAAACACTGTGTTACAATTTATAAAGAGTACTTCTGTATTCTGTAAAGAGTATTACATCTGTACTCGCATGCCTATAAAGATTAGAGTTAATATTCACACAACCTATCCTGATAAAGCGTAGAAGGCTGCTAATGTTTTATGAATGCAGCCCTTGGGTTCCCTGAGCAGTCACTTTGGTAACACTTTACATTAAGTAGGCAATTTTGAGTGTAAGTACTGAGTAATTACTTATGTACTTACAGTGTATTTACAGTGTAGTTACACACAGTTACAATGTAGGTAATGTGTAACTACTTATGTTGTTATGTATAATTACCCAACAGCATACATAATTACACATTACCTACATTGTAACCATGTGTAACTACACTGTAAATACACTGTAAGTACATAAGTAATTACTCAGTACTTATTTATCTTTAAGGTTAGAGACATCTTGCCTTGGTCATATTAATTATCACTTAGCATACAGTTCAGTTTACTGTTTAGTTGAATATGAATGTGTCAGGCCATGGAATGTATGGCAATGGAGAGATTTGGAATTTATGGCAATGGAGAGATTTGGAGATTTGTAAATGTTAATGTTAATACAAATATAAACAGCAGTGAGTTGCGAACATAGTAAATACATGTGTACTTACACATAATTACAATGTTATTATGGAAAGTTTTTGCACAATTTAACCCTAATCCTAACCTTAACTCTAAACCTAACCCTAACTCTAAACCTAACCCCTCTAACCCTAACTCAATACAATTGTGTACTTACATATATCGTGCAAAAAGATTTACATGTTAAGTACACAAGCTTTGTGTGAGAAGAGTTCAAGATAATTAATGAGCGATGCTGATGGAATTCTCTGTACTAGAGAAAGCTTGCAAACTGTCCATCTGTAAATAATGTTTGATTCCAATATCATTTAAACATTTGAATCAAAAGTGTTCATTTCTGAATCCAAAGAAATTAATTTTTCTTTTTATTAAAAGATGTGTTGATCAGATTATTCCAAAAGAATGTTAATATATATTAATAAAATTATTTGTTAACATTAAAATACAGAACCTTAAGTTAAATCCTTACTATAGCTACTGTGTGTAGGAGTAAGATTTAGAGCTATGGGGCCCTGATAACCATATATACAGGGCTTAATTTGTAGACAGAAAGGTACCTTATAATTAAGGACGAGGGGTAGCATTTTTTGAAATGGACCTGCTCTTGATTTACAGTGGCTCTCATACACTGTATGCTTCATGTTCTCTTCCGCTGGGGGATGGGGGTTCATGTCTTATTGTTTGAACAATACCAGTGGCAGGCCGACTAATCTCATGAACAGGAGCGACAACAGTGTTGTTGTTAAGGGTGCTAGTTTTGGACGTTTACAGTACATGTTTGTCATTCAATTCATGGAACAGGAAAGCGTTTTTTTTATTGTTCGTTATGTATATACTGTAGAGTTAATTTGCAAACTGTGTAATTCTCGCCTGTCAGACAAAAAGGTTTGAAAAAAAAGAACAAGCAAAAAGTTTTGCACAATGATGATTGTTTTGTTGTTTATAAAGTTGCAGTTCCAAACACGCATTAGAATAAAGAGAACAAGCTTACGCATTAGTGTCAACATGACTATGGGCAGTAGGCTTTATAACTTAAAATGATTTCACTGAGCTTCGTTAATAATCTTATTTATAATATTTCTGCATACATGATTTCGGTTTATGTTAATTTAATTATTGTAATGGCCTAGTTCCCCATGTTCTTATCAAATCACACAAGGACATTAGCATCGCAGCCTGAAGGCTATGTTGAGCACATTACTTATAAAACCCCACTGTACAGTGTTCCTTGGCTAAAATGGACTGGTTTACACATAACTTTGTGGACAACATTCACGATTCCTCACACAATCTCAGTTGATAATAATGCTGGGTTATGTAAAGCTCTCGTTACCACACATCGCTTCAATACTTTATTCTGAGATATGTTGTTTTTAGTTGATTGAACTTTTTGTTTTTAAATGTTTTTCTTTTTTTTCAAATAGTTCCTAATGTTTTAATGAAACAGACAAAATGGGCCATTGCATTAAAGAGTGTATTTATTAGTGCTGCTCATACTCATTCTACAGACAGATGTAGTGAGCAGTTGTGTCTTTCTGTGTCATCTTATGATACGGTAGGTAGTTAAGTTATTATTTCTACTTTCTTAGTAGTGAGAGGATACAGATTATAGGTCGGTATTTGTCCTGGCTGGGTGGCAGGGTGTTGTCCCTGTGACTATCCATTCTCCAGTAGCACCTACACATAAACTGAACCCAGTGTTTAAACTACCTGTCCCAGAAGCAGCTACAGCACCACTGCACATAAACTGATCACATCCTGTCAGCTCCAATAACAACAACTCTGTCCCCAGGAGGTTCCAGGAACATTTTCCCTACAGGATAGTCAATATCTTTTGTTTAAATGTTTCCTTAACCTGGTCTTATGAATTGTTAACGCAAGGCCAATTAAATATAAATATTTCAGTAAAAACTTTTTTTTTTTGCCTGAAAAGGAATTCAAATTAAAACGCAAATTCAACTTTTAACTGGTTTAAAAAAAAAAAAAAAAAAAGCATATTCCCAACCCAGATGTGAACCCTTTTCTATGCAGTGGAATAGAAACCTCTTGTGTGTTGCCCACAGCAGCATCAGTACAGCAACCTAGCTGTAAATATCTGCATGTCCCGTGAGAAATATAAATGTAAAGTCATGTCATGGAGCCATGGATGTTTCCAGAACCTTTATAGATTTATACACAGTATTTATTTATTTATTTATTTATTTATTTATATATTTATGGTTTATATCTAAGTAAAGTTTCTTTTAAAACATGTTTTAAAAAAATACAATTCATTCCCTCATTTGTACATGTTGTATGTTTCTGTATTTCCCAGAAACAAGGAGACTGAGTTAAACTAGGTTCATCATACCTCTGGATGATCATGTGCTTGTGCATGATTACAGCTACCTCCATATGTTGGCATTAAGACAGCGAATTTAATATCAGCACCTTGTGTCGGCACAGATAGAATGTGTAAAACTGCTGTATATTACTAAGTGTTTGAAGTTATGAATATTTTTTTTTAAAAAAAAGCAGATTGCACTGCTTAATTTCAACTAGTTCAAATCCTCTACACAAGATGCAACACACAATTCAGAAATGTATATTTGACAGGGATCTTTATAATGATTGATGAGATACAGTAGCATTGTTGAAGTTAAAGATCTAACGCTTGCAATAGCCATTTTGCATTTAAGCCAGCTGTACTGGAAACTATGGATAATCAGAGAATGAGGCATCCTTCTATCCTCCTCTGCTAAATGATTTGCAATGGAAAACATGTGATAAACATTTACATGCCTTGTCCGCTGTCAGAGAGTGTCAGAGCATTACTCAGCGCCCATTCAACCAAGAGCTGCTTAGAAATGTCTAATGCTGCTGGAATGGATCATCAGCTTGAAATCAAGTGGCTTGCTTCATTATAAATATATCTTTAGAAATCCATGCTCAAAGGGCAATTCTGTGTTAGGAACATCTTCAAATGAACCCGTTTAGGAACTTGAAGTGCTTTACACATCAGGGAGTGTCAGATCACTGCTACAACAGGCTATCTGCCTTAAACTTTGGCTAGTGATTGTGATTTCTTTGGGGGGGGGGGGGGTGTTTTGGCCATAAATATGAAAAATAAATGTGATTCAGAACAGCCACATGCACAGTTAAATATATATATTTTAATGTACAATTTGACTCTGAAATACAGTGATATCTCAAATGATATTCGTTTACTAGCAATACAGAACGACTGGTGGCAAAATTTTACCTTCATTTTACCTCCAAATTGGTGACCGCTGAATGACACGTTCCAAGGAACAGCTAAAGAGATGAGGTAATCCACAAAAAACAAACAAACAAAAAAAAAACTTAACATCATATAGATTCAGTTTTGCTCAAATATTGAAATTCTGTTTTGACTGTACTCTAAAACCCATTGGTCGTGGTCAGGCACATCTGAAGGCATTTTAAAGTAAAACCAACCAAATATTCAAACTTACTTGAAACCACACTACAATGATATACATCTAGAAAAGGGCACTTTTCCTTAAGTGTGAATTTAGTCATTAAATTTAAATCGAATTGAGTCATTGAATTTAGTCAAATTCTGAGATGCTGTAGACCATCTGGCAAATTTCATTTGTAACATATGATCAGTTCCAACACTTAGCTCTAAATGATTAAGATGATTGCTCACATTGAAATCCATGGGTATCTACTCCATTCCCTGTGAAGTTCTGAAGGAGAATTCCAATGTCTGATTTAACTTTGAGGAATTCAATATAGTATTTCTCAAGAAGTATCTCTCATTAACAGATAAGATGATTCCACTACTGAATAATATTATTCACAATGAACAATGAAGAACCAACCAAAACTATGCAGGAGGCTGTTGTAATCCTGTACCCTGTGGAGTTTAAACAAAGGAAACCTGGTTGCTTTATTATAACCAACTTTTTAATTATACTAAACTAAAATTCATTAAACTATAAACCTTTTCATTTAAAAAAATGAGTTGATCTAGTACCTTTTTAACATTTGATTTGGAAGCTCTGATTTAGGGTGTAGTTTTGATTTGCTGGAGAATACATGGGTTAAACCTCCTCTTCTTTGATTTCAATTTACAATAATTATAACCATTACTCATTATAGATCACGTCGCAGTAAACCAAAACAGAATCCTGCCCAACAGAACAAAGTTAAGGAGAATCCACTTAGGGGCAGCCATAAAACATACATAAAAATGTATATGTTAAGATAAGCCTTGAAGGGGCTCCCGAGTGGCGCATCCAGTAAAAGCACTCGCTAGAGCGTCGCCCGAGGGGAGGGAGGGTTAGGTCGGCCAGGGTGTCCTCGGCTCACCGCACACCAGCGACCCCTGTAGTCTGGCCAGGCGCCTGCGGGCTTGCCTGTAAGCTGCCCAGAGCTGCGTTGTCCTCCGACGCTGTAGCTCTGAGGTGGCTGCACGGTGAGTTCGCAGTGTGTAAAGAAGCGGGCGGCTGACGGCCCACGCTTCGGAGGACAGCGTGTGTTCATCTTCGCCCCTCCCAAGTCAGCGCAGGGGTGATAGCGGTGAGCTGAGCATAATAAAATAATTGGGCATTTCAAATTGGGGAGAAAATAATAAAAACTAATTGGCAATGACTAAATTTAAAAAAAAAAAAAAAAAAAAAAGATAAGCCTTGATTGTATGTCAGAACCCTGTATTTATTAATCATTAATACCTCTCTGGCAGGGACACTTGTGTTAATGAAGTTACTGAACCTAAAATGCAAGGACACAGAATGGCCCAGCTGAATAATAAATAAGATCAGACCGGGCCACCCAGGAAAGTGTCAACTGAAGTCACATCATCAGCTGACAAAGCAGTGCAAAAACAATAACTCGAGATCATTTTGCTGGAGGCATCTTACTCTTTAAATACATGAAGATCTGTATCTTTTAGACAAAACTGCGTAGGTGTGCCAGCGAGCAAATCATTTCTAGTGTATCTATTGCTGTTTTCAGTGATTGTCCAGGTTCAACCTCTTATCACCCAGGTTTGATGGTCTCAGGGCTTGATTACAGAGCCTCTTTAACAGCTTAAATGCCTATTTAAGGAATCTCAGCAGCAGGAGAACAAAACGACACCTGATGGGTCTCAGGGGCTATTAACAGTCCTGCCGAGTCCTGCTGTAAATATGAATTCGAAATCTACATTGCATTTGAGTCTTTTTGCTCAAAAGTATCCTTTAATGTACTGCAAATCCACTTATATTACAGTTTCAAAATGTAAGCTTCTGAACCCTGGGGTTTCCTCCATAAGAGCAGTGCAGAGCAGTGTTTTTTTCCTTAGTTGTGTGCTGGTTAGATTGAGAGTTTTGTTTGTTCTCGTCAGAGTTGTGATAAAGAGAAATAATGAAAAGCAAGCAGTTTCCCATGAAAAGGCAAGGTGGTGTTATTGTTTTTCTTCTTTTTCTGCCTGGTAGGGGAACTCAACCTTAAATAATTCATGAACTGCAGCATGTGGAATTTTACTTGTTAATAATGAAAAGTTGTCCTCTATTGTTATATTAAGTGATTCTCTCAGCTGGAGGTGTATTTCACCGTTGGGTCTTACAAAGGGACTCAACCCTCGCAGTGACAAACGCCTAGAAAAAAAGACAATAATATAACTGTGTACAGCGGCACAATTTGAAAGGCCAATCTCAAAGTGGTGTTTTTTTAATAAGGCTAGATGAATAGTACAATGTATACTGCTTATACTGTAATGGCTGGCAGGTGGCAATACCATGCACTTAATGGTGACAGAGGGGGGATGGTAATTAACACACTGGGGCCGCTATGCAAATGAGGGAGGGGATCATGGGAAAACATTTAAGTGTTGTATTGTGTGTTACATGGGATAAAGTGAGATTTAAATTGTAATACATCAATCAGCAACATGTAGTAAGCACTAGATTGAGAATAGCGGTATTCACAGTCGTCTGTGCACGAGCTGTGTGTGACGCTCCAGATTGCCAGGTGATTAGCTCCAGGCATGTCAGGGGAGCCACACTGACAGGGAAAGCCAGATGAAGTGGATGTAGATGGCAGGATTGGTTGTTTAATTGGTTAATGGTCTTGTGCTCTGTGGTTAATGAAGAGAGAGTCTCTGGTTTAATTTGTGATGTTAAATTGGAGCAGGGGAATCGCTGGGAGTGCAGGGAAGCCGTCCCTCGGCCCACGCCAGACAGGCCTTTTCCTCCCTCGTTCACATCACGCTGCTGTGCCTTCCATTGCAGTAATTACAACTCGTCCACTTCATTACCTATTCATTGACTTCTAAAGGGATCCACACCTCCAGAGAGCGAGAGAGAGAGAGAGAGAGAGAGCGAGAGAGAGAGAGAGAGAGAGAGCGAGAGAGTGAAAAAAACAGCAGAATTTTAGTTTATTTTAGCTTCCAACATGCCCAACGTGGTTTTGTTATGTAATCAAAAAAAAAAAAACACTCCTGAAGTTCCGTCATTTGCCACTTTTGATATCAGTGAATGAGTGGATGCAACAAGCTGGGAAATTCACGACATACTGTGCTAAATATAATTTTGTTTTGATTTCTATCTCTTGGAAACAAGTAAAAACGTTTAGGAATCTTACAAGGGCACGTTGCTTTAATATTAGCACTAATGTGTTTCACTACCTTGTACTCCACAAATCTTAATAGAACTACTTCATTTCACATCCTCTCATCTAATGGTTCCTCGGTGTGCAATTGTTTCAATGCCTATGCTCAAGTACAAATATAAATATATAACTACCTACATTATCAATGTTATACACTGCAAGATCAATGTGCATTGAAACCATGTGATTACTATTCACAGCCTTCATAATACAATTTCCAAAATGTAATGATTGCGCATTACAGGTGACGTAAATAGGTGACGCATTTGCAGGTTTGTTCCATTGATCTAGACAGCTGTGAATCTAAATAAAGCTACTGTTTAATCATGACATTTGTTTGTGAAAACCAAACATGTAGCAGAGCATGTGAGTTTCTTTAGTGCATTTCCTTTGGTACCAGACTCGGAGGGAGAAAGAAAGAAAAGGTCACTCTCTAAGACAGCTGTTTGGAGCTGCAGCTGGGAGAGGTCAAGTGCCATCTTTTTATCTGCTACACCTAGCTGGTCAGGTTGTCACTGCTGTTAAGGAAGTGACCCTGGAGTTGGGACAGTAGTCCCTTAATTAGTCATTTATCAATGTGTGTGTGTGTGTGGGGGGGTGGGATACCAGGACAGGACGTGCCTTCTAACAACGCATGATTTAGAAAATATTATTATTATTATTATTATTATTTGTTTATTTAGCAGACGCCTTTATCCAAGGCGACTTACAGAGACTAGGGTGTGTAAACTATGCATCAGCTGCAGAGTCACTTACAACTATGTCTCACCCAAAAGACGGAGCACAAGGAGGTTAAGTGACTTGCTCAGGGTCACACAATGAATCAGTGGCTGAGGTGGAGTTGAACTGGGGACCTCCTGGTTACAAGCCCTTTTCTTTAACCACTGGACCACACAGCCTCCTGAAAAAAGGTGTGCAATATTTATTTGGTATCGGTTAATACAGTACAAACAACCCTGATCCATGATGGTAATTAAATCTAGATTGTTCCGCATTCACTGTTTTCTGTACAACCTTTTACGTTTCCTAAATGCTGTTAATCTAAAGAAGCAAATCTAAAATGCAGTTGGCAGTGTTTAAGTACAGCACAAAGCTGACAAAAGTTAAAGTTATTCCTGGTAAATTGTATTGTGATGACTCCCTGTGACAGAAATACAATGAGTTCTGGTGATAAATCTTCCTCCCGACCTGTGAGGGCGCTAAAGAACGGGAGGAGAAGTATCTGGAAGGGCTGGCCTGACAGTTCGTTTCCGGGACCGGAAAGTGGGTCAGCCTGGAAGGAAGCGAGACTCTGTTGTAAGACCGTATTGATCTGACAGGTAAACAAGGGGCAGCTGCAAGTAATAAGGCAGCTGCAACCGTTTACCTAGATATCATGCGGGATTACATATAGGGGCCAGGGTAACGCTGTTCTTTTCCTTCGTTTGGGTTAAACAGGAGGAGAGAAGGACTGAGAGGGGAGCTCTCAGAAATATAAAAGCAGGAATAAGTGTTACGTGTTGTGTGTTATTTCTGTCTGTCTATAATTGTCTGTCTTTTGTCGCACTACTAGACAGTTAAAGCACACCTCCGGAGCTGTCGCCACAAAAGCACTATCCGGAGCACCACTGCACAGAGCACCTGCACGACTGAGTTCACCCAGGACTGGTGACCGTGCATTTGTTTTTCTGTTCAGGACTGTGTGGGATTATTCACGCTCCCCGTGCTTTACACATTGTTGTGTACTGCCGGGGATTTATTATTTGACGGTCGCCAGACCTGGAAACAGCACAATAAACACTTGTTCACCGAATTATCGTTGTCTGTCTGTCACTCCTGCATCGCATCACCGCTACACCTGTTCCCCTTACCATCCACTTTGCCACACTCCCCCACAGCAGGTATTTGCTGTGTGACTGTGGGGAATATGGCCACTACAAAGTGTCCATCTGATCCCTTAAAGGTGGCTGAGATGAGCAGCTGTATGCAGTCCACAGGGAGGCTGGTTCCAGTACCAGCCATGGTAGCATTATAAGATCAAATGGGTGTTAAAATACTGTGTAGAACGTTAAGGGAGTGTAATAGTCCAGGACCATGTTAGGCTCTGATTAATATGCCTGGACTGTTTGACATTTCCATACGACGGCCCTGCTCACTGGAGATTTGATGACTCACTGGAGATCTCGCTGGAATTTCTTGTGAATTCATTTTGTGCTTCTGCCATCCATCCATCCTGACTGCCCCGAGCCAGGCGCACCGTTCTTTACTAACCTGTCAACACTGAACGAAAAAAGAAAGATATAATCACAATGTGCAGAGTAGTAGCTGGTGAAAGGCCAAGGGAGCTGGCAGCTCCCAGACTAATGGGGGCTCGGTCGACAAAAGCTGGGATATACTGTACTGTAATATGAAAGGTTCAGTGCAATTTAATGCCAGGTGAATGTTTAATATAATCAATCAGTCCACATGAATAAGCATTGGATTAATACAGTTCATATGAAAAGTGATCATCACACGCTTCTGAAATTTAAGCAGGTGTTAGGTCATATGTGCTTTCAATAAATCTCCTGACTCTTATTAATAAGTGCTTATTAATAAGCGTCACAACTGTTGAAAGCTCTTAGCATGATATCTTATAATTATATAACCAATCATCTGCAGCTAAATATGCCTTCAGTTTGTACCCGAAGGGAGTAAGAATTGTTTGTGTTTATCTGCAGCATTAACTTCCTTATTATGCCATTAAAATTGTTTAATGTAAAACACTCTCAGCCATTGAAAGGGTAGGCTATATAGTGAATGTCACTCGTTGAATAAGTTTTGGACTGAGTCACTGATTCCTGACAGTTATCCTCAATTTCTGAAGCACCTAACCTGACTGGATAAACATACAGTATGTATTGTATGTGTGTTAAAACCTTATTAGGTAAGGGGTTTTTTTTAGCCAGAGGTTGTTTCTTACAACCAGCATGAGGTTCTTTTTTTTTTTTATTGTAAAACACATTTATGAAGCCCTGACACATGCATACCGAGGGGGAAATGATACAAGCAAAATAACCCTCTTCATGACACACATTCCAGTAAAAGTATCCTGTTTATCATGTCCATTAATCAATAGCCCTGTGTGTACCTCTGTGCACAATAATTCTGTAAAGGTAATACAGAGACCTTTTTACATCTGTCTTTTTAAGATCCAGATCTTAACACTTACTGTATACGCGCCTTAATATATGTTCCTGTTGTATAATACAACACAATATATTGAACCATAATGTTAACATTATACTGGGGCTTAGTCTTCATATTATTTATTAAACACACATGGCAGAGGGAAACTGTCACTAGTAGTTCATTGCGTTCATTACTAATGATAGGGAAGGTGTAATTTTCATATTTTATATAAAACTGTGATGAGATGCACATAATGCACCAAATCTGACACATTCTGTTATCAGGATTTTGTTTCATGGATGTATACACGTGGGTTGGGGCTTGGCAACCCTAGTCCTCAATATGTTTAAAGGGGTTACAGTTAAAAAAAAATATTTCCATAAATCATGTCATGCATTTCCATTAACTATACTGTACAGAAAGTCTCACATATTTGGTTTTTATTTGAACCCTATGCTACATAGCCAAGAGCACGACAGGAAAATATTTATGGAATTATATCATTCGCTATAACAACTCTAAGAGTTTTAAAAAATGAATAATTACTTTAGACCCCTTTTAAAAGTGTACCACAGTAAATCTGTAAAGTAATTTTGCCATTTACTATTTCTATACTACGCATTTTAATTGGTTCTAGCTATTAACAAAGGGCACAGTTGGAGCAAAGCGCTAATGTTGTCTAACTTTGTTCAAGAGCTTCCGCATTTACTACAGCAAAGAAATAAAGTGATTGAGTGCAATAGAGTGTTGCTGTCCTTTCAGGACCATCACACATATTCACACACTTTACACAGCCAGCATAATGTGTAATGTCAGGTTGTTGCCTGATGTTTAAATTCACTCACTGAATATACTAGCACTAATTCTAAATCTGAGCGTAGAAGCTATACAGTGGAGCCTGAAAACTAGGAACACATAGGAAATGGAGGGTGTTCATAAGACTGGGATATCTGGCACTCTGAAACATGTATTATTTTCAACAATTCAATGCCAACTGTATTAATACAAAGTTTAACATGAGGGGTAATGTTAAGATGACAATGAAATAAACCAGGAGAGTATTGTTTTTTTGTTAACATTCTTTTACAGTCCTTTACAGTAGCCAGCAGCACTTCTATCAGTTGCAAGTAGAGTGTTTGGTTGACCAGTAAGTGATCTGTAAGTGTAGTATTCGTTCTGCTGTACTGTGGTTCTGCTGTGATGTGGTTCCATGCACAGTTTTTGCTTGGCTATTAAAATCTGGGGTACTGGGGTATAAAGGGCAGCACATGCCCAAAACCAGTCATTCTGCATTTATTCATTGGTGTAATACTTGCCGGATTGGGTAACGAACATTTTAAGTTCTCAAAACTAACCCTGATAAAAGTGTGCACCTGATGTTTAACCCATGCACCTAATTGACACTATTTATATGAAAGGAGAAAAATAAATGTTGCTATTACAGTTCTGAAAGCATTTGTAGAAATGTCAAAGCAAAGCTACGTGGGTTGAAATATGGCTTGGTGAGCTGTCTCCTTCCCCGATGCACATTGTCTGCCTTGGTATGACATCGCCGAGGAAAAATGCAAAAGCACACATTATATCTACACTGCTGTATATGTTTTAATCAAGTCATTTGCATCTCAAACAGCCCATGAAACGAATGATGATAGTAGTAAATGATAGCAGAATGCCAAACAGACATCTCCACTTTTAGCCAGAGCTGTTTTTGATTTGAGCCATTTTACGAGGCCTCTAATTAATTTCTGTATTGTAATTCAGTTAGGGACCCCGGGTCTTTTTACATGAGTTAAACACCCCCAAGCCAGCTCAGCTGCCACTGCCCATGTCACAATCACATCCCGGCTGGCAATGGGGTGTCTGCTCTCATTATTCATAGCAATGTTTTAAGAATGGTAATATGCTGGCAGGAACTATAACTGTGTTCTACAGTGAGTAAAACAGCACCCGAGGTGGTTACAGTGAATACAAAACATTTCATTTTGATTGAGGTGCAGGGGACAGTGTTGGCATGACTAATCCAAAGATAATAAAAAAAAAAATAAAAGAAGAAATAGAAAGTGAGCATGTTATTTAGATGAGTTTGTCCTACTTTCCACTGAAAGCTGGTCTAACTGTGATAGCTTGCAGAGAGAACTGTGTTTAAATAGATCACCTGTGTGAATTTGGCTTTTTGACGCAAGTTCCAAACTGCAGTCAAAACATTTACACATGCTTTGTAAATACTTCAAAAGTTACTTTTTTTGTGGAGTCACATTCAATCAATTTGGTGGGTTTAACATTTGACTGTGGGGTCTACATACCCCACAACCACACACTAAACCCCCCCTGCCACTCCGCTGTTTATTGGATGACCATGACTGGGAGGTGAACTTTTTTAAAGAGACAAGTTTCCCTAAGAGAGCATATCGCTGGAGAGCTGGGATATCCCACACTCACACAATGCATATACAATGCATACAATACTTGCATGTAAAAGCCAACCATTACAGTTGCCAAAGAAGTATGAAAACATGTGGGTTTTTTTGTCACTAGGAAACAAAACTTGTGTATTTGGTTGTATTTGAGATAGAACTGATGGAATATCATGGTCCTGAAAATGCTCTAGGCCAACATGCTGTCTAGTTTAAAAATTGTTGCCTGGTATGTATGCATTATACAACCTATCCACAAATGTAATGTCTTATACACTGATATGTTTCGGAGAGAAGGCTGGGTTATAAATAGCCTGAAAAAAAACAAAGAAAAGTAATGACTGATTGAATCTTTCTGACCAGATTCATTTCAATCACTGCTCATTTACGTCAATTTTGTTTAATTACATTTCCATTACATGCTCATTTCCACATATAGCATGCAGCAGAAATCAGAGAGCATGCTGGGGGTTCAGGGAGAGAATCATTACTGTTTCCATGGCAACATGGAGTCCATGGTTAGTACATTTAGCCAGTTGATAAAGTAGCAATATACTGCAGGAATAAAGCTAAGTATGTGGACATTATTAAATCAATTTATCTATCAATACATGGAGATATTATGCACTGGGGAAATTAAGCAAATTCAATAAACAGTGCAACCCATACCTCAAAGTCTAAGAATAAGTTCCATACTGAATGTAAAATATTTCCTAACATGCTGCAGATTAGGACTTGCAATAGTGTTACTAGTTTTTTTTTTCTATAATATAGTTTTTTTTTTTATATTGACTTCACCGACCGTTAAAATCAGAACCTCCCTTTGCAATATCAGTGTTTAATCTGCTAAACAAAAAGAAAGTGAGAATTCAATCTGTCATCAAGTAAATGGCTAATTACAGCACATGTGATTTAAATAAAAAAAGAAAAAGCTTTGTGGTCAACTAAAAAATAATCAATGTTTGAGTAAAAGCCTAACAATCTCAGGCATGCGTCCCGCAGGCACGATTTATCATACAACCATTGTGTATCCTCTCTTTTATCAGGTGGCAAGAGTAAGAGAATTGGCCATATCAGTGAACAAAAAAGCAAGGGGTGTTCAGTGAAACTTTCAAATAATAAAACAATTGATAAAATATGATTGATTAAAGTGGATAGATAGTCTGTTAGCCCCCATTATATCTGCAGTAAACACTACATATTGCACTAACTGCACATGAGTTCAGTAATGTCAGTCTGCAAAGAATACAAGACCTTCAGTTAATAGTGGTTCTGTGTTTAATGAGAACCTCTAATAAGTTTGCCTTCCTCCCTAGAGAGATTACAAGATAATTCAGTTATCTTTCTGGTCAGTTAACTGAAAAAGAAAAAAAAAAAAACATGAACCACTGGTCCAGTACTAAAACGAACATTGGGATCTGTCTCCATATTAAAAGAATTCACTGTTTAATTAGAAATTGGACAGAGAGGACTTGTTACAATCTCGGTAATCAAGTAGTTTGAGCAGTGTAAGCATTATCTATTCTGTAGCAATTTGCTGTCAATTTTGTGGATTCGTATACATGCAATGTAATTAAGGTGACTCTAATTACCAGTTTGGCAAAGCCTAGCACTTTGAAAAAGACTTCTAAGAATTTAAGTTTGTTTTAGCATTTCTAAACATTGTGCATTTCCAAGAAGAAGAATAAAATCAGGAATACATTCTGATTTCCACCTTGCAGCTGCCTTGTCTAGGGGGCAGGTGGCCTGAAGCCATTTGTCCTGCCCGCTGGCTTTAGTTTTGAACTACATATGTTGCATTCATCATAGTTTTACCAGTACAGGGGCGGCTAACGAGCTCCAATGGGCAAGACCGTGGGCCAAATTCCAATAACAATGTAATCATTTACGGACATGTTTATCTGTCAATTCAATAAATCATTCATTTCATTCCATTGGTGGCTCTCTCCTGTCTGAATCTGCCACAGATGCTCCAAAGCCTGGTGAGTGCTAGATACAGTATAGCAAATAACAGGAATGTGTTTTTTTGTTTTTTTTTTGGTTTCATGCTGGCACCTGACAACAAACCCTTCGCTACAGCACTTCTAGGTCACCACAGTTGCCACTGCCACTTCTAACCTATGAGACCAATCTCAGATATCTTTCTAGAAAAAATAAAGGCGTATTCATAATTAAAAAGCATCAAATCCCAATGATAAGTGAATGCCTGGTTTTATCTCACCCTGAGGACACTGAAAAGGGCTTAGCATACAGATTTTAATATGTGTAAATCAATTTCCCAGTGCTGATAAACTTCATGTTTTAAAGAGAGTAGTGGTTTGCATAACACAGTCTTTACCACATAACTACTCGTAGTTGACAGCTTTTCTTCCTGGGAGAACCATCTCGTGTTTGTATCCACAGCTGCCGCAGGTATGGGTATTTAATGCAGTTACTAATGGTATGTTTTCCAGGACTCTCAGGCAAATAACATTATTTGTCACAATAATGTGAGCTTTTTGATGAAGCTAAAGCTTGTGTACATTTAGAAGCAAAGCCTTTAGTAACCCATAGAGGGCGCAAGCTTAATGCTCCATTTGACAATAAAGCCCTGCCTACATAAGAGCCAGTAGTTTAAATTGAGTTTTCTTCAGCACACTTTTTTTTTTTTTAAACAGCAACATTAAAGGAGTGGAAAGGTTTTTAAATCAATTTTCTTAATACTTATAATCACTGCTTCCCCCCCCCCACCCCCCCCACCCCATCACCTTTTCATGGATACATGGTTATGTGCTCTATAATACACTGTGGCGTTTGCAGAAATGTCAAACATCATGCTATAGAGGGACAGTACCTGGAATATAAAAGTTTAATAATAATCAGAGTGATAATTGTGGGTGAATATTTATTTCCATTTACCACGTGATTACTGATCTGCATTATCTCAATGTGTTCAATCATACAGTAGATGTTGACTAAAATACAACAACAGCTTCAGCGTGTGTGAACCCACACCACCGAAACTCTAATGAAGGCTCTTCCTTCAGCTGTCACATCTAGAATGGTAAAAAGAACTGTAACTGGGGTAACACTGTCAATCTATTTAAAACCTGGAGACTTCTTCTTGGTGCAGATTGGATTTTGAAGGGCTCATTCAGGCAAAAATACAATAAAATACAATACGGGTCTGGGAAAAAATACAACGTTTATTTAATATGTTAAAGGATTTAGCTTTTTATGGTCAGGTACAGCAACTTGAGTAGGAAATGGACCAAAACCTAATGGAAGACTACTCTAGAATGCGGTTTTATATTCTCTTGTTTACTGATTGTTTGCTCACAGTGTTAGTGCTTACCCATTGTGCCTTTTCCGAACACAATTTTACAAGAACTATAAAACTATAGAGCTTTCCCACTTTATAAGGAATTGACCATAATTTTCTATGATGGTTAAACATGTGTGTTAAACCTTTAAATTGAGGGAATAGAAAACAATATTTTCCGACCACTGTCCCCCAAAATGCCCCTCTCTTCATCCATGCCATGTTGTTTTGGCAGCTCTAAAACCAGGAGAAACAGTGGTACTCAGTTTCCCCAGATGTACAGGAAACTCAAGTGGACATCAGGACAAACCACATCAGCTCCCTGCACAGGTACAGATGAAGAATCTCAAATGGCATGTCGGTGAAGCTGATCAGTTCTTGTATGTTTCTACAGAGTGCTGATGTGTTTAGTGTTTTATCAGAACTGCTGCTTCGTTCTTCTAGGATTCACTGTCTCATTCAATTGTGTTTATTTTGATGTTTTATCCTGCTTTTTGTTTTATCTGTTCTACTGTATATAAACAGCCCCAAGGAAACAGTAGTTTAATAATAGGCTTTATCTTGTATTTTATTTAAGGGATTAGAAGTCAATTTACTATGCTGAATGACAATGTAAAATATAGTGGACACTTAACCACAAAGGGTTAATTCATGTTTCAACTATTTCTTCAATTAAATGACCTCTTAAAAATAAACCATAGTTCTGCAGTAGTGGTTCGATTGTCTGATTCTAGGCCTGAGTTCTGGTCTCTGCCAGATACCCTTCACTATAATTACATGACAGTGCCACAGCTCAAAGCAGATTGTGGCATCTCAACTGCACTCTGAACCCACAGTGGGCTTCCTGCAATCTCTCTTCACTTCCTGTCTGTGCCAGTTAGGATGGACTCATTCGCACAACACAGCTCCTAAAAAACTAAAAACACGAGGAAACTGCAGCAACAGCAAAAAACAACAATGTTTACCACTCAAATGGAAGTCAGTCAGGATGGACTCATTCACACAACACAGCTCCTAAAAAACTAAAAACACCAGGAAGCTGCAGCAACAGCATAAAACAACAATGTTTACCACTCAAATGGAAGTCTATGGACATCACATGGGATGCTTTGCTTCTAACAAAACCTTGAAAAACAACCACTTGGTTTTGAATTAGCCTTCAAAGATACACATTCACCTACTGGTATAATATCGTTGATACCAGGGGGAATTGTTAGGTAATTTACATATATATATATATATATATATATATATATATATATATATATATATATATATATATATATATATATATATATATATATATATATATATATATAGGCTATAGGCTGTGTGGTCCGGTGGTTAAAGAAAAGGGCTTATAACCAGGTGGTCCCTGGTTCAAATCTTGACTCACTGTGTGACCTTCCTTCGTTTTTTGGGTGAGATGTTGTTGTAAGTGACTCTGCAGCTGATGCATAGTTTCACACGCCCTAGTCTCTGTAAGTCGCCTTGGATAAATGTATCTGCTGAATAAAATATATATATATATATAACAAACACACATATATAACAAACATACAAAAACAAACAGTGGAGGTACTTATAGGCTTTTGATACCATGGTACCTACACTCACTTATTTCTATTAATGTGTTTGTGATGTCATTTACTACATAATTAATTGTGTAATGGTGTTTATATATAGATAGATAGATAGATAGATATAAATAAATGCCTGTATGCTATCTGGAAATTAGGTCAACAGTAAAGAAACAGTCCCTAAAAATCCCCTATTTCTTTGATTAATTCTGTATTGACATGGTTTCCCATTTACCACTAGGGGAGCTGTATTCATTTTAAAGAAGGGCAATGCTGAATTTGACACTAAAGAAGACATTGAAATGGGGTTACCAGTCCCCAGCCCTGTGGTCCCATCCAGTGCTTCCCAACACACTTTACTGTCCCATATGTATTGAATAGTGTAAATTCCCTAAATAGTGCAAATAGTGTACATTCTTTACACACTACAAAGAAATGAAAAAGATCTACCAGAACAATGGATCTGGCAATGCAAGTGGCAATTGTATTGCTTAAATAAATAGATGGTACTGCATGGTTTATCTGCGCTGTGAACACATCAGAGTATTTTTGTTTTGTCTCATCCTACTGCAGTACAAGTTACAGTGGTTGAAACTGGAGCAACTGAGAGACAGTCAACTGGTAATAATCTACTGCTTTAAGAACCTGACAGACCCTATAAACAGAAATACATATTTTGCTTGGCCGACTTTTTGAGATGTCCACTGCCTTAGGAAAAATGAAAACCCTGTTCAAGTCTTTTTTGCTCAGTGGTGTCTAACAAGGCCACAACAGTGCCAATAACAGTTGGGTTTCAGTCTTACTTAAAGTCATGCCATACATGAGTGGCTGAATCACAAGTGCCACCTGTTTCATGACAGAGTCAAGAAGTAAATTACTATTCTTTCAAATGATAACAGGCATTTAAGACATCAGCCTAAACTACCAAAATGTTTTGAAAAGGCATAACCACATTACAAAATTATATCATCCTCTTTCTGTCTTATTTAAAAAATGAAAATAAAAAATCTGCAATTCTAAGTCATTGATTCCCACATTTATTCAGTGCCAATCCCTCCAGCGTATTTGTCTCTATTTTATTTTTATATCTTTTGGAAAACATGGGGCAAGTGCTTATGTTCCTGATTTACATAACCAGCATTGTAAGATACAAAACAAGAGGTCAGCATTTGAAAGCCAGCAGTCTGCTCTGGGAAGGTGTTGCTGTAGATGTGAATGTAACCTATTTGTAATATACAGTACTATCAATATGCTCTAAAGGGACAGCTGCATGACAATTGCTAGACAGGTACACTGTCTGCTTTAATTTGAATACAAGGTCATTACACTTTCCCAATCTGCTGCAGATGTCAGTCCCGTGGATTCCTGGGGGATTGGGAAGATCAATTTAGGTTGCTCCTGATGTCTTTTTATTACTGCAAAACTATCTGTAACCACAGCCATCTTCTGTTGCCATGGCAACTCTTCTTTAACAGCAAAACCGAACTCTTCTTTAACAGAAAAAATCTGTATAATAATAATGACAGCGCTCCACTTTTTACCTTGATTGGGGAAGCCACATACATGAAGAAGATATGCCATATTTGAATTGATCTTGCTGGCCAGTGGAATATCCTAAGGCACAGATTGACGCTCCTCCGAGTCTCCAATTCTAGGTCCCCCCCTTCATCAGCTCACCAGAAAACATAAAAATGTGGCATCTGCTAAGAAACTTTTGGTGTGCCCTGCCATTTATATATGTAGTGTAGACCAGTGACACGTCAAACATTCATTCCAGGAGAGTCAGAGTTTGGGGCTGTTTGTGCCCAAGTATAACCCATCACCCAGGCAGTGTGGATTAGTGGTTAGAGTAAAAGCACTAAGATCCAGTAAATACAGAGCTCCCAGCTAAGACTCTCCCTGACTCACTGTGCAGCCCTGGGCTGGACTGGCTCCACGTTCCTCAGGACCGACCATGTGTAAAACTGAGTGGAAGGAAGAACCCCTACTGGAATTTGCATCATTCCTGTATTCTGGTAAAGTAAATCATTTCTACTTAACAGTAAAACATAATAACTTACCAGGGACCAGAATGTTTTTTTTCTACATCAACTGCACTCACTGAGTAAGTGACTCTACAAAGTATTTTGAAAACTGCAGGTAGTTGAAATAAATTCAAAAACATATTACAATATAGAACAACGATGCACTGCAGTCCTGACTGAGGTGACAACATCCCTGAGATTTTTGTGGTTTGATGAGTAGCTAACCACGTGTCCCACAGTCCTGCTGGGTACTAATGAGGAATTTTATGAAATTGGGGTTTGTGGTGAAGGTGACTCATGGGCTTACAAGTGAGGGAAGAAAAAAATCCATTCTTCTTGCAATGTAAACACCTGTTCAGAGCACAACAACTGGCTGCCTCCTGTATTGCTTAGAAAAAAAAAAATCTATTAAGTCTAAAAGTGTTCATCGAGGATTATTCAATTGTACTGAAACTCAACTGAAGCTCACTCTTCCAAGTATAGATTACAGGAATATAAACAGGAGTCTAGTCACGGAGACTGCTTTTTTTCCATATCTTATAATAGAAATTGTATTATGTCTCATGTTCACCTGTTCAGTAAGTAAGCACAGCAGGAGAAGGGAAAGATGCCCGCCTTATGCAATCTGTTTTTATCTGTCTAAATCAGCTGTCTTGTTTAAACAACTGGAGTATGCAGGCTAACACGAAGAATATTATGTCTGGAAAGTAAATTCGGGCTGTCAAAGGTTCCTGGAAATGTGTTCTGAAACACGTGACAGTTATGGACTGCTTTTCCAGCCCAAAAGTTAAATATACTTGTTTCTCCCTTTTTATTTGCATATCCCAGGCATGTACTGTCTTTTTTTGTGTGTCGTCTGTAACAATACACTGTTGTTGAGTGCTGACAGTCAAATGATGTGGTCTGGATGCTGTACCAAATACAGAGTTCATTACTGTAAATTACAGCCTGCTTTTGGAAGTTATCATCCTGAGCCAAATATAATTTCTGCTGTAGAGTTTATTGTGAGTCCATGTCAATGAATATATGTAGGATTACATAACCGTGTCAAATGCCCCAAACCATCGGCTATCTTTATCACAGATGTTGTTTCTGTAATTATTTGTTGATTTTTATAAAGATTGCCGCACCATCATCTTAATATAAAGCATTATTTTTATTACCCATTTTTCTCGGTGGTGAGGATATTTTTGGTTCTGATGTTCTCTAATTTATCAGGGAGAACTTATCAAAAGAAGCAGCCACCGCCCTCTGAAACAGGAACTGATCTGGAGATGCCAGGTCGGCATAATTTCTTCGAATTCCTCAGGAAGCTAATGACACTTCTTTGAAAATTGGATGATTCAAGATCGGGCAGCGACGTCTTTGTTCGTCTTTTCTTGGCAGGCAGTCGTGTTGCTTGTGTACTCAGGAATTCACATCTTTTGTTGGCGATTTATATTTATATTATATTATTCACTACATTTGTACACACACCACTGATTAAAGCATTCACAATCCTAAAAGGCATAGACAATGTCGACCCAGTGGACTTTATTGACCTGAAAAAGGACCATGGGGTCACAAATGGAGATTAGATAAAGGGGCATTCAGAACAGAAAACAGAAGGCACTTTTTTACACAGAGAATTGCGAGGGTCTGAAACCAACTCCCCAGTAATGTTGCTGAAGCTGACACCCTGGGATCCTTCAAGAAACTGCTTGATGAGATTCTGGGATCAATAAGCTACTAACAACCAAACGAGCAAGATGGGCCGAATGGCCTCTCGTTTGTAAACGTTCTTATGTTCTTATACAGGCGCTCCTTGACTTAAGACGCTTCGATTTACGATGCACGGCACTTCGACTGTTTTGCATTATTACCCTGCTTCAACTTCATTTACTACACGGCAAGACATGAGCCATGCGTCATGTGCGCATGCTCTGTGTCCGAACCGCAGTACCTGTCGTGGTCGCCCTGACTCACTCACTTAGCGTTTGTTTGTTTTATGCATGTAAGTGTAAAGAGTTAAATAAATATTTGCATGAGTATAATATAACGGGTCATTTTTGTAAAAAATGTATTATCTTGCCAGAGTCAGGAACGTAACTCCAATTTATAACATTGTCTATGGGAAATGTGCTTCGGTTTACGACACTTCCACTTACAACGTGACTTCCAGAAACCAATTGTGTCGTAAGTGCGACTCGAATTTAAGAAGCAGGACATTTTTTAGAAGAAGAAATTGGTTTAAAAAGTGTGTCTTATTTATTTATTTATTTATTTATAATTATGGACTATATATCTCACCGCTCAGTCCGCGTATCACTACGGGTGGCGTTATTGGAGCTCGAGATGGAGGGCAACGCATTGGACAGACAGTACAAGAAACGGACATTCCTACAATTTCAAATTTTGTAGGGTAATGTGTTAGCAAAATTGCATAGGTAAGTATTTCAGTCCACAACGATAAGATGTGGTGAATCCGTGCTGCCATAATGAATGTAGACAGAACAAACTCGTAGGGAGAAGGGGCGTGGCGGTGATTAAACACCTCATCGTAAGAATGAATGTGTTGCTACCAATTCTGGAGCCTGGATTGGCCAGCGGGGCCGAAGCGACACGCTCAGGACTGTACAAACTAGTAAAAGCACAACAAAACACAGAGCAAGGCTGAACATAAGTGCCGCTGGAAAGCCGAGAGAGGCATGGAGAGCCCCTCAAACAAAACGCATATGTAGAAAGTTTCTCGCAACCAAAGCACAGAAAAATGTAACAATGTAAGCAAAAGCATGGCGACGCACGGTGAAGCACAGGCTGCAGAAATAAAAACGGGGTCTGTTTTTGGAATCGGCAGCGCAGTTGTTGCGACGGCAACGCCCAGGTGAGTTTACCTGAGATTTATATAACATAAGAGGAAGTGATCTGATGAGAGAGAAATCATTCAATAATCCCACCCCCGAATTTCAGCCTAAACTCTAATATGTACACATAAGATTGATTCTATAATACATTTTATATGTGTCACCCTATCTAATATAAAGCATATACCTGTACTTACTGTATGTTCCACATGGGTCATGATGGAAAACCATTAACCCCAGGTACAGAAGTGGTTGATACTGTAATGCTCCAATGTGGTGATTTTGTACTGTAGAACAGATCATGTAACGCATATCTAGATTGTAATACTGGGGGTGGGATGGGAAAATATTAGTTGCTAAAAGAAACTATAGTGTTTAACATAAATAGCAAGTATGTGGGCTTGGCTGTAAATAGCACAACACAAACAACATGCCTTGGCCACCCACTTTCTCTTCACAAGCGATAATCTGAACAGTTCATTTAAAGTACACATATGCTAATCTAATTTCCCTGCACATTCTGCTCCTCTAAATGTCACTCTTTTTTCAATCCTGCCAGTTGTATTTACTTGCAAACTCCCACTTTACAAGATATATATTATTTTAAGGTGGGCGATGAAAATAGCTAAGTGGAATGTTTGGTAATTATTTTTTTTTAACTGACAAAAGAAACCTATATCTAAACTGACTCGTTATTTTTGCTGTTGACATTAGCAAGAAATGTATTCATGATCATTAACCTTTTAAAAAAAAAAAAAAACGCCAAAAATTATTTTTAAATTGACATATCACAAATCTATTTGTACTGAACCCCATCAAAGTGTTAAGAGCTCAACTCTTTTTTGTGGTTTTGTTTCTTTCAATGCGATCTGTTGCATGCTTCCTGTGCGTCTATTAGCAGTGGAAATACAAAGCCCTGCAACTTTAGGCCTATCATTGTTGTTGTTCTGTTGGAAAAAAATGGGCTGTAGTGTCAGTCATGATTTTAATCTGATGTAAACTGTAAATTGGGCTGAAATCACCAAAACTCATTCCATAGAGGTCTCCAACATACACCAGAATAAAACTATAACAATAATAAATAATAATAATAATAATAATAATAAATAAGGATAATTAAGTGATAGTTTTAAGTGTAGTGTATGAAGTAAACATTGAAAATTCTAATAAACGAGGATGAGGCCCGTCGAGTCGTTTATTTTAGAATTTGTAATGTTTACCTCTGAGTTCGCTGCACTTAAAAACAAATCATCACTATTATACACCATTACTTTAGAAAAAAAATACCTTAAATCATGTTCTGTTTACTTTATTTTGCTTGGATAAGTGAATACATCTCGGCATTTGGGTTTTTACACAGCAATTTTGCACAGCAAAAACCTGGTTGACAGCAGCAAAGCCCTGCTAGGATGCCATAGGCCCCAAGTACAAAAGTGACTGGAATCTGCTAGTTTGGCAGTTGATGTCTTACAGTTTCAGATCTGCTGGTCAATAGGAGCTGTTTGAAGTGTCATGCTATATGAATCACTGCTCAGTACGATCCAATCTCTCTCATGCTGTCCTATAGATAGGATACGATGTGTAGTGCTCCTATTTTCAGTCCGATTGATCTCACGATTGCGGAGTATACAATCTGACCTTTATGTTTATAAATGTTCAAAGAAAATGCTGCTTTGGGAGTTCAAAAGCTCTGAGGAAATAGTAGGGTTGAATTCAAGGATCATCAAGGAAATTGAAAACAAAGAAAAAGAAATGCTCACATCCATGTTCAGTTACAGCACAGTGTAAGGGTCTTCTGGGCTAAACGCTTTGTCCAGCTAGCTCAATAAGCAGCCACTCACAAACATATAGCTCTGGCCAAAAGTTTTGCATCATCCTATAGAATTAACTAATTTAGCTTCATAAAGTCGAATGAAACCTGCTGTATAACGTTACGTTAACATATTGAATTACGTCCCTGCCAAAAATGGAAAAATCCAACATTTTCGAACATGAAATACTATTATGGCTTCCGGTAGATTTTTTGCGATATCATTTTGTAGTTTCTTTGATTACGTGATGTTAAATAAAATATCTCAATTATGGTCATATAGTTTCTTTTTTTAAATTATGCCTCAATCCTAAAATGTATAACTTTTGGCCATAGCTGTACTACATTCTCGAATTAAACCGTTAATTTGCAAGACGCAAAGGTACAAAAATAAGGGTCAGGTCTTCTTTCCAGGCACATGCCCAATTCCTGACAACTAAACAGAGCACCAATGAACATTTGAGGTCACCGGTCACTTAAAGGGGCAACAATAATATACAATAGACATACAGCTGAATAATTCTTACAGGGGTGGCACAAATATATGACAGGGTTTGTTACAACAGGGTGTCAAATGTATGTAAGATATACAAATTTGGTAGTGTATTCAATTATTTGTGACACAGTCAATGTATTTCTAATGATTGTTCCTTAAAATAGTTTGGCCCGATATATATGCACATATGTCATTTTGCACTTTTCCCATGGTTATATTATGCATTTACCATGATTTTTATATGATTTAGCATCTCTGTGCCTTACCTGTACTATGCTTTGCTACACTTTGCCATGCTTTTACTATGCTAAACTGTTATACATGTATGGGCTTTGATATACAAAATATTTTAACATTCAACTAAGAGTCACCATGCAGCCACCAGACCCACGAAACCTTTGGGTTGTACAAAGAACTCTGAAATAAGACTAATCTGTAAACACTGGTTATTATTATACCTGGAAGAGCCAGCGTTGCACAGCTACTGTATGTAGGAGTGTGCTTATTAGAATTTCTCTAGGAAAATCTCAGGATAGATGGACTTTCTGAGTTTGTCACATCTGCAAGCGTGGGTGAAACAGTCTGTTCCAGCACAGTGTCATATCTGTGCTATATTTGTTAGCTGAGTAACCCTTATGCAATTGAGTCAGAAATACATAACTTTTTTGGAAATAAAGCAACCGCCTCCACTGTGCTTGTCATATAGAAATGTCATTAATGCATAATTCATGGTACCATTCAATTCACCAATGTGAAAAACAGATATTGTGACACATTTGTGGTATGCTACTGTATAGTACATCATTTAACTGATGATTGAACAGAAAGGCAGAAACACTTGTATCCTTTTAGACCCAACTTGAAAAAAGTTGTGAGATCAATCAGCTACTAGGAACTGGACAAGCTTAGATGGGCCGAATGGCCTCCTCTTGTTCGTAAACCTTCTTATGTTCTCATAAAACTATATCTAGAAAAAGAGAATGCATTAATTTAATACATTGGGATAACTAAACTTTGCTCAAGTAGTCGAAACCAGTTGTTTCTTAAAGGAATAACCAGAAAACCACATTAAAACAAAATAAATGACCCAGCATTTTGATAAGGGTCCTTGTTGTCACCTAAGATGTTCATTTTTAGTTTTGAACGCCAACAGTTGTTGTATTCCTCTTATAGCCAAAGATGCCTTTTGTACACACATGATCGGTTTGAAACAATAGACGATTTTTTTGTGTTACAGACTCCCCGGGTACAGTAGAACCCCCTGAGATAGCACAGATTAGCTGAAGAAATACTGTATTAGTTCAAAATGCGGTCTCACCATTTGTCTCTCTTTTGAAGGGAAAGTCCTCAACAGGAAAAAATATCCTTTCTGGTTAGTAGTAAATAGTCACTTTTGTTCGGAAGAATAAACTTCCTCGCAGTGTAAAGAAAACGTTTTTCCACGACAGCCTTTTTCCACAGCGCTGCAGCGTCACCGATACGATAGCAGCTCTGGGGCCTGTGGTTTCTCGAGACACTCTGCTGCCTCTGACACAGGAAGCATTCTCTGCAAAACATCTTTTGTCACAGTTTCCACACACTTCAAAACCAACTCAACTACATTTATCAGCAGAGAGAGACAAATAACAGGATGACACAGACACAGAAATAGAAAAGAAAGATATATTTTTAGGCACAGAGTCGCTAAAAATAGACACTGTCTTTACGAGATAGTTATTAAATAGTTAAATTGGGTATCGTGGTTCACAGCTTGCTCATGTTCTAATAGGCTGGCCAGCACATAACAAATACACGAAAACACAAAGATAAACTCCTCATGTAAGAACTAACCAATGACTTGCCATTGATATATTTTTTTTAATTAAAGTAACCCTTTTTTTATAGGAAGTTAGCGTCTATTACCTTATAAAAGTTTACCACTGTATTTTTGTGGTTTTACCATGCTTTTCCTACAGTATACTATGCACTTACCATAGTTTACCATGGTTTGCCATATGTATTAATATGCTTCACCATACCTCACTGTTCTGAAAAAGTACTACAATGTACTTCTACTCGCATAGCATGAATTTCAAATGATGGCATTATATATTACATAACTACATTTTTATGCATTCTGCATTTCTTTGGTCTGTATTGGATTAAGATACTGATAATGATTGATAATGATTTTTTAAATGTACAGAAAAGCTGACTGAAGCTGTAATGTGTGGTTCCCCTGAGTCTTTTATGTATGTGTGTGTGTGTGTGTGTGTGTGCAGGTGAGTGTTTTGTATACAGTATATGTGTGTCTGTGCGTGGGTGTGTATACTCTGTGTGTGTGTGTGTAATGTACAGCACGTGGACTACCATGAAAACAAACACTGCAGTGTTAAGCATTAGGTAGATAGGTAGGCACTGTAGATATTTAAAACTGAGCCTTTCTGGGTAAACCACGATTGTTACACCAAATAGACTAAATATTTCAATATACAGTACGGTATTCAATAACTATTGTATGTGCCAGCCATGCTGTACTGCCAGACCTTCTTTCTACCAGTTAGCTCTTGTTTCCTCCATGGTCCATCTTCACAGAAAGCTTGTCCTAATCGTACAAGGCTGTGGAGGAAAGAACAGCAAAGCTGGTATCTAACATCAGTGTAAAATAAAACGCAGGTAACCAGGAGGAATATGATAGTATGGTCCGGGGTATCCGTGGTGCTTGATTTGCTAGTTCACACAAGTATGCCATCCTATTACAAACCATTGGTCAGGTTATACTGCTTTAAACATGGCACTCCCTGTAGTATCCACCAGATCAGAAATTTTGTTATAACACATTTTTCAGGTAATATTAGGGTTTGTGGAGATTTAACAAATAGCCAATATTATTAGATAACTGCCTTTATTTATGGAGGAGATGGAGACTGGCAGCTTTGATGGGGAGCCGATAGAAATGCTGTAACGCTCATCACAAAGCCTTTGAGACGATCTGGTCATTTGAAGCGACCTGTCTCCTGGGCTATGGTGCTGAAGTAAAGCTGAAGCTGGGACAAAACGGCCTTTGAAACAGTTAACAACAGGCAAAACATCTCCTGGACACATCCTGTGTAAGTCCCACCTATAATTGCATTTGAAAGTTTTCTATAATGGGAATAACAAAACAAAAAATAAAAAAAACAACATTATAAGAAAAAAATAACTGTGGTTCCACTTTCCCTCTTGTAACAAAATTACAACATGACGGAAAAAGAGAGTTAAAAGTGTAATCAATATGCTACACAATTATTTGGAATAATGAAGCTAACAGTGTTTCTCCTAATGTTCTGTGAAATACAAATTACTGCAGGAGAAAGCTCTGCCGCAAACCATTTTAAGGAAAATGAGGCTAGAGCTTTTAAAAGATGTTTCAGAGTGCCACTTGGTACTGGTAATTGCAAGAACATCAATTCCCATGTTGAAGAGCCTACATTCAGAACAAACCCATAGTCCCTCATCTACTCATAGCATGAAAGAGAAGAGTAGCATTCAGATTAACCCCTTCCTTCCTTCTGTCCTTCCTTCCTCGTCGATAAAGTCACTTTGTGAATTGAAGGCTCAAAAGGGATGAGTGACAGTGACCCTGCAATGGTATTGTTGGCACACTTTTTAAATGGTTTTTGCTACAACATGTTATATGAATATATTATTGCATCTTTCAAATATATAATCACCTACAATGGATTCCTAAACTAAAGTGATATGATGTATTGAAATACCATCGAACTGCAAAGGCTACTGCGTCTGCCTTTCACATGATACAGTTTAGAGATATGAGTAGTTACATTAGTTTGACGGGGAGACTGTGGAATATTGAAAACAGAATGTTCCAGTGGTTAAAAGGTTAAGCTTCATTAAAAGTTTTCATTAAGTTATCAGTGTCTGCTTTATTCACAAAACCAGACACAGGCTAATATTACACCATTTAAACCAAGAGTTTCTGATGTTTTGTGTTCTTAATCTAAGGGTTATTTCTAGTTGTATGTGTGCAGGGTTGGGGTAATGTGGTCCAAAGTCTGATAATGTAGTTTATATACTTTTTAGGAATCTGAGAAAATGAAGTGGGATGACTAATGGGTTGGGTAATTGGCCATTTGCCAGAAGTTGTATCACAGTGGCTATTTTTAGGATTTGGAAAATGTGTCTATTAGAAGGAAAGAGTATTATCTCCACCACTATGAATTGCATACACTCATTTGCATTAGCCATAAAAACTAAACAAAACAAGCAAAAGTGCTTTGAGTTCCATAGTAAATGAATATACTGACGCTGATGTACTAAAAACATCTAACCAAACAATGATAATCAAAGCCTTTTCCAAACTACTAACAATATATATGGTAAAAACAGTCACCTTTGTAAAATTGCTCTGCAGTGCTTTACAGTACTGAACGGAATAAAAGCCTCTCAATGGTGTTCAATTAATCTCCCCCACTATGAAGAATCATCCTCCACTGAAAAAGCTTTTGTACAGAGACAGGTCAAACAACATCTTTAAACATTTGCCACTGAAACTGGCAATTTCCTATAGATTCTGTGTAGTCTCCCAGTGCTATACACTGGTTACTGATACAAAGTACTGTATCTAATGCTTACCAACATTAGTCTGTACAAACCTTGCTGTTAGACATCCAGGAGACTTTTAAGATTGATGTTATTGTATTACTGTTGTGTGGAAAGACAACTGTGTTAATCAGTATTATTTTTTTTTTTTTTGAAAGAAATTAATTAATAAAAGCTTTTTCGATTATAAAAAAAAAAAAAAAGATCTATAGGAAAAAACAAAGTAACAAATAAGTAAGAGTGAAAGCAGCCGGAAAGTTTCTAAATTAGGAAAGAGCTTCCGGTAACTGGGGGGGGGGGGGGGGGGTGGTTATTAAACAAAACAAGAAAGACTATGTGAGAGGCTGGGCTACATCAGTCGTCTGCAATGCAAAAATAGCACAGCGTTAAGCACCTCGCTCTGTACACCCGAAAGAATAGCAGACGAGAGTGATTAAAATAGAACCGCTGACCACTGGAGAGGTGGACATTACCCCTCATTGTGTGCTGGAGAATGGAGAGGAAAAGGGGCTAAAAATAGCAGGCTGCACACCACCACCCCCCAGTCCAGCGTGAAGCACACATACACACAGTGTGACAGGGGGAGGGGTCTGGACCACAGGCTGACAGCTCACACTGATCAAGTTCATGGGAAACATGAGTAGGCCGTAACAAAGCCAGCCCTGCAGGCCTCAGCTCTGGCCACAGATACATTAGTTTACAAACATGTGGGAGGTCTGAGATGTGTTGCACCTGAGCTCAGCGCGGTGTGTGAGAGCATAACGTTTATACAACATGTTATTAAGTAATTATTTAATGCTGCATAAAACGTCCTAAACCATTAGTTATCTTTATAACAGTTGTTGTTTGTTTTGGTTAAACGAATTCACAAAACTTTATATAATGACTTGGCATTATATATCACTAAAGAATAAGATCTGTAGATGATCCTTATGCCTTATGCTGATGTCAGTATTATTAGCTCATCAGCCTCTGGGAGGATATTCATTACAAATTATTTAAATGCAGTTTTATATTTTTTTGTGTCGTAAATTTAAGAAAATTTGGTATTTATTTGTTGTTAAATAAATTGCATTTCAGCTTTCTAGAAACCCTTTTCCCTAATAATACCAGCCTCATGGCTGCCCCTCAATGCAACTCAAAACTGTAACTGTAACTCAAAACTGTAACGGGCAGCAGTGTGGAGTAGTGGTTAGGGCACTGGACTCTTGACCGGAGGGGTTCAATCCCCAGTGGGGGACACTGCTGTTGTACCCTTGAGCAAGGTACTTTACCTAGATTGCTCCAGTAAAAACCCAACTGTATAAATGGGCAATTGTATGTAAAAATAATGTGATGACTGTATAATGTGAAATAATGTATAATGTGATATCTTGTAACAATTGTAAGTCGCCCTGGATAAGGGCGTCTGCTAAGAAATGAATGAATAATAACTGAGCATCCCAAGAATCACATGGCCCTCTGTTTCACAGGGTCATCCACACAGTGTACCTCTATGTACTGTATAGTAGAGTGAGTCAGGATTATTCACTTCTGGACAGCAGTGCACTGTTGGACTCAATTCCTGTTATTATTTCACTGGCTCAGCAGACATTGGGCAGCTGTGTAAGCCTGGAATTCCCCTAAAGTCCCTCTTCACTATTCAAACCACAGAGAGTTTGAATGAACTAGAAAAAGAGTGGTTTAGAAAAGGCCTTGTTTTAGACTGAGATCAAACACAAACACACACTTCTTTTTTCCATGTTCCCTAGCTGACCTTTCACTGCACTGCTAAGCCAGATGACTCATTGTAGCTTCAGTACAGGGACAAGCAGAGCTTCAGCATCCAGTGTGAGGCCCAGACGAGAATAATAGTCAAAAGGTTAACATAAACACAGGTGATAAACTGGCTATTAACTGACAAAAACTTCAATATAACTGAGAAGGAATTTGACTGCTCTGTATCTTTTATTTGTTGATTAAATGTCTGGGAGAGGTGGATACAGATAATGTAATTAAATAATACAGGGATGGGGTGCTTGTAGGTAAGTCTAAAAAGGTGTCACTTGTTACTGTAGGTTTCCCGAGAGGGATACGTTTGATGTAATGGATCCGGACATTCTGACTGGACAGAAATAACGCTGAACTGCAATACAGGCAGAAGGCGTGGTGGTGGTGGGGGGGGGGTGTTACACTCTGTGAGGTCAGTTTTAATATAATTGAATACATCATGTGTACGGTGTCTCTTATTGTTATAAGAAATGTCTTCTCGTGCAGTTTGGGCGAGAGGGTCTGGCTGCTTAAAATGATTCCTGTTATAATAACACACTCTACATACCGTAATGAATCTCCTCCTAGTTAGTAATATTGAGATCAGCATAAGACCCGTACTTCCCTCTCGACTGCAGAGCTTTGAACCATATGGTTTGCGCTTTGCGTCCAGCCCTTGTCTTTCCATTAAATTAAATTGTCTGAGGTGCCGTTTCATTACAATATGATGGATAACTTATTATAAATCACACAAATAAAAGTACTCATGATTTTGACAAATTCTTACCAGTGATTGGTTGATTAATGTATAAAGACACTATTAAAATAGTTCAGTTACAGTTCCTAGCAGCGCAATTAACAGTGGAAATTAATACAATAGTATCCCGCCATGCACTGTATTTTATGTTTACAACCTTGCAAATGCCCATGCCCACGGAAGACATAGAGCTTAGAATGAACATTATGGCTTTGCGCATTTCGTTTTGAACTCTACATAGCCTCAAATCATATACAGTGAGGCTGTACTGATAGTCGTTCTCAACTCCTTCAGACACCTGTTCTGAATATTTGCAATGTCCACGCACCACAAATATCAAAGAGCATTTTGGGATATTGGAGGCTACACAAAAAACCACACTACCTGATGTGACCAAATTTAGAACTGAACTTGAGACGACCCCCTGAGGTGGTCTTGAGTCCAGTTCTCAAGTCCTTTTAATTAAGCCAGTTTAAAAGCAACTAATGTGATTTAAATGTATAGTGTGGACAGGGCCTAAAAATCACCCCTAGGGGTGGATTAATTTAGAGTTAAAGAACAAACAAACAGGCAGGAGGAAGGTTTATTTTGTAACGCTTAACTCCAAGTCTATGAGATTACCACCTCCTGTGACACACTAGCAACCTACTTGATGATGATATTCCTTGCGCTGTTTTCTGATATCAACAAAAGCATCAATCCATTTTGTAATTAAGCACGAGCTAAAATAAAATGTGCAGAAATTACTACAACCTCATAGAGGAGATTGACTAATGGTCTAACTTCGGCAGCTTGTTATATAATTTGTTTTTCTAAATTAAAACAATTATTTTATAGAGGATTAAAAGTGCCCTACAGACAGGCATAGTTATGAGACAGTAAGTTGCTCTCTTTGCATCTTGGTAAATCAGACCATTATAATTAAATGTTTATTACAGCAGGGCTGTATGCGTGGGGTTGTCTGTTAATTACATCCCATAGCAATCTCAGAAAAAAAAAAAATAACACAATACAAAAAAAATGTAAAATCAAGTACATATTAGTTTTATATCCTAGATAAATCCTTGATCAAACTTAACATCACTGCTTCATTCTATCGATAGCAAATGCCTGCATATTATTATTATTTGTTTATTTAGCAGACGCCTTTATCCAAGGCGACTTAAAGAGACTAGGGTGTGTGAACTGTGCATCAGCTGCAAAGTCACTTACAATTACATCTCACCCGAAAGACGGAGCACAAGGAGGTTAAGTGACTTGCTCAGGGTCACACAATGAGTCAGTGGCTGAGGTGGGATTTGAACCAGGGACTTCCTGGTTACAAGCCCTTTGCTTTAGCCACTGGACCACACAGCTCATATAATTTGCAAGGGTTATATTCTGTAGTAACAACATTTACAAAAACTTGTTTTTAGACCAAATTTAATGTGCGGTTCCAAATTGTTACTGTGGGGTCTTCGGACCCCGTTATTCCTCTCTAAAACACCCTGGTTATACACCCTCACCCGTGCTACGGTCTTAAATAAGTTATTGGTCTTAAATGTGAATCAAGTTATAATTCTAAAAGCACTGGCTACAGACTACCTTAGGACTTGTTTTAAACAGGGGTTCTGGAATCTGCTGCTCTTCAATTGTAATTATTTTATTAATAACTGGTTTTGCATTTCCTGGCTGCACCACCTTTCGAATGATGCTGTTTTAAAATGCTTGTTGCTGGTACAGTATAAACACACACAGTAATGGTAACCGAGTCTGTGCTACTGCTGCTATCAAAATGAACTGAAACGTATCACATCACTTTGGCGCTGTAGGAACTGACCCATCTGCCTTTGTTAAACAGAGGTTAAAGCTTCCAGGCCTGGTTGTAATCTGTTGCTGGGAGCCAGCCCTGTGGACAGACTGAGGTCCTCAGTATCCCCTGCTGTTGATACTGTTTCCCATCCCTCTTGGCCACTCCTTCCTCTCCAGAATGTGGGAAGGGAGAGTTAGGATGAAGGGAAGTGATTCAGCAGCTGTTTACTGAAGCCTTCCAAGAAAGGAAATACAAAACAGCATCTAGAGGACTGAGGATTGAAAATGATATGGAGAATAGATCCAAAACTATTTAAAAGTTGAAAGAAAAAATGAAGACTGTAGTCATAAGGATTCCTGAGACACATTGAATTTCCAAATTGAAAACATTCAGTACTGTAGAGCAGTTGGTGTATAGGAAGGGAAGAAACCTACCACACATTAATTTAGTTTTGGATGGGCTGAATTTATGTCAGAGACGAAGTATAGAGAAAAAAATAAAGGGAAAGTGTGAACTCTAGAACTAGCCTTTGTCAGCGAAAAAGGAACTGTACAGTACATGGTAAGAGGAAATGGCACAGTTCTCAGTAAGTTTGCTCTCTGATCATCTATAGAGCAACACGTTGAAATGAAAGAACATGGAGAGTACCAATCAATGGCAATACCGGTTGGAAGGGACATTTTTTATTGCCGTACCTAGGCCATAAAACAAGCAAATGCAACTGATTCGTCAAGTAAATGTGACCGTTCCTTAAACGTAACTCAATACCTACCGCTGTGGAAACTGGGATTTGTATTTCTTTGTTGAGTTTAATCCCATATAACACCTTGCCCAGGACTACGATCCCACAATGCACTGCAGAGATGACACATTTCTAAAGAAAATGAAATAAAAATGATTTCAAATCAAAAGTATTACAGAACATGGAAAAGTTGGAGGCTAACATGGAGAAGTTTAAATTGCACGGTACTTTATTTAATACTAGATACAGCAGAGACTAGCTCATTTATAACTAAATCCAAGATTGCAGGAATGACTGTAGATAAGTACAATAGGTGCCCCACGGTTACGCAGCATCTCACTGACACAATTACCAACTTAGACATTTAAAAATAGGAGTAAAGAGTGCCAGTGAAGAGATGTCTTTAACAGACAGCTGCCCTGGCAAGGTCAGAAGGGATAGCTGATAATCCCATTGAGATATATGAGCTTTATAATAGGGAGATACTGTAATAAAAAATAAAAAAAAACCAACACAATAGAATAATATTTCAACCAACAATAATATTATTATTATTTGTTTATTTAGCAGACGCCTTTATCCAAGGCGACTTAGAGACTAGGGTGTCTGAACTATGCATCAGCTGCAGAGTCACTTACAACTACGTCTCACCTGAAAGACGGAGCACAAGGAGGTTAAGTGACTTGCTCAGGGTCACACAATGAGTAAGTGGCTGAGGTGGGATTTGAACCAGGGACTTCCTGGTTACAAGCCCTTTTCTTTAGCCACTGGACCACACAGCCTCCTATCTCTAGACTTAATGGGGGTAATATCGTTTTTACCCCCATACTCATGAGGGATAACCTCTCAAAGTATCCTTGATGCATCGTTTAGTTTAGGTATCGGAAATAAATATGCGCAAGCTTATGCATGAATAACCATAAGAATGTGATTTACCATGCCATTTTAATAACACAGGAATGACCATAAGAATTTGATTTACCATGTCATTTTTAAACATGTAATTGATAACTGATTAGCTGTTATCTTTGGATGACCTGTAATCTATTAATGGTCAATTGTTTAGGGTTCATAAATGTATGATACATTCATTGCTGAGCTTTGCAACTCACTAAGTAACGCAAACTGTTAACATCCCTTCTGATACACTTCATGAACCCACTCAGCTCAGCTCTTGGACTTGCACTTTCTACAGGAACAGTGTGCTTCCTCCTATTTACAGGCTGAAGAGATTTTGATCACTAGAATTTATCCATAAAGGAAACTAGTAGTCTTTGCAAATGCGTCATCCGCTTTTAGAATGTGTGACCAGTCTAGCATTTTCTGAAATGAAACTGCTCTCCTCTTAACTGCATACAGAAAATGTCCAGATGGTGTAGAGAGTAAGTTTGTGCTAAAACAGATTTTGGTAACTGTTTAAAATGCTTATGCATATTAATTATTTTAAATCTGTTTTAGCACAGACTATTAATAGCATAATTAATAACATGTTTATAGATTGTATAGAACCACTCATAATGGATCCCTAAACTAAAGTGTTAGCCTGATTTTAACCTCCGATCATTTTTCACATATCACTAGTTTCCTCCCCAGAAAATCAACAATAATCTACAAGTTTTCTACTGCACTGGGCCAAGGTTAGGACAGATTACCAAGTGTATTACAAAAAGTCTTGACCCCCAAAAGACTAGACAGCATGAATAAAGTAAAATACCTTCAACAGACGATTACAGAAGGGGTTCAACAAAAATGCATGTTCCAGTATTTTCAGATTGTGTCTATATAATTTTACTGACACTTTAAATGTTACATTTTCCCCCGTTTTCTTGTCAACGTGTTACATTGCCAGGGAGCAGAAAACATCTGACAGCCTATGAAATAGCATACAATTAGGACTGCTGACAGGTGACAACTGTGCCTGAAAACAGGTTCTGATTGCTCTCCACTGCTGTGCAATTAGACAGGTGTTTTATATATTAGGGAGACTTTGTGTGAAACCCCCTATTGAGAAAGGGGTTAACAAAAAGACATTGAAATATCTCAAGCACAGGGTGAAATCACCTGGAAGAGAGTCTTCCAAATATCTAAGTAGACTCACATAATTCAATATACTGACACTCTGCAGAACCTGTCCCTTTTTACTGAAGGTCTATATTTGCTGTAGCATTAAACTGTCTAGATATGGCTTGTTGTGGAGCACCCCAAAGCCACTGGGTCTCACTTACCATCTAAATATATATTTATATACAATTTAAACAAATGAGATTGTGGTCGCGGGCGGTCCTGTTAAAGCAGTAAATTAGGATTTAAAAAAAAAAAAAAAAAAAAAAAAAAAAAAAAAGTTTGCTACCAAAACAGCTACTGTATTATAATCACTGCCGACCACATTTGTCAAAGAAGTTAATCAGAAAGATGTGTCGTATGGTTGATTTGTATAGTAATTTATAATCCATGTTTAAATACATATTTGTTATGTATTTCATATCTAGAACATAACCAACATGGTTGTTTGGTATTAAATATACTACACCAAAAAGTTATGAAGCTGACCAAAAAATGTTTTTGACTTTTTTTTTGTTTGAGTAGGTGACAATCAACAATGGGATCAAACATAAAACTGCTGTCTTGTTGTACAACATATGGGACATGAACTTTGGTTCCCACAGCCTGTTAGTCCATAAATACCAGCCTGAACCACTTCCAAATGAATTGTTTAGAATGGAATATTTAAAACTCCTGCTTCTCTTCAAACATATTCTAATATTAATGGAATGTGTGCTGATGTGTATTGTAAACATGTGTATGTGTGTATGTATATGTTTATAAATGCAATACATGCTAAACATAGTTACTTCTTTTTTATTTAAACACAGTCATGGTAAACTGGTGATAGCATCTGTTTTCCAACAGTAAAACAGAAACACATTGAGTCTTACTAACCAGCAGTGATATCATGGAGCACAGGAAGTGACAACACTTCCTCTGTTGTCAACTCTGGTAATTAAAGTGAAGCCACAGGACTAAAATAGCAGATGAAGATGCAAAATAATCGGTTATAGTTCTTTCTTTCTTTCTTTCTTTCTTTCTTTCTTTTGGTTTATTAAAATATCTTTCTTTCTGGTGAGTATTAAAACTTACTTGAGGATTTTTCCCAGGTTGAAAACATGAAGTTTACTTTCCAAGCAAAGAAAGGCTACTCACAAACTGTAAACCACAGATTAGAATAACATTTTTTTTTATCATATTCAAATGCTGGGGGGGGAAATAAACAAATAAGAACAGGCCGTAGTAGTGTGTCCCTGGAACTTTCCATGTCATACTAATAACTGTATAAAACTGGTAAATAATGGTATTCGTTGTATTATTTTTCATTAAAAAAATGTTATACAGACACAAAGTAACATATTTGCTGTATGTCACTGTAAAGGCTAGCAGTGGGGTATAACTAGAGCCCCTTTCACATTGGCACTTCTATCCGGGTCACAATCCCGCGTAGTGTGAAACCATGTACCTGGGTCGTATCCGGGTCGCAGGATGTGGGTTGAAACCCTTTGACCCGGGTTGAGCGAGACTAAATGCATGACTGAAAATAACTTGTTGTACAGGCTGGGGAATTTCTTAAACACAACTAAAGCAACTAAAGCAAACGATGGTATATAAAAATGTCCAAAGCCATTCAGCAAGGGCCTCCATTTCAAAGGGTACAGGCCAGACTTTCCTAAAGTCTGTCACCATGGTCCTTTCAACATGCCTTCCTTACAATTACTGAAGTCTGTTTGAACTGACTGTATAGACAACAGCTTGTTGATGGAACGATTTTATAGAAAAGCGGACTTACATACATTTAAGAGAATCCCTATTGTACATGAAACATGCTTTTATTTATTGACAAATCATACATTCACGGCCGCCCAATTGAGAATCATATGAAAATCAAAAAGCTGCTCCTAATGTTATAAATATCTTGAACAAATTCACCTCGGAGAGGGAAAGTGAAAACTGCTGCAGCAAACATATTTCCCAAAGTTGTTATGATGCATGAATAATACATCTCACATGAAAACATGAATGTATTTTCCATTTCTTGTATATCAATGTAAAAAAATAATCATGCGGCAAAGTGGGTGGGGTGGGGATGTGGGTGGTGGGGGCATGCAGGCTTAGTTGGTTACATGTGTTTCCTTATACAGGTTCTTTTAATTGACACAAAGTTGAAGTCTTATCGGCTTGCATGGATTACTGCCAGCCTGGCCATACCAATGTTCAGTGAGTGAAGATGGTCAGTCCTGTATCACTTGATTAGCATTTGGATCAATCTATCCAGGGTCCACTCTATTGAACCATAGCTGGAGGTATGCCTGCATCTTCTCAATTCTATTGACTATGACACTGTGAGAAACTATGGTGCCCATCCTCCAGCTGCAGTTTTAAACAAGTGTTGTCAGACTGGGTTAACATTCTTGACCACTGTAAGTCTGCTTTATATACATAGAACATATGTTTTATGACAGAGCGTGGATAATTTTGACATGTCCACATACGTGAGGCAAGATAAATATTCCCACTGCAGATTACATCAATTAAAATAGCCAGCTGGCTCAACTTTATTTTTTTCCAGCTTACATTATCAATCTGAGATATCTGTTTTGTTGTGTGTGTGTTTTTTATTCCCCTGCTTATAACTTTTAAAAACAGTGCTACTTTATTTCAACATTTATAATATAAAAATATATATATATATATACAGTATGATTGCAAAAATGATCAATATTAAGTCGCTAAAAAAGACAAATATACATTATTTTTTAATACAGATATACACCACTTGAATTATAGGCTTAACCAGAAATGGAAAATTGAATTGTCTTTCATTTATTTTTGGCTCTCCATTTTAATTTTCATAACGATGACAACAATTGCTATTTCTAAGTGTTTTGTGGAGGAAAGGGTTAAACACCTCAATATTCCGAAGCTCCTTCACATCCCCAAATAATATAATGGGCACCTGCTCTACAGGAATCAAGACAGCTACCAGAAACAGTGAGTTACATGCGATCATACACATGCATGTACATATTGCTTTGTTACAGGACAATTGATTATAAAGCTATCTATAGGTGAAAATAAAAAGAAATGAATACGTGAGCCACCGAATGATGAGGGGCTACATGAGAGAGTGAAATTACAGCTCGTCTTGTGGCTTATTTTTCCTGCTGCCATCTGGCCAGCGTTTGACTGCCGGCCAAATCTATGAGAAAAGAAATGGGGAATTCCAGGCCAGAATGTAAAACTGTCTGAAAGAAGCAGGAATAGGAGCAGACGCACAACCAGGGAGCTGATTCTTCACTGCCGCCCAGTCTAGACCGGCTCATGAAAAAGAGAAGAACCAAATCAATTTAAATTGTTGTTTGTCTGTGAGAATCACAGTCCAAACAGACATGTTTATTATGAATACAGTATGCGTAGTAACTGCCAACGTGACAGACTTTGCTTTCTTACAGATTAACTTTATATAGACTTTCTAGAAGGATTAATCTCTAGACATGAAGGACTGGGCACTTCATTATCGTCAAAAACGTATGGGCATCACCCGTTATTTTAAAGTGTGGTTTTGTATTATTGGAATCTATTCAGAAAACTTTAATGACAGCACTGAGGAGTGTTTTGTTAGGGCTGTTTTTTGTCCATTTTTGTTTGGAAGAGGTACTTAACGTTAATGACAGAGCTTTGATATTATGGTCCTATGCTGGGCACTGGTCCTTACTACCTACAACTTGTTTTGTTAAGCTTATTTCACTGTCTTTAATGTACCTTCCAAGATTTACTGAAACAATACATTTATAAGAGTCAATTAATGGTCACCTGATGACCTGAACAAAGTGGTCTCCTTATAAGCCACTAACATTAATACAAGGGAATGAGGCTCCTTGGATAAACAGTTTAGTCCCTTCACTGGGTGAAATAGGGTTCAGTGAATCATGCAAGGAAATTTCTTTGCAAAACATGATGACCTTTTTTTCCACAGGGTGTCATATAAGAGATTATTGAGCACAGAGAGAACGAGAAACCCCAGAAGGCTAAATTGTGTTTTTATTATTATTATTATTATTATTATTATTATTATTATTATTACAGCTGTATTTGCTGGAACTCCTGTGAATTTGCAGCCAATATTTAACATAATCTGAAAAGGTTACAGTCTTGCATAGGTTTGTAACTGTGTATTTCCTACCTGTCTGCGAGAATGACAGTAGTATGGGATGACTGCCTTCATATAGTATACAGATCAAAGCTAACAGAACCAGGATTGTCAGATGCAGTTTTCTGCTTTTCGCCCACAGCTGATCTTTAACCAGCGTGTTCATGCTCCTGGTCACTGGTTGGGAAAGGCATATCAGTCCACATCAGTGCACTTAATACCAGTCAAGGGTCACTGACTGGAGAACAACCAGTCAGCTGCTACTTCAGGAGACTGGAACGGTGTGGATGAATCCGTAGTCATTTCTGTAGCACTAGACGCCTACAGTACTGCATCGATACTGAATTACAATCTATGATGGGCCACCATTGGGACTTGAATAACAATAACAAGACGTATTGCCATTTCATAGTTCGGAATTGCCTTGGATAACCTTTTTTAGGAAAAAGTAACATGATTAATCTGTCACAGACAACAAATTGGTAACACCCCTTTGTTTTTTTTACAGGGTGCAACAACAACAGCGTCTACAGGCAAAGTAGTTCATTTCAAGGATGGCAGCTTCTTAATGATGCTCTGTTTTCTATAAGGGTTTCAACCTACAGGCAGTTTCTAAGCATTTCAAAATGGCAGGCCGCCCCTCCCCAGGCTAGACCAAGGAGACAGCAGTGTCAATACGTTTGGGACGTAGTCTCCGACAAAGCAAACTGTATTTAATGGAAGAGTGTGCTCATAATAAAACACATCTATCTGAAAGACCAGATATATTTGTTAACTGTGATGGACAATTGCTTTTTTTTCACATTGTTATTGGCACACGCTTGTTGGGCACATATGATAAAGAAACGCTTTGCTCTTTGAGCACTTTACACTTTTAAAAGGTTCTGCTGAACAAATATTTATTTTAAAAAAGCCTTGAACACAGTCAGCTCCCTTAAATCAATTTTAAAGTGTAAAAAGAAATGTTCAAACATCAAAATAAAAGCTGGCACACATCAAGGAGGATTTGTACATAGACTGCCTCGAACCCCCCCCCCCCCCCCCTTTAAATAATCTGTATAGGAGGTGGAAGGCAGAAAAACCTCAGAAACCTTGATGTCTGAATAATGTGAGTTCAGCATTGAGCAGGTTTTAGTGTGGGTCCAAAGACTGAGCACAAAAACCCTAGCAACACTGAATAAAGGAATACATAATGCAAAAAAAAAAAACAGTTTGTATTCTTTGTCATGCAAATTGGCAAGAGCCCTGCCACAGTAAGACATTCAACTAATACAGTCCACGCTTATATAATACCTTCTGTGCTAAGCATCCCCCTACACACACTTCCAGACTATTGGTGGTCCTACTGTACTTCCCCCTTCATCCGCAGGACTTTGGTGCTGCTGTGGAACTCCCAGTCTCTGAGGTACAGATGTAGTGTATCCAAGACCTGTCAGCACAGCAGCTTTGTGCACAACTTGGATACAGACCAGGGCTGCCCAACAGATGACTCTTGAGTCATACATGTGGCTTTTTTGATTTAGGGGTAGAGTATCCCAATTAAGGCTGTTAAGGAGTTCAAAAGGAATGCAAGGGAAATTGGTCGTCTTTGGTGGAAAACTACAGTCAACATACACAAATCTAATGTAACATCTATTGCTGAAAGCAGTATCTTAGTTTAATCTGTCCGCAAAGTTTACATTTTATTTAGGTTGTGTTTGCCATTTTCCTTTTTTTTTTTTAAAGAGCCCACTGATTGTCTTGGCGTGGCTTCTTTAGTTAAAAAAGTTGGACAGTCCTGATGCAGTGTGCTGGACCACTCCATCTCACAGGGAATGCGTACGAAGTGGGAAAATAATGACTTACCAAAGACAGTATTTGTGGCTACAAGTCTGAACTGCCAGATGATGAACAATAAATGATCCTGATTTATTATGTGTGGGAGTTGACAGGTACATCTCTGCGTGTATACACACAACTGCAGGGCAGGTACAGTTTACTACATACAGTAAGTGCTGCTCAGCCTCCTTATTTATTTACCCTGGACAAAGCTCTTTGAGATGTCAAGTCTTGTTTTCAAAAGTGTCCTGAAGGTAAACAGAAATACTGGTTCACTCGTTAGCTCTCTCAGCACTGCTCTGAACATTTCTCTCAGTTCCAGGTCCTGCTAGACAGAGTGAAACTGGCGGAACGGTGTGGGTGGAAACAGGAGAGAAAGGGCTTTCTGTTTATGTCGCCACAGCAATCTTGTGAGTGATCGAGGCACACCCAGCCTCCACCTTTAGACAGACAACAGTACTTAGTTAGCACTGGTAGAAGTGTAGTATACAGGGAAATGTTCTCCTGCTAAACAAAAACACTTGGGATTATAGCTTACTGCAGGACCTTTCTGTAGTTTTCCTGGTTTAAAACTGAAAAATGTAAATGTTATACTTGCCAGTTCCCCTTGCTTAGTTCCTCTTTCCAAGTTACCAGAGCTCAAATCTGACCAGACTTTACGTTTCTGTATAATGCAACGTCCAGGTTAAGTTATTGTTAAGATCACTTCTTAAGTGTTTCTATATTGGCATCTAAAGAAATCCATCAAATGTGTCTGTGTCACAATGATATTATCAGCATGGAGCAGACGCATTAGAAGGAAACATAACCCTGTTAATCTGTTCAGCATAACGTGGAAGTGCCACCCTGCTTTATACAAGTGCTGGCATTAAACAGCCTCGACACATTTGTTTTTTTAAAGAAAATTTGAAATTTGGGAAGTGAAAGGATTCCTATGAGGATGTAACAAAAGCATCACTTTAAACAGCAATGCTTCTGTGACGGACAAGAGGCATTGGGTGACAGAGGCCGGGCTGTGCAAACGCTGTCTCTTAACATCACCCAGCAGTGACAGCACACTAATTCTCTTCTTTTTCATTTATTCTAGGCTACCCAGGGTGGAAACAGAAGCTCTGAGCGTAGTATAGCCATCAGCACAACAGCAAACCTCACAAATATGTGTTTTATTTATTAATTTTTTGTGATAACCGTACACCAGGAAGCACTCGAGAAAATAGATCATCTTATCTGCAGAAAAAGCCCTCACAAAATAATAATTTTCAATGCAATGACATCAATCCGCAAAGCCTTTTGCATCTACCCCGGTAGCAGGTGTTGTTAACACACCTGCAGTAGTTTATTAGGAAGTGTTCCCAAGTACTGCAAGAACCTGAATATAAATTCACAGAATCGAATTATCTGGTATTACATTAAACAACGATGAATGAGGTTTGGGCCTTATTCTGTTTGTTTGTTATTCGATTCCCTCACACTGCTGCCTTGGAGTTCATGCAGTAGCTGTGATTAGATTAGAAGCTTGGGTTTATTGACTTCTTTCACACTGGAACACAGAGAACACACAGAGACACTCCAGACTGGGGTTCCTGCAGGTCTTTCTCAGGGGTACAGCCAATTAGAATCATATTCCTGCCGCTAGCCAGCCTTGACCGCAACGTTACTCCACCCCGCCAGCTGTAGTTGTTTTCTAATCATTCCCAACATGTATTTGTCAGTTTCATTGAAAAGAGGGAAAAGCTTGATGAAGAGAATACTGTTAAGTGGCTGAGGAATGTGGCCGATTGTGATGTCACCATTTTAAATCGACTTTGCAGTTGAATGGAATTCCAAAAGGTGCCTCAGCTATGTTTTGTTTTAAGCAATTGACATCAAGGGTGCTGATAGGGAGAATACAGCAAACTGAAAGTGGCACGGTTGATGTCATGAATAGGGTTTCTCTGTGACGTGGAATACAGAAGACAAAACGTGCACTCTATGACTGAAAGATCCTGAGTAGTCTACAATATTTATGATGCAAGACATTGCAATAATAAAAAGAGGTTTTGTTTTTGTTCAATGTGGGGAATTTAAAGAGCAAATATAAGTTACCTTAACAAATGTTCTTCTTGTTAGATTCACTTTGTATGTATCTGTTTCAGTCATCATATTCTGGTGACTTTTTAAAACTCAGTAGTTTAAAACACACCTGTGGCCTAAATAACACCAACACTATGGTGTACCAGCTGTACTTAGTGAGAAGAAGGCTTGAGTTCTCTTCAGAGACAACAGGAGTGCTTAAAAGTTTTAAAACATTACCAAGATATGATGACTGAAATGATACACAGCTGGTTTCACAGACCCTTAGCACTAATCTTGAAACTACCTTATGTAATTTAACATTAGGTAGACCAAGACTAGTGCTAATCAGGGGCTGTGAAACCAGCAGATATAGTATAAGACATTCAGAACAGCAAGAAGACATAATTTAAGATATTTTAGACCTGCACCAAGTGTGTCTTTAAAACAGCATGGCAATAATCTCGTCTACATTTAAAAGTAAAACAAAATAAGTACAGTAGTTGTAAGTAATGTGATAATTCTACTTTTAATGGGGTGAGACAACATTTTCAAAAGCAGCTGCAATTAATTCTGCACAGCAAAGTGTTCTACTGGAGCGTGGGTGTGAGGGAATGCTAATCCCACGATGTGACACTGAAGCATGATTAAATATTAGTACAGGGAGACTGAAGACCAGGAGGGGGTGTTGCAGTGTGTAGGTGAAGGAGAAAGCCAAAATTATTGTATTTACACCTCCGACAGCAACAAAACAAGGGCTTTTCTCTAGCGTGGGAAGAGTGATTGAAAACACAAAAGTTAATGCTGTGAGTCGTGCCAGTGGCGAAGTTGGTCAATCACAAAAATACATCACGTTACACAAGTGAAATTTTCTTTGCTGTCAGTGTGGAGTGTATTTTGTGTCTTTTTTTTCGGGGGGGGGGGGGGGGGGGTATTTTTTTTATTACCTATGTTAACATGTTTGCATTTATTGAACATTCACAGTTGAATGGTACATTTAATAAAACAATTAGGTCTCTATTGTGAAGTGTGGAAGCAAATAAAGTCATAGAAGGTGCAAAACCAGCACTATGTACTCAATAATGCAACTGCTCTTTTGTGCAACTAAGTTGTTTCTTGGTAGTTTTTATACCTAGGCACTTTTTTTATTTTTTCTATTTGATCTTCTCGTCTTTTTTATACCAAGTGCAGTGAATTCTTTGTGCAAGTTTAATTGGTGGCAGGCCAGACACTTTTTACACACACTCCATTCTATAAGCATAACAATGGAAATACCCACGTCCATAGACTCGACTTTCATATCTCAAGTATTGTTCTTGGTTTGTGAATGTTTTTGTACGTGTTGTTTAATTCTGGTTTGGTCATTGTGGCTGCATGTTTATTATGTATTTATGTATGTAATTAGTGCTATATAAACACAGTCAGCGTAGTATTTGTATCGTTTAACGCGTCGGATAAAAATATACACAACTATACACCCCACCTAAAGCTGCATTTACACTGTATACGACGGTTGGTCTGAAAAGCACTCTTTCAGGAACACAGAAGTTACCTGTGCTGCGACCGTCCATTGTGAGCTCGAGATCTATTGACTCATCTGTGAGATTTGCGGCGGAGCACCAAAAAAACAGAAACAAATATGAGCATGCCCAGTACAATCTCACTGCGTCTGTGCATTTACCTGGCATTTTTCCAGTACAGGAAACAGCAAGCAGCCAGTTACAGAGACTTCCAGAAGCCAGCCACAAGGATGATGATGACCGATCAATATATTTAACACATTTCAGTTTGCATGTCTGCAGTGGTTACAAGTTATAGAAAATAAATAATACAACAGTAACGATGTACAAAATATGATGCACGTTGGCTCCGGAGGCAGCAGCGAGCCTATTTACACTGAGATTCCCTGCTTTTCTACTTTGCATCACCAGGAGCACCCCCACCTCCCCCAGCAACAGCATATTGCAGCATTTTTAAAAATAACGATTGAATAAGGGAACCCAACCCACGAGGATCGAACCCAGGAAACCCCTGCAGGAAGGTGTAAAAAAACAACCGTATATTCTGTCTGCAAGATTCGATCGCCAGGCGTATTGTGAAAACAATGGTACATGTGTCGTATTATGTATTGCAAACGTCCAAAAAAATGTCGGAGAATGTGTAATTCACATGATTGCATTGAGATGAAAAAATAAATAGCATCTATTTGTTTGAAGTACCAGTTGTATTGCTTGAATTATGTGCATTATTTTGAACATGATATCTCTCTATACCCAGCACCGTAGTAGAAAACAACTTGTTTTTTCGATTACTTTTTAAAAGGTGTGGGCATCAAAGGGGAAGACAAGGGATTTCTGATCCGTGTCTCGGGAATCAAACCTCCTCCACACTATCGTGAGCGCAAGCAACATTAAAGGGAATTCCTTTTGCATAATCACCGCTAAATTAGAGCAGAGACAAACAAATTGTTCAATGTACAGACTGGGACAACAACTCAGTTGTATGTGGTTTGTTTCATTATCGATCTAATCGGATTTAGATGTAATCTAAACTGTAAAACATAACTAAATCATGACATTAAGAGATCAAAAGAATGGCATACGGTCTCAAATAGCGTGGAACGTTTGAGGAACTATAGGCTTATATATATTGAAAGAACCTGTCGGTTTTTTAAATTACACAGTAGCCCTTGCACCTGTACTGAATGTGATGTGGTACCTGCAACATTACCAGGTGTACAGAACCGATATATACTGCAGTCATTGCTGCACATCTGTCACACACGTATAAGGAACTGCATATGCCAGCGCGAGCATTCTCAGCTTTGCACAGATGTTTTTAATTCACTCGAGCTTCTTGTTTTAAATCGTCATATCCATTGTTTTATCGGCTCATTGCATGCATGGGTCGTCATTTTTAATGCAAACAGTTCCCTAATGCAGCCCTACCAATGGAGATGCAGTGTAGTCGCTTTAATGCGGTAAAATTAAGCAGAAATTAATCGTATGTGCCCGTTATTTACCTTGTAATCGCTCGACGATCGCCCTTTTTATTTGTATGTTTTTTTTTTTTATTGCATTCTGTGTGCTCCCGTCCCCACGGGAGAGGTTTTTTTAGGCAAAACACTCCCTGCCTTGTACCTGTTTACCACTTTCTCCGACAGAGTCAATTTCTGTTGCTTAATTAGAGGTGTTACACTGTTAAGTAATGATTTGCCCAGTCTTTCTACTTTCTAGATAGTGGTAGGGTCCTGCACCGTCCAAGTCCAGAGTGTTTGAGAGCAACGTCCCAAATACGGTATGTCGCACATCTCACGACATTGTAAAACGAAACTAATCAATGTCAATATTTGTATTACTAAGATGTGTAATATTTCACTTTTAAAACGTTATGAAATATCAAATCTTACGTTTTAAATTGAAGATGTATCATAACCTTGTTTGGCAAATGTAAGTCGCCCTGGATAAAGGCGTCTGCTAAGAAATAAATAATAATAATAAAAGCACAGGCATTTTAAAAAGAGTCCACCTTTTATTTTAACTACCGCTATAAAAACGATCAGAATAATATTACAGTTAGTAAAATGAGTCTGTGCCACTGCTAGTGAAAGTATATAGTAGTTCTGACATTAACTTATTGCTTTCCGGGCTGGACTTTAATCTCGCTCTCATGCACTGCCAAGCTCTCCGATCAGCATTTACAAAATCGGAATCTCAGGAAGCTCCAAATAAGGGCAAGGAAGAGGAACCCTACCGGAAATAGCCATATGTAGACATGCCCTAATATGGAGTGGCAGGGCCGGGGCTTCCGGCAGACACAGAGCGCTGTACAGGGACGGGAAATCCACGTTTAACTTGTGCGCATTGGAAAAAAAAAAAAAAAAAAGCAAATACAATCATTCATTTTAATGGCAAGTATTAAAGCTGTGGATGCATTGATCCCATGTGGAGGGAAAACGATCGGTCTTTTCCTTCTATTTATTGCACAAAATTTAATTCAAATTCTCTCCGTGCTGCCTTTTCCCCCAGGCAACGTCATGTGTCCTCCACTGCAGTGCCTAAATATGGGCTTCCTCCTATCCAAATATGGACATCTACGTCACATCAGGAGGGTATAAAAAGGAGCGGGGATTCTCTAGCTAGAGAAACAGACCTCAGAGCTTGATTTCACTGGCAGTACAGAGCGAACCAGAGACAGAGCACCTCTCTCTGAGAAATATCAGTAGGAATCAGAGCAAGTGAAACAACGAAAATAACAAAACCAGCTGCAGTTTTTTTAAATACAGGAAGATTTCCTTTAACATTCCTAAAGAACAACCTATTGCTATCATCTTTTAATTCATTGGTTGAGTGCAGAATATATAGATATATTTATAAAACAAAAGAGCACGAACAATCAGCAGAACAAACAAAAAAAGGCTGCTGATTTATATCTGAATCCTTCTTCTCTCATCCCAGAGCTGCCATTGCTCTGGTGATTCCCTTCTCAGAGTTTATCTGAAAAAACAATATTGATTGTTTGTAGAAGAATGGCAGCTGCCAAGACGGAGATGCTTCTATCCCCTCTGCAAATATCAGATCCTCTGTGCAATTTCCCCCACTCCCCAATGGATAACTACCCGAAGCTGGAAGAGATGATGCTGCTCAATCCAGCAGGGACACAGTTTCTGAGTCCCTCTGTACCGGAGAACACTGGCTTTGGCTCAGGGGAACCTGGAGATCAATATGAACACCTGACTGGAGGTAAGAACTGGCTTTCCTTTTAAATACATGTCATTTTAAAATCATTTGTAACAGTCAGCATGTGTATTAAGATGGATGTATTGCCCAGGTTGTGATTCTTTAATATGCATGCATTCTGCATATTTAACCTGCATTTATATGTACGTTAAATACAGTAAAGGATTAAGAAGCATAGACAGTAATTGTTACATATGCAGTTTATTTAAACACTTGCTTGTAATCCTGTGGAATTAAAAAAAAAATGCATTAAATGTATTTAGTGTTAGAAACAGGGGAGCATGTTAATGCAATGAAAGATATCTGTTTTAGCAATCAAATGCAAAAGGTGTGAAGTGCAATTACATTTTGGTGCTGTGCATAGGGGGATTCTCTCTCATTGCGTCAGCACCTGCTGCTACTAAGCACTGTAGATTGGTTAGGATGCTCTTTCTGAAGCACTAGTGTGCAGAAGAAACAAACGATACATCCCAGTGCATTATAACTACGTTCTGAAACATGTCACTGCATATAATTAGTTGTTTACTGCTGATCAGACAAAGGTATTTAAACGTAGGTTCTGTTTGTGTTTTGTTCTCCAGATACATTTACTGATATCTCCATGAATGGTGACAAGTCATTGGTTGAGCCAAGTTACCCCAACCAGACCTGCAGGCTGCCTCCAATCTCCTACACTGGGCGCTTCACTCTGGAACCTGCAAACTGCAGCAACAGCCTGTGGGCAGAACCTTTCTTCAGCCTGGTCAGTGGACTGATGGGAATGGCAAACTCACCCACCACCTCCACTCCATCCTCACCCCCCTCATCCTCAGCATCCCAGAGTCCTGCCATGAGCTGCTCCATCCAGCACAGTGAGCCCAACCCCATCTATTCAGCAGCTCCAACCTACTCCAGCGCCAGCACTGACATCTTCTCTGACCAGTCCCAGACCTTCTCCAGCCAGGTCAGCAGCTCCATCCAGTACCCTCCACCAGCGTACCCCATCACCAAGACTGGCACCACAAACTTTTCAGTGCCCATGATCCCAGACTACCTCTTCCCACAGCAGCAAGCCGACATCTGCTTGGACCAGAAACCCTTCCAGAACCTGGAGAACCGAAACCCACAGCCTTCCCTCACGCCTCTGTCCACCATCAAGGCCTTTGCCACCCAGACAGGTTCTCAAGACCTGAAGAACGCCTATCAGTCCCAGCTGATCAAGCCCAGCAGAATGAGAAAATACCCGAACCGCCCCAGCAAGACCCCTCCCCACGAGAGGCCCTACGCTTGCCCCGTGGAGACCTGCGACAGGAGGTTCTCCCGCTCCGATGAGCTGACCAGACACATCCGTATTCACACAGGGCAGAAGCCCTTCCAATGCCGCATCTGCATGAGGAACTTCAGCCGCAGCGACCACCTGACCACCCACATCCGCACTCACACCGGGGAAAAGCCCTTTGCCTGCGAAATCTGCGGCCGCAAGTTCGCTCGCAGTGACGAGAGGAAGAGGCACACCAAGATCCACCTGCGGCAGAAGGAGAAGAAGGCGGAGAAGGTAATTCCCGTCTCGGCTCAGTCTCCAGTCTCCAGCTACCCCTCCCCAATAACGTCCTACCCCTCTCCAGTCTCCTCATACCACTCTCCAGTACCCTCCTGCTACTCCTCTCCCATGCACAACTCCTACCCCTCCCCATCAGTGGCTACCTCCTACTCCTCAGTAACCACCCCCTTCCAGACCCAGGGAGCCTCTACCTTCCCCACAAACATTTACAGCTCACCTGTCGCCACTCCCCTGTCAGATATGCAGTCAACTCTCTCTCCAAGGACAATTGAAATCTGCTAAGACTTTTGCACCATCAAACAAATGATCAAATGACTTTTCCACACACAGTTTCCGTGTGCAATCTTAAGGTACCCGAAGAGTAAAGGTTAGGACTATTAAAAAAAACACACACACACAAAAACCTCAGAGAAAATGAGTACAAATGGATTTCTACATAATCAGCACTTCAGAAAGAAGTGTTTCAAATGACTTTAAAGAGCAACTGGCACTTCAAGCTTGAGATCTTTAGACCTTTCCAAAAAAAAAGGGACTTCATCCTAATCACAGTCAATACCTAAAGTCTTAACACTCTCTTGCCCCAACTCAAGGACAGTCTACAGATCTGAGACAATCAGATCAACCACGAAAAGACTTTGATAATATACATAAACTATATGTATATTGTACATGTGCCATGTTACGTTTATCATTCTTTGGTACTATTGATGTGAAAACTTATTTGCATATCTACATTGTATTATTTGAAGTTAGCAGGGCCATATTTTATAAATATTTTTCTCTTTTCTGTCGTGTCGATGCTGTGATGAGTTTTGAATTTGTTTGAAAAGCACTTAAGTATTCAAAGCATGTGTAGGAGTGATGTTCCTCTATATATTATTTTGTAAATATCACCCACTGCTACTCTCACATGTGGCAAGAAAAAAAAAAAAAAAAGTTCTGTTTTAAAAGTTTTCAAACGTTTCGGTGCCTTTTGTGAAGCCTTGTTGACGTTTTGACACATACAGTTGTGTAAATGGATGCTTTGCATCTAGCCTTAAGGTGAAAGGGATTTTTTTTACAGAATGTAAAAGGGATTTCAAGAGATGGAACAATGACAAAAAGAATGATTTGAAGGCACAGCTTCATTTGTTTAGAATGTAAGCAAAAAATCTGAAAAGTATATTTTTGTAACTAAAATGTAAATATCTCTATATATTCAGGAGTTGGAATGTAGTTACCTACTGAGTAGGCATGGATCTTGTATGTTATTAACATGCAGTCATTATTTTGTGGTTATTTTTATTTTGTAATTGTGTTTGTTAAACTAAGTGACTGTTTCTGGCTTCAAAACACATTGAATGCGCTTTACAGCCAATGGGATATTTGGTGTACAAGATATCCTTACAGAGAAGAAATATAAATGGAATAAAAATATAAATATATATCATTTCTCTTGCCAGTTTTATTTCTCTCGAACACCTTTGACACTAATGCATTCACAGAAAGAAAACAAAAACAACAGCAGATCACCAAAAAAAGTATTTCAAATCATCTTTACATACTTTTTCATATTCAACTATATGAATTTAAAATAGGAAAGAAGTAAAAAAAAATAACAGTAGTATTTAGAAACACAGAGTTTACCTAAGTAACTTGAAAAAAGATAATTAGAAAGCAGTGCGGACGCTATGCAAGCTGTATAAAGATAGGAATTCTTCCTATAGAAGACTTATACAGATCTAAGTATAGGGGCTATGTGGTGGAGTGTTTTTACACTGGTATTTCACTTAGTTTAAATACATCTTATTGTGACAAGTGAAATTAATTTGGTTTCTTTGCTTCTTTAGTGGCTCAGTAGTCCACATCACAAAAATGCCACATACTTCAACACAGCTGGAAGTAGGAGCTGCTGCAGACAGAATGCTGAATTAGGGATGGGCACAGACCCCTCCACAGCTCCCTCACCCTAACAGGGTCAATGAGGGAAAGCTAGCATTGAACCTCCTCAAGCCACTACTGTGCAATAGAAAGGACTTCAGCCTCCAGCTCCTTCCATGAGCAACAACATTTGATTCAAGGTAAGGAGAGATATAACTATTGTAAGCTTCCAGAAGGAGAGCTGTGTTTGTGTGTTGGGATGTATATATCCTTTAGACATGAAGTTACATAAGCCGCTGCCATGCAGAAAGTTGTCAGGGATTGGTAGTTAGGTTTTAATCATGGTATCCTGGTTGAATTTTGAAACAAGTTTTCAATTTACCGAGATCCACAGTGTACTAACAAGAACAGCACACACTGAAAAAGAGGACATCACCTACTGGCTAACAGGAGCAAGTGCACCTGAACCTTGTGATAATTTTTTTTTTGCAGCAGCAGCAGAAAGGATACAATATGGATTTGTCCTGTTAAAACACATCCAATAATAATATTATTTTTACTACTACTCCTACAACAACAACAACAACTACTACTGCTACTAATAATAATACTTATACTAATAACATGCTGAAATAATGTTAGCTCTGATGGTGGGTCTGTTGTTGACAAATGATCCAGTGTTATTTGTTCTGTACCAAATGTTTGTATTGTCTGTCCCTGACCTTAATAGCGATTAAAAAGCACTGACTGAAGATTGCATTACAAAGCCTCGCTCCCCATATGGTTCCTGTCCTGCAGTCTGAACATGTGTTAGCTACCTTTAAAATGTGTAGCTGAATATGAGATGCTGCGCGTGCTCTGGCCCATTCACAGTGTATATAGCTGGCTTCATTACTGTCTGCAAAGGGACGTCTCAGATTCAACTCTCTTAGCCGGTCTGGTGTTACCATGCCTGGAGGGCAAACCATTTCCTTTCAGGCATCTTCACTTTACTAATGTTGCTGACAAATAGGCAAGTCTGGAAAAGAATCATTGGGTTCCTTTAGTTATGCCAAGCAAATTTGCTACATGAATTCTGCAATCTGTTTTGTTGATTTTGTATTGCATTGCAGTGTTCATTTCATGTGATGCCCTGTTGTGTGTTTTTATAAGATGCAGTAAGAAGAAAGAAATTAAGTTTAAGTCAGAAGCAACAAAGCTCGACAGCATTCTGTGCACATAGGAAGATAACTTTCAGGATGTGTCTTTCTGAAACAGAGCTGGTGATTCGTTAACCCCATAACTGCTGGAATCTGTTCCCCATCCCTCCAGTGTGCGAGTGTTCCCTGCATCAGGAATTATCTGGCTCCAATAACTCACACTGGCCCATTCGAAACCACTGTAACTAAAGCATCTGTAAAAACCTTGAAGTGGAGTAGGATTGCAGGGCATTTGCAGAATGATGTTATTTAATGTGGCGTTTCTTGTCAAACAACCATGACATGTTTGAAGGTTAGACAGTCCCTTACTATATATATATATATATATATATATATATATATATATATATATATATATATATATATCTGAGTTCAATGAATTCCTTTTCCCATTCCTGATGGTTTCTTAAATTACATATTCCAATTGCATATGACCACAGTATTTATGAATACGTAAATGCATAATTGCATATGAATTAAATACTTTAAGCCACACAATGCATTATTGATTTTTGCAATTTACAGAATTTTTGTTGACTTCCCTCGCCCTCAAAATCATCATGTACTAAAAAAAGATGGAAACCGTACAGATGGTGTACCTCTCCATAAAAGTCCTACATAACAAAGATAATTTGGAATCGGGCAAACCAATGCATACTATAGGCTTGAAGCAGATCAGTGCAGAAACTTTCTCTTATGCTAAATGTATGTAATGTTATTCAAGACTGATGATACATTAAACTCACTTTGTCTGACTCTGGAATGCATGCAGCTGCTGGTACTGCAGCAGCAGCAGCAGCTTTTCTTAGCATATCAACTTTGATAACAAATGATACCCTGAAATGGTGTTCTTTATTTCATACAAAAAGTAATTACTGAGCTGTCAAATGAGCTGTCAAAATTCATGCATTACAGAAAAAAAAGGTTATTTTTGGCTGCTACAAATCATATGCATCATATATTCTGACTCAGCTGACAAATTACCGTTTGCATCACAATGTCACGGAACACACAGTATGCGATTCCAATATTTGTGTTCTTTTAGGGTTAGATTCACAGTGACACTTTGGGGAGTTGGGAAATTGTCTCCCAAGGAGAATTACTCATTATCACTTGACAAAAATAATGGACTGCACTCATTAAATAGCTTCAAATGACACTTTCTTTCATTTATATTACCCTTTCATGAGGCTTTGCAATCATTGCAAATACTCAAATATTGTGTTTTTTAATTTTTTTGATACGTTTGTGTTAAGATGCTTTTAGTTGCCTGCCATAGACATAATCTATGTTAGAACAACTATAGTGCCTTTATATTAAAAAGTGCAACAGCAGTGTACTGCCAGCAAAACAAAACTTGACCCAAAGTGGCAGATCACATGATGCCACTGGCTTTTACTTCTGTTAAGGCTGATTTAGCCTTCATTACATATATCTATGGCAGGCAACTAGCACTGAAGAGGAGCTGATCTCAGGTTATGTGCTACTTCTGCTTTGTGCACGACGGAATCAAACAGTCAGTGGCAAGTCGCGCATTGCTGTCCAGGAGAGCCTTTGTGACAGCTGTTTACCCAGCTGTACTGTGTTCTGTTATTGCTGGATAACAGGATTTGGAGTCCGTAAAGAAAGTGTATGGGAGAGAGAGAGTTCACTTATTATATAATGCATTCACTATGCATGAATAACACTAAACTGAATCCTTTATCAACAATAGTACAGTCCTGCAAGATTATCATTTTATGAGACATTAATTACCCCAGTACAATCTAGAAAATATTAATAGCTATAGTCATAGAACATATTCAGTTTATTGCTAAAGTTTTTTTTTCAGTCCAATGAAATGGAATTGTAATAATGCACATACATACACTTGTTTGTTAGGTTTTTTTTTTAACAGAATGAGTAAATAACACATTTTACAGTAGATTAAAATTACTTTTTTATTTTAAATAATAATAACAATATGGATTTTTTTTATGATAGTACACTATCCATTAAATGAGAGAGATCATGTAATTACATAGTCACGGGGTAATGAACATTTGCAGCATTTAAAATGATTACCAATCTAACCCTTTCCACACATTCAGCACATAATTATGTGCTCCTGTAAACAATGATTTAAAAAAATATATATTTTACAGTGGTTTCATAGAATATCTTGCAAGACAGCACATCATATTCCAATTATTAAGATGCTGCGAGCGGTTTTAATTCTCTTTGGAGAAGTATTTGTCCTCAGCAATAACATCACGTGTGACAAACCAAACGTCATTGCAGGTGGCAGCTCTAGTGCCGCATGGGGTTATTCTGAACAACTGGAACTGTTTTAAATATGGATTCTTTCTTCTGGGCTCATGTGCATTTCCTTTAGATCAACATCATCCGTACATGAATACTAATAGGAATGATTCCAATGATCTGCTAACACTCATTCCGCTTGTGAAGAGAAGATCAGATGGTATTGGGGAGGGGGGGGGGGGGGGGTTGGAATGCGGCCTTATTAGTGAAAAAGTTGCAAAGCTTTATTTTTTCTTTTTGTTTTCCATTTGTTTAAAGAGAAAATGTCCCAAAAGCGAATATTTGCAATGTAGGTTATTCAAAGAACAAGCGTGAAGAGATAATGTTTTCATATTTCACGCGAAAGAGTAACATTTTTGTATACAGCAGCATCAAACATCTTTTTCATATTTGCTGCTGCATTTTTTTTTATATATAATTTTGGAATGTATCTTACATTCATCCCAATCCAGTGACAGAATGATCAGGAGAATCATATTGTTGCGAAGTACACCGCATTGCTTAGTAAAGTAATTCTATGCAGGACATCGCTTACTTACATACTTTGTTTTCCATACATTGTTGCTTAAAAAAACAAGATATTTGCAATGCAAATCAATGATGTATTTCAATTCAGGAAACTTCATCTCTGCTCTTGAGACTATTGTTGTTGGGTTTTCCAGAGGCTCGCATAGAAAACTTATCGAACACCTGTTTGCAAAAAAACAAAAACAAAAAAAAGACAGAAAAGAAAAGGCACTTGTAGCAAAGGATGTCCCAATTTCAGTGAACAAAGGAGTTGGCGTTGCTGTCTTGAGTTATTCATAATTATAATCTTTGACAGAATTGAATGCAAAAAAACAACAAAAAACATTGCATTTAAGCAGTGAAGTTTTTATATTGTTTATGGGTATTCTCTTTTAAGGTACTACCTAGCCTTTAAATATTATACTCTTTAATCTTATATATCGCATCTCATTTTAAATGGTCTTCATTCATGAAGCAAAAACCATACAGTGCAATAGTTTTTTTTTTTTTAATTAACAATTTTTCTCTATGTGAAGTACATCGCTTACACCCAAAGTAAGGAGAGGGATTCTTATTTAGACTTTCAACGAGAAGTGGCTTTTAACATAACAAAGCAGTATCCTAGATCTTTCTGTGCCCTGTTCACAATGAAGCAACCTCACTGACCTGAAACACTGCGCAACTTCCTTTAGCGAAGGCTTCAAGTAGAGCGCTCTCTGAAGAAACGACTTTTGTTCTCATACTCTTTTATTTATTTTTTTATTATTTTTTTTAAACATCCACAGTGGCTAACTCAATTCTGTGGTGTGCATTGACTTCTTCTTTCCTAATGAACCCCTCCATTTCTGATCTGAAATCTATTAAAACCGTCTTTCATCCTGATCTGAATGTGCTTTATTTGTTCTTTGCCCCAAGGCCTTTTTTTCTATCCCTTTTTGAAATATGCCGTTTGATAACCACATCATTCACTAAATCCCCACAGTGATTAAACCTCTTTAATCTGAGACCCCAGCTTGCCTACAGTCCACAGTTAAAGCTTTTCTTGTGTGTGTGTAATTGTGCTTCAGCCAACGATGCTGGCAGTTCTATTGTAACCTCGCACCTCAACACATCCCTGCCATAAAGGCCGAGTTGCTTTCAATTTCTCAATAAAATATTGTTTCGGGACTCATTAGTTAAGCAGCACCCTGAGCCCTGACTGTCAACAGAAGCCTTACACTGTTCTAAACTTCCTGCAAGGTGATAAAAGGCATGTGTTTTCAATACAAACATCTGTCAAGGTCGCGCTTATCAACCAGAGATGGGGACAGTCATCAGGGGTTTAATGCACAAGATTGATGCCATTGGCTCCTCACTTTAAGAAGTCACCGTAAACCCGTTGCGGGCTTTCTTTTAAAAGATCAAATGCAGTTGTTATACTGTATGAGTTTTGTGTAGTCTCATCTGTATCGCAGTCTAGCAAGATTCACAAAATGGTCCAGCAAAGAAAGACAGTATGTAAATAACCCATACTGTACTTTGTGGATAAGTCAGTGGGGAATGCCATGTGATTGTAGTTAGTTGCTCTAGATATTTTAGACTCGTGTTTGTTAACTCTTTGCCACTTAGAAACCTTCTGCATCCCCCCCCCCCCCCCCCGGCATTAACAGCTGTTTCTTTACAACATGACAGAATGCAGTCATCGCAAGCGATTTGAGCAGGCTAACTTGCAGTGCTGTCAGAAGATGTCTAAAGGTGCTTGCTGCTGATAATGTGAAGTTGTTGAGCTGGGAAACATTGTAACATTATGTTGTCAAGCTGGAATATTGAGCTCTTTCTGAGGAGCACATGTTGTGCTGCTTGTGCCTTTAACTATCAATGCAACCATCGCTCACTTAGTATTTGTCAACGGGCTTAGCTAATGCATGACATGTTAGCATCGACCTTTCTGTTCTTGTTGATCCCACATTTAGAAGTTACTAAGTGCACCTCCAAGGTAGTATAGACTTGCTTTGAATAAAAAAGCAGAGCTTAGAGGAGCCATTGCATAGAGGGGACCTGGTGGAGAGATGTGAAGAGCCCTATTCCCCTCTATGACGCCTTTGTCTCTTATCTGTGTGTTGAGAGCCCTTCAAGAACCTTTCTCACTGAGACCTGTAAGAACAATCAATCGAAGAGCAGACTCCAAATATTTCCAGGAGTTGTATGTTATTTAAATATTAAGCACTCTGTTTAAGATCAGAAGCTGTATTATTACACTGTATTGTTACACTGCTGATATATTAGCACCCTATGCTGTTTTTTTTTTTGTATTTTTTTGTATTTTTTGGCTAAAACCTCACGATTGTTGTTGTGTATGATTTGACCTGCTAGATTAAAAAAAAAAAAAAAAAAAAAAATACGTGTGTCTCATTTTATGAAAGTTGAAGTGCTTTGCAAAACAGCAGAAACAATAATTTGAACTTTTAACTGCTTCAGTGTTCATGTTTTGTATTTTGTTGTTGTTTTTTTTTTTTTTTTTTAATTGGGTTTTTTACAATGTACATTATTTTTCATCTACGGCAAGTTAAAAAAAAAATAATAAAAAAAAAATCCTTACTTCTCACTGGTTACTACGCAGATTATATACTGTATGTATTTACAGGCAATGTTCATTTCTTTAAGTTTATCACACAGAATGTCCTAATGCTGGAGGGTAATGCATACAGTAGATCCTTTTATACAGCACTTCATAAAACATGTATAATTCAGCAGTATACTATCAGCAAAGTCACTTAAGTGCCTCATTTAATTCACTTGCTTTGCCTGGCGCTGGCTATAGCAATTGGGTCTGACATTTTCTGTAAATTAAGTGAAGTGGGGCATTGTCACTTTGGGTATTTCAATTATCTCAGCTAAAGCCGCCTGGTTATTATTATTATTATTATTATTATTATTATTATTATTATTATTATTATTATTATTATTATTATTATTATTATTATTATTATTATTATTATGTTATAGTCTGCATGTGTAAATACAGTATGCAATTTCTTTCTAGCCCTCAGTTGGTAGCATTAGAAAAAGCTGACATTTGACAGACATTTCTAAATCACTGCTGCTGTAACAGTGCTATGAATCCTATGAATGAGTGCTATGAATGAAACCCCAGTTTGCTCCTTCACTAGGAGGACAATGATGGTGTTTCTTAGCCCTGGTTTACACTGCCACCCACCACTACCCCAGGCTTTATATTCATGAATGAAAGGGGCCAACACCTGCAAACAAGCTTCGAAACAGTAGGTTTTGTTGTCTGTACATTATGTAGAAAACAAGTAAAATGACTTCACTAATGAGTAAGAGTATGTTGAGTATATACAGTATAGTTGTATCATTTTAAAATTAACAGCGTTTAGCTTAAACATTACAAAACACACTTTCACACAAATCAGTATTATGTTTACTCCTAAAGAGATGCTGTTACGACTGACAGTGCTTTGTACAGTAAATCGCTCAGGCTTGCTATCTGCGGAACATAACTATTTATTTGTGTAAAGACCGTATTTGTGCTTTCTAAAGAAAGAATAATAATTTTTAAAAAAAACCTTACATTATTCAACACCTTTCTTCACCTTCACTTTTGACACTTTTTTTCTCACTTTTCCTGGGACGTTTCATCAACCCCGAATTCAGGAAATAAAAGGACTGGTTCTTGAAAATCCTTATGTGGTGTGGTGAAATGTGCAAATGGAAGTATTTTGACAAGCTTCCCACCACTTTGCATGCATTTGGCTCTCAGATTGTAAGATACAGTGCCTGTTTTTCAAAATGAATTACCGCTACATTAAATGTCACAGGCTTTTGCTCTTAGGTTGGCACGACTGACAGTACATATTTAGAACCACTTTTTGTGCACAGGAATCATAGCTCTTTTATCAAGCTTCACAAAAACAGTCCTAATTGAGGACCTTCGGTACTTTAGGTTCTCTGACAACGTTTCTGATTATGAAAGAAACAGACTATAATAGCATTACTGCTTTCAAAGACTGTAAAAGCTCTAGCTGTTCTTATTTTAATAGAATAACTAATTGTCTTTGACTCGCTTCTTTTCTGACCTACTTTACTTTTTCTATAACAACACGAAACACACACACACACACACACACACACACACACACACACACACACACGCAACCAAGATAGTAGCTACAGGAGGTAATAATTCAGAGAATATTACATTTAGGAAGCACAGAAAGAGTGTTTTTTTAGAGATTTGATTTTTTGATTTAGTGTTGTGTTTTACAATATTGTGATACCAACGACTGTATTGAAACTGACACTTCACACCAGTGTTCCTGGTGTTGGTTGAGGTGGACAGTTTCGACGGGGGGCAAGATCTCTCTTTGGCACAAGTTCCTGCTTGGAAAGCTGTTTTAACTTACCTGAAAACTAAACAGTAATACAAACAGGTTTATAGAGAATTCACAGGTCATATTAGCTACAACTGCCTCTTCAGTCTGGGTTACTTTGAGAGGAAGAGGGGTTATGGATGTGGCTGGAGGTATGGTGTTGGGGTACTAGATAACCTCCACAATATCCGCTTTTCTCAATGATTTTTTAAATGTCTGGTATATATAAAAACACATGTCCACGGCTGTTCCTCACAGGCTCGCAAAGAGAAATAATGCAAAACCAGATGAGGCAAGATTAGCGTTTTCTATAGTCTATAGTTTTACAGACAATTAAATGAACTCTTCAAACATCAAAAAAGGGTCTCCAAGTGCATCTTGATGGAGCTACTTCTGACACAATGCACTAAATCATGGCACTGAGTAGAAGTTGTCTTCTTTGTTGTGTGCGCTTCCCTTTTATGTTTCATAGCGACAAGTGCTGTAAGAGGGACGCTCAAAGACCTCTGAAGGGAGCCGACAGGTGAAACTGATGGGGAGGAGACAAAGAGTGAAGACAAAGACAATGCTAGTACTGCACAGCCAGTGCCACAGCACACCACATGGCAAGGTGACTGCATGGTGTCCTAGTATCTGATTGACATTGTATCTGCAATGCTATTTAATTGAACCCTGATATCATACAGTATTTATAGGAAAATAATTTAGTGACGGATTGGTTATTGTTGTGGCTTCATTTTTTGTGCGTTCTAAACCTTCTCAGTGTGTCAAAATGTAGCAGAGTCAATCATTTTGTCATGCATATCCATTATTACAAGAAAAACAAATCCTCACAGTGCTGAATCATTTATTAAATACACCTCTTAGCTACATCGGGGTGGGAATACTTCACTCCACATTATAGACAAAGACATTGAATGTCAACTCATGCCAGGATCACTGAGACATGCTGAGCATCCGAGCACTTTCCAAAACTTCAGACTGGGAGAAGTCATCTACTTTAAGATGAGCAAAGCAGAGATAGATCCCAGGTATTTCAAAAACGTCCTTCCTGACCTGGTATAACTTAGCATACACAACCCCTGTATAGCGTCAACTGAATGGCAAGGATGCATTAGTGAAGCTCTTGTGATAGATAGCACCGTGCCTGTAACCAGTGGCATAGCTCTGCACCTCATAGAATTCATATGTATTTATTTGTGGCATTTTCATCTGACTTCAACAGACAAATTGCAAAAAGAAAAAAAAAAAACAGGTAGTTAAGCTAATGTTTGGCACTTATTATGCAGATTATGAGAATGCACTTAAAGCACTTCATTTAGCTTCATTGACAGTCAACAGAGATACAGCTCTAGCAAAGTGAGCCACCTCTGAAATAGCAGTCATCGTCAGAACAATCTGTCACTGGCTCCACTGCAGTCCAGTTAGAGGACATGCTGTATCTCCAACTCGTTGCTAGTAGTGATTTCAGGTGTCTATAAAATTCTCCAGAAACCAACCTTTATTTTTTCTGAGCTTGCAGGCTTGCAGAGCAAGTAAAAGTACAATCAACTGTCCCAGTTCAGTACTTCAGGGTGATTACTAAGGGGTTAGTCTGATGACCCTATACCACATTGGGATAAGCTTTGGCTGGATTTTCAGAGTCTTCTACAGCAGTGGGGAACCCTCCCGATTGCACCATATCCAAAGGATTACTGTATTAAAAACAAGTGCTTGATGCAATCCAGGTGGATTCTTTGATACTGTGGTTTATCTAGGAAGGGTAAAGGCTGATCAGCCTATTAGTTTCATACTGAACTGTGCCATGAGGACTGGGACAATCCCCACAATGCTTCAGTTCTCATCAAGTACCTTGTTCTAACAGGAGGATTTTTGCTGTTCTTGCATGATGACACCATATCTGTTCCTCTGTCACAAGTTCTGGACCTGACAGTAGATTGAGATTTTTTAACCCTGATGCGTGTTGGTTCCAGCAGCTTCCTGATCACTCACTCACAGCTGTTGCTGGAGAGTAGGTGGGATTCCTTGGCTTTTTTCGTGGGAACTCAGAAACAAGTGCCAATTTCACACCAGTCCAACCTGATGAAAAAAAAAAACATTTCCACAATGCTGATGTCATTTTGGGCCAATCATAAAACCTCAGCATGCTGTCCTAACATCTGCTGTGTGTCCTATGAAAAGAATAGTTAACGACATTATAAGTGGGGAAAATTAAAGAATTAGATATCCCTTTAAACCAAAACCAAATTTTAAAAACGATATCTTTTTTTATATCAATCAGCTGTAAGGCTGGAAAAATAAGATTTTTTTTTTTTTTAATGAAAGGGAGTAAAAATGTGATTTAAAAAAATCAAATTCTGTATGAAATATTAATGATCTAATACTCTTTTAAGGCTATTATTATTATTATTATTATTATTATTATTATTATTATTATTATTATTATTATTATTATTTGTAGTTATGGTAGCAGTAGTAGTACAAGTTGTAGTAATAGTGGACTTAAGAAATACAAGAAGAAGAAACTCGTTTTTATAATTTTATAAATATTTAAGCGGTTAAGCAGGAGGTACAGTACAAATCCCTTTTGCTGTACATTTCAACAGTGACTAAACTGCATGGCTGAAACAAGCATAGAAGCACATGCATTGCCCATGTATTCCCCCTATTTGAGATAAATAGATGACTGTATCACATAATTCTGTGATTGTTTTTGTGATTTTACAAGTTTAAACATCTTGTGAGGTCCCCGAATGGCACACCTGGTAGCAGCACAGCCTTGTGGTGTGTGGGGTGTTATACAGCGCAGGTTCACGTCCTGGCTGAGCGAAGTAGGCTGGTCTTCACTGGGGACTCCAAAGGGAACGTCGCATTAGCTCTGGCGATCCCGTGGGTTAGGGAGGCAAAACCATCAGGGACTGCTTCTCTTCATCGCACTACAGTGAACCCTGCTGGCCAGGCGCCCAGTGAGCTCAGAGCTGACAGGTCAGTAACTTGCTGACATCTGCTCTCGAGTTCCTGGGTGAAAAAGAAAGCTGGCTTGGTCGTGGGATCGGAGGATTCCCACTGAACCATCGGGTCTCCTGAGCCTTATGAGCTGCGGTGAGGGGGAAAAGTGATTGGGCATTCCAAATTGGGGGGAAAGTAATAATTGGACACACTAAATAAAAAAATAATTTTTTTTTTTAAATCTTCTGTACAGTTTAACTCAATTATAATGCTATGTAAAACTATGAAACTTTATACTTTTTTTTTTTTCCTGAAGTGAACGTGAGGATTTTTTATATGTAAAAATCTTTGAATTCCCTGTACATGTTATAGTCATACAATATTAGGAGTGCCTTCTGGAACAAAACAGAGCAAATGTATAAAGCTTGGCTTCTCTCCTGCCCAGCTCGTCTCAGCTGCCTCCACTGTGAAATCAGAACAGGACTATTTTTAGACCCAACTTACAACCCAAAGCAAATCGGCAATTTCACACTCAATGATATAAATCGGGTGGGGACGTAGCAGGCCTGTGAGTACCTGCCTATTTGTAGTTAGACTTGTTTTTTTTTGTTTGATTTTTTTAGTATGTGGAAGAAAATGACAATTACAAAAAGTATGACATCACCATTTCTTCCAAGAAATCATTTTAATTCATTGCAACACTTTCATTACATGAAACATTATTATAAAAAGTCTTAAATGTACGGTACTACCAAAGCACCATCTGGTTTCTCCTTTGCGGAAAATACGTTTTAATCTCAGAGCTCTTTATGGCATCTGCTTTCAAATACATTCATTTCTTTTCATTTGTGATTGAAAGAAAAGGTTAACCTGTAGAGCTGGTTTCGCTTTGGAGAAATGATCTGAGACATTACTCTGTGTATACTAATTATTAAACCAAGTGAGGTGGCTAGTTAGTATTGTTCAACAATCAAGCCAGCAGTTACAACAGCACTTATAAGCAATTCTAGGTGTATTAATAGTAATACTAAAATATATCCTTCTTGTATTCTTCAGTGATAGTGTTATATATGTATAATTAAGCCTGACATAAAACAACTTAGTATTTGTTTAATATGCATTGTAACATTTATTTCATGTAAAGTCATAACTTTTGTAGACTCCATTTCATTTGTTGTTTTTTCATAAATGACAAGTGCTGAATAACATTTTTGGATGATATTTTATGATGTCATGTCTTCATGACGGAAACTTTTAAAATGCATAAAAATGTTTTCAAAGTTGAATTCCACAGAATGGAAGTTGAATGCCATGAACCCACCTTGTAACTAACTAACAAACCAAATAAATAAATAGACTAAGTCTCCCACTAATAAGGAAAGGCATGTTCCTTTAATATTTAATATGAATATGTGAATAATATGATTCCATCAATAAGTAAACAGGGACACTTTTGGTTGTTTGATTCTAGATTCTGTAAAGAAACATAGTAGCAGGAGTAAAGTATCATTGATAATTAAACAGTGTTTGGTAATTCATGTATAGTGATGGGAATTGTATTGTGGCCATTGAACATCACTTCCACATTTCTTACCATTGAAAATATAATTCATTGCTATGTCTTACCATGGCTTACCGTTCAGGGTTCAGTGGTTGCCATTATAATATTTTCTAAGGGTAATTGCAGTTCTTTTGAGTTCCCACAACTTATTAGAAAGTGACGTTTCAAGGGTTACAGACTTAACAGGGATGCAGTTCAGTTACAGTAAATTATTTCAGTTGAATGACAAGCAAGAGTAGGTTCCCAGTATGCTGCATATCTGAGGGGATTACTAGAACTATAGTTAATCTGTGCAGGTTTCCAGTCAGTGGATGAGAATCTGCTCTCTGTGTTTCTGGCTCTGGTAAACAGCAGCTGGTTGTAATTTAATCCCGGGCTGTGGATCGCTGACGGGGCCTGCAACTGACAGGAAAACCGTGACATCACAGCAGGCCCGGAGCCAGCAGCTCTCACTTTCTAACCTACATATTACACTGCACTGAGCACACTGCTGTACACACACACACACACACACACACACACACACACACACACACACACACACACACCGGTCCCTTCCTCAGCACTCTCATCTGTTTCTTGAACAGGCTGTATCACCTCAGCAGTAATAGAAACAATCAGGCAGGTCTTTGACTGTTTGTTATTGTTTGAAAGCAGGCTGTTTGCAGGTGTGTTGTAGTTCAAATAAAGGTAAGCCTTTAAATACTGTAAAAGGTTTAACATAATGTTTACCATTACCATTGCTCCTGACTTGGACTAGAATCTTCTCTTTATCATTTTCGTTCTTATTTCCTTGTCCATGCAGTCCAGCCAGCTGACGAATTGTTCCAGACCCCCTGGCTTATAAGATCCTGCTCGTAACACAACAGGGCTATACATTGAGCTCTCAACAGAGAAAACCCCAGAATGTAAGCAATGTTACACTCACAGATTTCAAAATGATTTGGGGCCCTTTGGCCACATAGTCCTGTCAGAGAAGTTAACCTGTTTCAGATAAAGCATCCGTTATGACACGACAGAGACTGGTGAAGTGCTGTAAATCATAGGTCAGTTTGTACCTTGTTCATCGATATCCATCATGGCATGAAGGGGAGGCAATGACAGCTTCCCAGGAAAATAAGTTTTAAATGCTGGATGATAAACTACATTATTCTTACAATGCAAAGAGAGTACAAGACCACATGAACTAACCATTCTTCAACAATATGTATCATCTCACGATTCATTTAAAGGCAATGTAGGGAAGGACCATTCCAATCCTGAAAGGGCTTTAATTAATTCATAATTATTATTGTGAATAATAATAATAATAATAATAATAATAATAATAATAATAATAATAATAATAATAATAATAATGACATATGCAAAGTTTCAGATCAATTGGTTCACCGGTTCCCAAGAAGAAGATTTTGAAAGGTTTTTCCAAAAAATGCATCAGGCCACCATCTTGGTTGACGCAGGAGCACAATTTTTTTTTTCATCTGACCTGTAATCTACACGGGATGATACCTGCCAAGTTTCATGTTGATTGGTTACACTGCATGCGAACAGGAGCAGTTACAATTTTTTGGGGGAAAAATGACAATAATAAATAAATAAATAAATAAATAAATACATTTAAAAAAAAAAAAATCTTTACAATAACAATAGGCTTCCCAATCCAGTTTGGAAGCCTAATGTGAATCTACAGCCCTATCCATGCTACCTAAATGCACTTGTTAAATCTATGCGATTGTAATTCACATGGATTCAACATACATTATAAAAGCAGTGTAAAGCCACAGTGACTTGCATGCTCAGGTATGCTCCAGTGTAAACCAATTATTAACCAACGGCAAAGAAAAAACTAAACCAATGCACTGATTTAAGATAAAAACAAGCAGCCCTGCTTCTTAATGCTGGAGATGGAATAGCCTGCATTTAACATTGACCTATGTTGCAGGAAACAAAATATATAATAACCTTTTGATGATCTCAATCAACCCCAATTAAAGCTTAACATGGTTGTAAAATGTATTGACTTTTGGAGGATCTGTGTTGTAATGATTAACTGCTGTTATTTCTTAGGGGAAATGTTGGGATGGGAGGGCGGCTCTTATATTGTATTTTGTATTGCAATATTTAGTTGTGCATACATGGGTGAAAAAACAAGTAATAGGTATTCAGATAATATGTGTTTAGTGAACTATACTACGCACCCATTACAAAAGCATATATTTCATTCTTATGTGAACCTCTCTGACCTTGAACAGGTTTAATAACAGGCGTCATAAAGGATTGTGAAAGCACTATATATCTGTGTCTGTCCCTTTATCTACTGTAATTATGTACACCATAAGAAAAACACACACTCCAACTTTTTTTCCTCCAGTGTAATTGCTTATTGTTGTAAGTATATTTTTTTCCACTTTCAATTTATCTCTGACTGAGAATTGGCCTCAGGGCTGAGGTGTGCCAGCTCCAATGAGCCAAGCTCTGGCCTTACAGCGGCAAAGTAATTATTGTCATGCGATCCAGCGCTGCTCGAGCCAACCAGCAGCGGAAATGTCAGTCTAACTTCCAGCCAGGAACTGCTGTGCCCATACAAGGCTCTTCCTGGCCCCAAACATGGAGTTTCCTGCTGGCTATGTATGGCTGTTCCTGCCTGTCCCTCCTGGCCTGCAGCCCAGCATTTGGAAACAGCAGCCCTGTTTTAAACAGTGAGGGATTTCGATAATGACAGCAATGCAGTGGAGGAATGACAGGGGCGTATTTAGAAGTGTTTATTTTAACAGAGTAATGGCCAAGATGAAAACGATAAAGACAAGCAGCCAACGTGAAAACAAAAGTAGAAAACACAGCCGCAAAGGTGATTCTTAACACAGTGTCTTAATTGTTGCCTGAAGGAGGTGAAGCCAGTGCAGGTTACAACAAGCTCCCAGCTGTTCTTTTACTATATGCTGTGCTGTATGTATAAACTGCAGGCTAGCTAAAGTTCAACTGTGAGGAGTGAGCCTGTGAAATGTTCTTTTACAGTTGTGCTTGACAATGCGCACAACTGAAGAAATGTGTGTGTGTGTGCCTGCTCTTGTGTGCATGTTGGTTCATGCATGTGTGTGAGAGTCTGTGGGTGTGTATTTACAGTATATGGGCTTGTTTACTGGCTTTGATAGGAAAGAATGAAAAAAAAAAAACACACCAGAGATTCAGAATTGTTGTGCTATTCTATTTTAATGTAGTGTACTGTACAGCTTTTACTTCCTTAGTTTAATATTGATTATTAATGAAAAACTGATGCTGGTACATGACTTGTGGTTGAAGAACAATGATACCTCATGTATGTGTGTCGGGTTCATGGGTTTGTGGGTATTTGTGTGTTTATGCATACATTTCCCTTACTATAACTCAACAGAGGGATGTAAAAGTTAGTTGAGTTTTTAATTTGTTGCAGAATCCATTTTTATTTATTTATTTATTTAAGCATTTAGGACAGTGGTGTTTTGCATCAAAGTAGACCTCATCCATGTATTATTATTATTATTATTATTATTATTATTATTATTATTATTATTATTATTATTATTATTTAATTCACACATCTCAAATTGTATAAATCTCACAGGCCTGTTAGTACACAAAATCTATAAACGTACAAACTGGTTTTGTTAATATACAGCAAATGCTGTCTGTGCTTTCTTGTGAGTCATACCTAAAGGCTGTGGACTCAGAATTTGTGGGTAGAGAGCACATATCCATGAGGATATGTGAAGAATGGAAAGGTCTGAGAGTCTGGGGAATTGCCTAAGAGTCTGATGTTTCAGATCATCGATGGGCCCGGTTTGTGGTCTTGGGGGCCTCTTCTTTATGGTTGTTTTTGTTATTACTACAGAAACATCATCTTCTGAGAGGCCCACACAGCCACACATTTACAAGGGAGTGGCACAACTAAATATACCCTGACCATGACGTCTGAATATAGGGCCAGGAAACAACAAGCAGGGTTTATTTTGGAACAGTATTTAAAAAAACATACACCTGGGAGCATAGGCGGCACGTATAAGATGCTAAATAAATTGCCCAAACACTTACATGAAATTGTTCTGACCAACACAAAAAATAGAGAAGATCGAGTGTGCAAAGCATTTCTCGTGTTCCTGCTGCGCAACCGTCAGACCGCTAGGGCTTCTGGGATATCAAAATCAACACTGTAGTACAGATCGCAGCACACAGGAATATCCCCTAGAAAGTGTCCTGAGGGCATCAGATGATTCTTAATGGTAAGGTTTAGGGTTAGGTATTCGGTTAGGGTTAGGTTTTAGGGCAGGGGTTGCTTAAGGTTAGGGTTGGGGTTGGGTTAGGGACCGGGTGGCTTGATTTGGTAGAGTTGCCGAGCTCTGGAAGTGAAAGGTGGGAGTGAATGGCAAATGCCCTCGAATCATCTGATGCCCTCAGGACACTTTCTAGGGGACATTCCTTTACGCTGCAGTACAGATCAAAGACATAGAAGGCTTTGATGGGACATTACATCATTTTGGTGTGTAAACAAAGACACCATCTTGCCTAGGTGTAAGTGCAGTGTTTCAAAGCCACTTCACAGCTACAGGCATGTACGAGGTCTCGTTTTTCTTTTTCTTTTTGCATATTATGTGTTTTCTAACAGTTAGCAACGTGTTATGCATCACAAAATACAAACCTTATTTACGTCGTTTTTCTATGTGTAAGTAATATATTTTGTATTTTACTGAAATTATCGAGTTGTTAAAGTTTACTTTTGGCGCCAAGTCTATGAGAAGAATAATAGTCATAGTTTAATTTACTATAGTAAGTGGAAAATCAGATTATACAATACTTAATCAGATAATGATTCAGTACTGTAATTTTAATGACAGCGTGGTCTTTTATATAACGATCAAAAAATAAATTTTGTTAATCAATATTTTCACATAATATTATGTCCGACTATTTTTCAAACTCAACACAATGAATGAAGCTTAGTATTCAGTCTCACTAGTAACAGAGTAATACAAAAATGCAAGTCTTAATTATATATACTGTAGTGATTTGCCACTTGGACTCAAATTTCCTTTTGTTTTTCTGGCAATACACAGCAGTGCTCTAGAGGTCGCTGGCGCTTCGTATTTTAAAGACACTTGGTTGATCTAGTTTACATTGCATAGATCTATGGCAACTGGCACAGAAGAGCAGCACAGATTTAAAAAAGAAAATAAAACAACACAGTATTTGAGTTATTGAAATAAGCAATAATCAGAATGATTGCGAACGACAGTAAAAAAGAAAATGACATTTAAAGGTACTTACTCCTTTAGACTTGAGATTATACAACATAAATTAAACTCATCAGAAATAATATTGTCTTTAGTAGAGCCAACAAGCACAGAAGTAGGGTGGAGGGAGCTGTACACTCGAAATCTGAAGCATTCAAAGATACTACAAAGGAAGCACTAGAAGAGCGACACAACACAATGATCTCGTCATCAGGGGCTACTGCACATTGTTATTATAGTAATCCACACCTCAAATAAATCAATCGTTTGGCCAACAGGCGGTAACCTGGCAAACGCCGATACACACGTATTATATCGTCAACAGTATCAATCAAGACTGGCCTGACATTATTAAAAAAAAAAAAAATCACAAATTGTTGTACTGTATTTCCCATAATGAACAAAACTGTGGTTTAAACATTCTTAAACATTTCCTAAATATGCCTCGCACCTCTTATTTTAAGCACGCTGTAGCTGTCTGTGTTGTCGGGGAACCATCTGAAGTAAAGTAACCTGTTTGGTTGGCTTCTTTTGGTTTTTTTAAAAATTAACCCTTACTTTAAAGCACCTGCTGTGTTTGAAGCTACTCCGTTTGTAAGATTAGAGCACACAATCTCCTGGTACGGCATAATCCTACTTCTAATGGTGTCCTTGCAGCACCAGTACTGCAGCTTAGTATGGCGTTAAACATGCTTGTTAGTTATAGTTTTTAAAAATCCACTTGCTTTCCCTTGATGCATACAGCGTCATGCCCTAACAGTGTTTGTTTCACTAGATTTGCTCCATGTTTATGTGTAAAATCAGCCTAGTCGCCATTACCAATCAGTTTATACAACGACCTGCATCAGGGTGGGAAAGTTCAGTGATTGAATCTCCGCTGAATAAGTAACACAACATGTGCTGGTAATATTGCCGTAACTGCAAAATTGCCTCAATGGGTCTTCGACAAACTTATTTCAATATTTGCTGAAGAGTATGACACACAAAACATGCGTGATAAACCACAGGTGCTCTGTACCCTACACAACTTTCATTTATTTTATTTTGAATTTTTTTCTTTGCATAAATATTATATATTTGGATATTTGACACATCGAAAAGAATACGCTGGAAAAAAAAATAAGCACTTTGAGAAAAAAATAAACAGCTGTCTATGGTAACTAATTTGCAAAAAGTCTTCACACACCATCTGTGCTTTCTAGAAACATCCTGACTGCCATTCATAAAAGCCAATGAAACATCTAAGATAGTCCGAATTGGTTTTGGTATGATGGTCCTATGCATAAAAGACGCTGAAGACAGTCTTATTCATTTATTTCATTTAAAATCTGAAACAGAGTTGGGGATTTTAAACTAGCGAGGGCAATGGTTATCTCTGTGTGCACTTGATGCGTCCTATTGTTATGGAAACAATATGACAAGTGCTGGATTTTAATAAAAAACACTTTTTGTCAATTGGATTGTGACAGATGACAACCCTGAATAGATTAATAATCAGTTCAATAGCGTTTTATAGGTTTGGATATTAGTAACCTCTGAATAACACCTGTTTTGGTGTTGTTTATGATGATTTGTGTCCTGTGGAATGTCCGGAGGAACACCACAAGAATAGTAGCTAATGTATTGGGATTTATATGAATTTTCACCCGTTATTATGAAGTGTAATCAGTATATTAATGTGGGAGAAAGGGTTGGGCTAATCTACCTCTTATGAATATGCTCTGGTAGTACAATTAAGCTGTATTGAAAATGCGCTTTCGTTTAAGTAATATATCCCAGTTTGAGACACATGGAATGAGAAAATAAATGTCATTAAAGAGTAAAAGGAAAATATGAAACAGGTATACAGCAGTTACAAAAAGTGTAATTATAGCATCATTTTTTGAGCTTAACAATGTTTTAAAAAGCCATGCTTATCAACGCAGTGGAAGATCGGTCCCATAGTCCAGAAACATTCACACTTGCTATTAAGCACGTTGGTTCTTTGATGTACATTTCTAATGCTAACTCAATGATGGATAGCAGTGCCAAGGAAGAAGACATTTAGATAAACCCAAGCATTTCAAAGGTGAGGAACTGTATAAGAAAGAAAGATCCTGCTAAAGTTCTTTATAAAACTCTGAGGCGTTGAGAAGCTGGCTTTTGGTTCACATATTCATTCTTTCAACTCTCTACATTGTTTAGTTTTGTTATTATTATTGACGCTTTCTGTGGATATATATATATATATATGTAAGTGTGTGTGTGTGTGTGTGTGTGTGTGTGTGTGTGTGTATATATATATACTGCAGTGTATTGTATTGTTATGGAACAGGCTTTGTATGCTTGTAATACAGTATATGCTTTATATATTGCATCCCGCAGTAGTGTTTTAGTAGCTGCAGTCCATCTATTGTATTAGAAAATCCCTCAGCATCTTTTTGGATTGATTTGAAGTTGTATTCAGGTCTAATCTGCTGGGACGGCCGTGGGGTTTTCATGTGTGAATATTCTTTCATTTAAAATTATCAGGAAAACAAAATTTGTATTGCATTACAGTAAAAACAAATCTCTCAGGGGGAACACAACCCCCATTAAATGATTTATTAAAGAAAAGAGAGAAACACTCTTCTGTACAGTAGAAAGGGTGTTTTTTTATTATTGTATGTCATTTATGCATTGGCTTCCTTTGCATTAATGTCTTTTTGATTATGTCCTTTTATAAATTATGTTTCAAATGAATACAGACTTTATTGCCACAGAATACATTTTCAAACAGTGTTTGTTTGAAATTTTGAATACTTGTCTCAGCACTAATCTAGTGTAATGCCTTTTTTAACCTGCATTAATGCTTAATACCACAATTCAGGCACAAAGTGTTCTCTCCTGGTCTCGGCTGGCATTCACCCCTCTGCTTTGTCCTTTGCTCAGACGCCACCAGCTCTAAGACTTCCAGGTTAAGATGTGCGACTGCTGTGTCGCAATTTTATACACTTTAGCAACCAAGTTACTTTAATTACACTGCAAAGTGCAACTGATAAGGCTGCACGGACTTATTAACATCTCCTTTGGGGGCATAAAAGCAGCAACGGCAAATGCTGTGGCAATGCAATTCAATTACTGAATTCATATCGAATTGCATGGAAATGTTCTCATTGTTTTATTAGGGCGACTGCAGGTGGTAATACTGGACATGCCAGTACTTTATTATTTATTACATGGTGTATATTCACAACCCTGACAGACCAATCAAATCCTTACCCTAACAAGGACCTGCTGGGATTGAGTATTTCCACACATGAACTACCTCGTTGCAGTCTATATATATACGTACACACCCCTGGGAATTCTAGTTAAATATAAAGGCAGTAAAAATTGAAAATATTCTGGAATGGCCAAATATGTATTTAGTTAAACCCACAAATGGCAGATAAGAGCTTTTGTTGCTGTAAAAATCTTTACAGTTGCAGATCGTACCAGGTGCCACAAAGGTGCCAGTGGAAGTACAATGCCACACCACTAATATGTGTGCATTATCATTTGCTTGGTCTATTGCCAATATTAATCCAGTGCCAACAACACTCCTAGCCTCAGCACAGCGCTAAGTGTAGCACAGTACAGACAGTTACAACCCTCATTGTGCCACATATGACGAGAACTTTGAACATGCCACATTTAAGAGGTTTTGAACACTACCTACACCACCTTTCAGAGCTGTTGACAGTTCTACCCTTCACACTCCTAGCAAACAGCCCAAACAAACCTACAGCTGCAGCTGAACCTAGAGCTGCACCTGAAATAAACATGCGCAGTCCTTATCTTTAAATAGTGATTGCAATAAAGACAAAGATAAACCAAACCAATAGTATTTATTATTTGCCAATAGTTTTGCCCATATTCAAATACTCTCTGATATTGTCCCTGGAATGTGCTTTGCATTTAAGAAACATTTTTTTAAATAATCTGTCAACACTCTAAATGGGTCTGTTTCATGTCACATGACCCACAGGTAGAAGTGTTTATGTATATGTTAATTGATGGCAAGGCATGCTGGGATTTCCTATAGAAATAGGACATGTGTGAGATAAAGATAATGACAAGAGATGAGTCAAAATCACAAAGAACAACTGAACCCAAAAAAAACCAAAACAGATCTTAAGGGTATTACATTTACATTTATTTATTAAAGTTCTAACAATACTTACTTTCTCTTTTTTTAATTAAAGTTTGCACCTGAAATACTGCTGTTTTACTCTGTTATTCGAGGACACACTTCAAAGCAACATGAATACCTCCACTTCTGTCATTATCATTAGCGATATATATATATATATATATATATATATATATATAGAGAGAGAGAGAGAGAGAGAGAGAGAGAGAGAGAGAGAGAGAGAGAGAGAGAGAGAGAGAGAGAGAGAGAGAGAGAGAGAGAGAGAGAGAGAGATAGATAGATGAGTACCCATGGTTTATAATTATTGCATAGGAATATTTTGTAAATTAACAGTGGGAATCACAGATTGCATTTATACTTTAAATGTTAAAAATAATAGATCTTATTAATAAAAAAAAAAATTAACAAGTGTTTAGCTTTATATATAGTTAAGAGAGACACTTACATTTTAGAAACACCCCTTAAATACCCCTTTTCTGGACAGGACTCTAACCCTAATCCAAATACAAGTGTTCATGTGACTTTAACAAAGCTTTCCCAAGTTTAACAAATTCAGCTGTGTTTTGCTCATATGTGCCTACATTTAAATAACAGTCTTTGACACATGTACAGATAAACATACAGTACACAGTCAGTCACACTAAGTATCAGTAACATACAGCATACCACATTACAATTGCAAACTCCTATTTCAATAATTATACGGTTCATATTTTCACTCAACCTCCATATGAAAGCTACATATAATATAAAAATAGAGCCATCACCAAGGCAACACAGCTTCAGAAAGGAGAGTCAATGCACCGGTATAAAAGTGAGATGGCAAGCATTGCTTAGAAACGGCACTATGGGGACATCTGGAGGTAAACCGGCAAATAGTGCTCATTGCAGAGCACTGTGACAAAGGATCTGTTACTACAGAGGAGCAGAGCTCTAAAGGGTTAGGTTCAGTCCAGTGAGAATTTAAACAAAAGAGGTACTTAATGTCTGGCTAATAGAGATGAATTTTAGAGCAACAGAACATATGCAAAATACAGTAGAGAAATAGCACACCCTGATTAAAGAAGATACAACTACAAATGGCATTATAGGTTGTTTTTTTACTCATCCCTTACATATTATAATGCTTGCAATAATTACGATTGATTGCAAGTGTTCTTGATTTTATGTTGCAATATTTCTTACCATTTCTCTGGAATCTTGCTGCAGCAATGTTTTTCACAAGTACATTTTTTTTTTTTTTTTTGGTGAACTCTGTTCACCTTCTTGGTAGTATGATAGAGGATATCCCAGATCCCAAGGGTGACATAGAAGACCTGCATGCAAGTTCATGGAATATTCTGTTTATATAACAAGTACAATGTATGAACAGCTGAATTCAGATAATTGCTTTCCTTAGTTCTGCATCTGCTTAGCAACCTTTTCACTCCACCATTCTGTTGCTAGATTTGCAGAAGTGCAAGGAAGATTTCAAAAGGAGATTCAATAATAAAGAAATGAAAAAAAAAATCACTCTAGCAATGAAAATGAAAAATCTTCAATGCTAGAACCATCAGTACTTGTTGTACAATAAGGAAGTATTTTTTTAATATTATAGTATTTTAAAGTCAATATTTATTCATAGGGAGTGGTACAGATATCAGCACTTTTTTGATGGTTCATCTCATTTCTAGGACTGTTTACAGTTACAGTGATATGAAACAAAAGCAAAACGAAACAATCTTTCCCAGCTTGCCTTGTAAAATACATTCCAAAGCACAAGCCCCTGCAGGTAGCTGGGCAGGGTTCCACAGTTCCAAAGAAGAGACTGGCTGGAATCCATCTATTCAAGAGGTGTTAAGAGCTCACACTTTAGCAGCACTTTTACCATAACATAGTTTTAGTGTCACACTATTTCAGTAACACTTTAACATAATAGGGACATCAGGTGGGGTGTACAAAAGGGTGAGCAAGGCCATTTTTAACATTCATTCCCAGTGTAAAGATGGTTGGATATACAAGGCGACATGTAAGTGGCTTCGTGATGCAGTAATACTAATACTGAGTTCCTGGCTACAGCTGTCCATGGCAACTAAACACAGTGTTGCCACTGCTGGCCCAGGCTCTTTGATTTTGGTGGCTAACTGTGGGCAGCCGAAGCCTGTAGCACCACACAGTGGAAACAAGCCATACGCGTTGTAAATAGTTGTATATCTTGTGCTTCATTTTGTTTGTCAGAAATGGGATTAGACTCCATGTTACTCTCTCTCTCTCTCTCTCTCTCTCTCTCTCTCTCTCTCTCTCTCTCTCTCTCTCTCTCTCTCTCTCTCTCTCTCTCTCTCTCTCTCTCTCTCTCTCTCTCTCTCTCTCCTGCAGCTTGAGGACTTAATTGGCAAGTGAGTCCAATTAACACACCAGGAAGCCAGTCGCACAGGGGTGTTGAATTCCTGTTTAGAAACAATGAGCTTCAGGCACAGTGAGGCATCATTAATATAGAGCCATATTAGGTGTGTGAATTGCCAATCAGCCCTTGAAAAATTGATTGGCTGGTTATCTGGGCTATGAAAATCAAACATTTAACAGTTATCATTCTGTCTGTAAAAATATGTAAAATGCCACAGAGGGTCTTAAATAGTGACTTGAAGGCAGGTGACCAATGAGATCAATTGAAAAGACTGTTTGCTTTATTTTGAAGTTTAAAATATTTTCAGTGATTGTGGTTCTCTTGCAGTAAATATGTGTTTCAGCTGTACTAAAACACACCCACCCAACCACACCTTGACCTTCCACATGGTAACAGTTGCAAGCTTGCAAGGTTAAATAGACAGCTATTCAAGGTACAATTTTTTGTTTGTTTGTTATATAGGCAGGTGTTTTTCTAATTAACAAAGAGAAAGAGTTTCACAGTTACTAAATAACCCATAACATTCTTATGATCTTAGATTTTATATGGCATAAGTTTACCTTTTTTTAAAGTAGTAACGTCATACAAAGTTACCTTCCAATTTCTGACATTTATTATAAAGTGTTTTTGCAACAATATTTGAAAAATAATGAAAAAGCTTCTCCAATATTCTTCCTATGATATTCAAACCATAATTTAAAGAAGGTGACCGATTTGCATTTTTTAAAAAATATTTTATTAAATATGGATTTAAAGACATAATTCCAAACAAAACTAAAATGCTCACGCTTATCAGTTTCTGTATATTGTCACTGGGTTGATGTATGCTGTCTAGAGTGATTGCTGTGTGTGACATCTTCAGTCTTATATCAATAACAAACATCCCTGTGCAATTCTCTTGCATGTAGAGCACAAAGTTAACCTTGGATGAGGAAAACACAGGAACGATGTCTCAAGGGGTCCACAGGCACCGATATTTAGTTGAGATCATCCCCTGGTACGGAACAAAAAAGCTGACTGTCACAAGATACATTTTCCTATTTTGATCTGATCACAGGGAAAAAAAGCCACATCTTGATCATTTGAAAAGAACAGGATTGGAACCTGACCAGCCATAGAGTTCACCCTCCCATTCGGAAACCATGAGAGAGCCTGTTAATTCAACACACTTGCGTTGTTTGTTTCTCATTTTGTAATATTAACATGGAACCATCTCCTTTTGAAAAACCTGACGGAGATATAGTGTCACATGATTCAAATGTGATGACGAAGGATGTCAGCACTTAGAATTCTCCAGATCTGGTCAAAGCCAAAAAGGCAGATTTAGAGTAACCCACAACCACGCAGAATGATTATAAAACAGTAAGGAAAATGTAAAAAAAAAAAAAAAAAAATACTAATAAAATGACATTTTACTGGAAAAGACACCTCCCTTGGTTATAACCCCTGAAGGGTACAATAGGTTAGGAAAATAAAGGTTACAAAAAAATGGAAAATTAGGCCTGTGTTTTGACCTTAGTTACGGTTGGCCTAAGAATGAGTGTGATATTGATACCCATTTAAATCTAAAGCTGTTTAATTGGGCATGGTGCATTGGGATTGTCCTTGGACACTGCTGCTGTTTAGTTGGGTATGGTGCAGTGGAATTGTCCTTGGACACTGCTGCTGTTTAGCTGGGTATGGTGCTGTGGAATTGTCCTTGGACACTGCTGCTGTTTAGTTGGGTATGGTGCAGTTGGATTGTCCTTGGACACTGCTGCTGTTTAGCTGGGTATGGTGCAGTGAGATTGTCTTCATCACTGATGTCTGGTTCAATTCCATCAAGTGGATCCAGCTTGCTCAGTATAACCTACTTGGTGGTATATTTGATTTAATTAGGCAGTCTAATGAAGTGCTGTCACAGTAATGCACCTGCTCCATCTTTTATTAAAATTAGGTACCAGGTTTTGAAGTTCAAAAACGGATATTTGCTACTACAGATAAATTAAACGGGTACAGCGGACCCTTCCGTAATTAAAAAGCTTTTTGAAAGTAGCAAATACATTTAGAAGATAAAACCCTGCTCCCCTTAATCAGCTGGTTATATAATAAACAAGAATCTCTGTTTCAAATAGATGACCCCAACTAAGGCATACCTGAAGTATGATCCATTTAGAACACATTAATTAAGAGGCTTTATTGCAATTAAATCTATTTTTATAGAAGCTGTAAAAAACAAGATAAGTCTTACTAGCGGTCCTGTGTGATAGCTTTGATCACAGTAGTGTTGCTTTTTTAAAACATGCCGCTATAAATAATTTAGCCTTGAAACACATGTATCGTTATTAATCATTTATATATGGAAAACTGAAACCCAATAGAACTATTATTTTATCATGAAAATATTTTGCTCACCCTTTAGTACGATTCCAATATAATTAATAATTAATCTGTAAATGTGCTGAATAATAATGCATCTAATGTGTTAAAAGAAACTTGACATAATGCTTTCTACTAGGGATGTGTATTGTAGATTTTTTTTTTTTATGAAGATATTTTCTCCAAGTTGCCTCTGTAGGGACCTATTTAGATTTTAATAGCCCAGAGCATGCTGTTGTAGCTTACATTTAAAAAAGAATGTCATTCCTGGTCATAGGAGTTTTTTTACTAAAGGCCTGGACTAGTATCTGTGGGCATTTTTATACAAAATATAGATCTAATATTTGGTTATAATGCATAAAGTAAATTAAAAAAAAAAACTGCATGGGCAAAACCTTGCTTCTAATTGAAATGCACTGATTATACTAGAATAATCTAAAACCTTTCCCTCATATAGAATGAGCGTTTGTCTTATTTGTGCCAAAGAAAGGAGTGCTACCTGTATGATCTACTGCATGCCAAAAAAGCTGTAGCTTTCGAGAATACAACTCCTCACTTTGAGTCCACAAATGCTTATCTATATTATTTTAATCAGATACAGCAAATGCAGTGTTGACACTGTTTTTTAAATGCTTGATTTTCAAGACAACTCTATAGCCAACTCTATAGCAGTGACATTCCTTAAACAGACAGAATATTTATACTTTGACAGATAACTAGCTTGTCTGGTGGAGTGACTTATTTAGCCAAACTGCTGACTTCTAATGAACCGCAGCAGTTGATGGTTCGAATATTTACTTTGTGCTTATTTTATAACACCACTCAACGGATTTGCCAGGCAGCCACTTGTGGATTTGAGATACTTCCTTTAAGTGGCACCCAACATATAAAATGTGTTAAGTTCTGTGGTTTTAACATGTCTAATGGAAATGTGCTGTTCAAGTCTACTGATGTCTGTATCTTCCATTGGGGCCTCTTTGAGCTGCTGTTCTTTAATTCTGTGTCAGTGCCAATAGTACTTACCCCCTTGGCTTATTTATTGACCCCCTTTTAAACATTATTTAACACAAAGGCACAGCGGGTTTACTAGTTTTAAGGCAGCTCGTTGAAACTGATTTAAGCTGCCCTCTGGGTAAACTTTTATATAGGTTAGATAAGTATTAGACACATATTGTACAATTCAAGTTAGATTTCAATATACAGCTATACCCTATAGCTCCACTACAGTATATTCAGTCCCTCCAATCTGCATCCAAAATAATTTCTAATAATCCAGCACACTGATCACTTTAACAACAACAGAAATATAGTCCATACAGTTCATCCATGGCTCTCTTACTAATCCACATCACTTAACACCATACAAATACAATAGAAAGTGAAGGCTAAGAGTAGGGTTATAGGGCAGATCAGTAAAATAGCCCCTCTGTGTTGTTATATGTATTCCACTGCCAAACCTGATTAGTATCATACAAGGCAATGCGATACTAAGAATTCCTATATTTACTGTGCAGACTGCAGCCTTCAATTCCCTGCCTGGTTTGTGGTCAGAAGGCCAGACCACAATGGGGTGTTCAACACTGCTATAGTGCTCTGTGGCAGCTTCTGCTGCTTTTAAAATACAGAAAATAGATTTAAGACCAAAATAATAAAAATAAAAAAGTAAATTCAATATTGCTTTGCAAATTAACAGACCCACTGAGTGGGTTGCAAAATGTCTATTTTTATAAAGCAATAAAGAAACCAAATTGGGATGTGTTGTGCAGTTTTGAGTCTGAATCAAGGAAGTAAACAGTCAGTTAGTGAATGGTTTCTTTTATTCCAATGTCGAAAATCCAGTGTTTTTAACTCTTCTCTCAAGAGTCAAACAAGAACAATATTGAACTCCAATGCCATCACCCTGCAAAGCACCTTCCAAACCATGTTCACAGAAGACTGTTTTATGAAATACTGTGGTTTAAAAAGGTGAGGATTACTAATGCAGGAGCCCACATCTGTTGGAATCTGTCGAAAATAAGATGTGGGTAGAAAACCACTGAGATTCGACCATCATAAATAAAGCCAGTTTTAAATTATCCAATGTTGCATTTTAGAGATACATTTGTCAGACGCTTTCACTGCGGTAAAGTGTGGGCCCTCACTTAACAAACTTGTTTTCTTTGAGTTTTCCAAAAGGGTCTTTGGTTAGAGCACCCTGCAGCTGGGAGCAATTTGAGGTTCTAGTTTTCTGGCTGTCAACATGTTGCTCTGTCTCGACTCTTCATAATGTCCCACAACAGAATTTTTCATTTTCAAAACATTCCATTATAGCATTCCTGGGTCTCATAATAAAGACGTCTTTAAATTCAGGTTGCTTCAATCCCGTAGTAGTGTTGAGAAACTTCTAAACTTTTCAAAACAAGTCAAAACAGTAGAACTTCAAACTTGATTTGAATAACAACATGGGCTTTAAATACATGGGACAGAGCTATCAGTTAGGTTATTCTGTTAAAAAGAAAAGTTGTATGCAAATCTTTAATAGCAATATGCTTTGCAGGGAAAAACTAACTTCAAAGGAGAAGTAAAAGCAAACACAAAACATTTCAACATGCTTATCAGTTTTACTATACTGCACTTCTTGAAGATAACTTATGTTAACGTTGCATATTTGGGTAGTGACTAGTGACTTTTAAAAGTTTGAAGTTTAATTTATAACATAGTTTACAAGTGCTTATTATGTATACTGGAGTAGCCAACATTTTTTTTAAACGCTTCATAAACCTAAGCTTTGTTCACAGCAATTTAAGAACTTGGCATTGAACCTGTTTAATTATCTGGTTCATAAAAAAGAAAAACTTCTGGTTGAAATGTGTGATGGTGGTAATTTGAAAGGCATGTCAGTATTAGTATGTTATAATGACATCTTAAAAGGTAGGCTAAATAGCACTGTGAAAAAACAGGGGGTGTCATTTATATAAAAAGAATACTCCATGCAGCCTAGGTATTCCTGTTGCTGGTGCACCCCAGGTATTCCACAAATCTGGCAGTTTAACAGTGTAGTTTGGAAAAGTGCAAGAAGAATTGAACATGAAAAAGATATTCAACTTTAGAAATAAAACACTTGTTGTTTACGTATATGTGCAAAATCCTTCACAATCACTTTGAAAACCAATATACAATAGCATATCATAACGTGTTTTCATCAGATTTGATACAAACCAAAAATACTCTATTTGAAAATCTGATATTTGAAGTGTATGTCTGTGACTCACTGCCATTAAAACATTTTATTGTAATAATTGAGATCTATTAAACACCATCATTTGTAACATTGTAGTTATATTAAGACCACGCATTTGACAAAAATGTTATAAATACTCATATGCATGATAGATCAGTTTTCAGTGATTCTGACTAATTATGTACAAATGTGGTTTTATGTTGTCTTTTTGAAAGTGTTATAAATCCAGTTCAAATATAGGGTTACCAAAAATTTTGGTTTTAGTACTTAACATTATATAACAATTTTATGTTCCATAAAATCGTGTTTTTTTGTTTTAACAATGGTTTTGATACATATCACATATATCATTTTATTCAAGCATGTCTGTTTTCAATATAAATTAAGCAATATACAGACATAGCTATTTCAAAAACATTGTTACATGTTGGCTTTGGGTATCCTGTTGTCTAGACCTAATTATTTTGAGCTTTTTTAGAATGCATTTACATAAGAGAATAAAAGGTATTAGCAACTATTTTATAGTAATTGTTTCAAATATGTTTTTTTTTTTCTCTTAGCTTTTACAGTATGCACTAAATTAGCTGGGTTCAAGAGAGTTACCTCATTTTGTCATGCCTGGTCTTCATAACTTTACAGACAGCAGTAATATGTGAATAAACATGACTTCTAATGTTTTCCTATTAACTTCAATGTTTCCCTCCATATAAAACCATGTTCAAATTGAACTGATAATAACTGCCATACCTTTTATTGTTTTGAACTGCTTTCAGAAATACTTTCTTTCTTGTTCATGCAGTCGTATGAGATATGATCCATGACCAGTTTCAACTACCTTAATAGATTCATGAATTTATTTATCTCTTCAGCGGTAGCCTGCACCTCAGTGCGCTATTCCAGAACACATGCTATTTAATATAATAAACAACATGTTGTTCCTATCAGAGCTAGTCACTGTAAAGTGCCTCAGTCTAACCAGTAACCATAAAGTGGTTTTGAAGAATCATTTGATAGCATCTTTGTTTTATCTTTCTTTTTTGTTTGCTGTGACGAATGCTATGCTATTCCAGTGAGTCACCAAACAGCAGAGCCAAGCAGCACCAGCTCCAGTGGCACAAAATGACATCTGTAAGATATCAAAGGGTTCATTTCTGTTTTATTAGTATCATTTTTTTTTTCTTCTAAAGTTCAGTGGTTTAAAATCTTAATGAGATCTTTATGAGCCTGCAGTTGCATAGCGTGGTTTTTAATTTGCTGTCAAGTTTTAATTAAAAGAAATTTGGAAACAGATAAAAATGAAGCCTATCCATCACAGTCTGTGGTGGGCTGCAGCTGTAGTATATGTAACTCAGCAGTGTTGCATGGATATGTTGTAGTTCGGGTCAAGACCATTACATTGAGTGATCAATGGTCTTTTGGAAACCTTCTATAAAGCCTACCATATATACATATACCTGGATGGGTATGTGTTTAAGAAGATGTTAATGATTTACTTGATGGAAATCCCTCTAATATAACAAAATTGGACAAGGCTGCTTTAATTCTTGAGTGCTCAGTTAACCAATAAGATCCACTTTCTTAAACAAATAAGTATGAATGATTTTCTTATTAAACCCTAACATTATGCCTGCTAATTATAGTATGAGGAATCTTTTTAACGATGAACTTATATCAATTTAAATGCACACTCTTTCCTTAAAATACTGTATTCTACTTAATTCAACTTTTCTCGTAACCTTTGGCTGTGTCTCAATATTTGTAGCATGACGTGCCTTTGAGCATAAGCCACAGTGAGCCTGAATGATTACACTGAACCTGTGTGAACTGCATGCAATCAAGGGGGTGGCTGTAAACAAGCACTGGCTTGGTCAAGACTCAATGCTAAGTTTACTCACAAGAATGTACAAAGAACACAAGTATCAACCAGTAATGCTGCACCTTTTGAAGAGAAATTACTCAACTCTTTTTGTCGTATACTTTTTCTTTTGCAATACACCCAATATGTGCATTAATGGAACAGTAATCACAGCCTGCCTTGTATAGTTGCTATAGTTAAACCGTGTGCAGAAGTCTGGCTCTGGCTCTAAGAACTGTACGATTGGCCGCTGTAGATACTAATCTATTTCGGTACTTTAAAAAAGACCAGAGAATGGCTTCCCAGTAAACGCTTTACAGCTGTAGATAGAGCACTGTGCCTGCTGCTTTTATGATTTAAGTGCAATACAGATGCAATGTTTAGACTGACACATTCAATCTAAAAGCACAACACTGGATGAGACTTCACATGTATGATTGTTTTGTACGTATTAAAGACCAGGGAACAATTGCTGACCTGGGTTCTTAGAAACCAAGATGCAACTGCACTTTCCTAATGATTAAATCTAAACACTGCGCATACCACAACAGACAAGCTTAGCAATGTACAGTAGTTCCCAGAAGGACTTTCCTGTTGACCCTATAAACTCTAGACCCAGTCATAATGTAACTGGAGGTCCAGCTGCAATATTGAAGCACTTAAGAACACACACAGTACTGAGACTCAGTTATTCAGATACAACATACAGACTGGATATGACTTCTCATTGTGAAGTGTTTCAACCCAATGCTTTATGCAGTGGGGGAATTATCATTCCACACATGCTGTACAGTACAGTATTCAAATATTGAAATCCCCTCTTTTGCGGCTGGCCTGGAGTGTTTTATGTGTTTGTATGTATATGAAAAAGTGACTGCCTTTTTAGGGTGTTATACATAATTAGAATGGTTTTCTTTTAAAAATGAGATATTTTATATCACACTGTTTAAAATATTTATGAAAAGTTAAGAAAAGTATTCTTACTTATATAAAATTCAAACGAGAAAGAAAAGAAATCCAGAATGGCTCCCAAGTAAGTTTAATTTTCATTACTGATTCTTGCAAATTAATGAATCATATCTACATCTCTAGATGTACAATATTTTAGGTATTGTTTGGCTTTTTAATAGATTTCTTAAATATTATACAATGGGCTGGTAGTTATGATCTTTATCGACTTCTAATGTCAACATAACTATAACTTTTGTTGTTCAGTAATAAGTATTGATATGCTTTCGTCTAACAACACTGCTGTTGTTAATACTTATTCATTGAACTTTTATAGCAACTATTATTTTAAATATATACATATATTGCAATACATCTGAAATATATGGTCACAGCAACACTCAGCAATCTCACATAAAAATAAACCCACAAACTTACATTTTTTCAATTCCACTTATCAGACAGACATGCACACACAAAGCCAATACTGCCATGCCAAGAAGGAAATTATATACAAAATGTAGACTGTAAAAGAAACATTATATTAAAAGGAGTTAATATGCTGAACTGTTTTATAATTGACATTTGGCAAGCCAATTACTTTTTACAAGTTTCCCGAGCGGAGTTGATGCTTTTATCATGGCCATTCTTAGCAGATTCTACTGCGATTGCATAACAAGCTCTGCATGCATTGTCTCTGGCAGGCAGACTGTGGTGTGACGTGTGTTTTTGGAAGTGAAAGTTGTCTGCCCTTCCCAGTTACACCACCAGCTTAGCAGCCAAAGCACAAAGGGCTTTCCAGCTTCTTTGTCTCTCTCTGCATGGAGCTGAGTTTATACAACGATTCAAAACTGACACGCTTCCCAACCCACTGATGGAAGAAGCGTAGTCAATGAACCTTTGTAACTCCTTATAGACACTTTCTAAAAATCAGACCATGCTTTGGACAGACATTTTAAAACACTAAGCACATTTGTGTCTGCTTTTTTGTATGTTTTCATCTATTATGAAAACGCGTTCATTAGGCTGGAGCACTGGCTACGTGAAGGGCTCTGGAGTGTCGTAGTGTTTGGCCTTTTCTGTTTCGAGGGGAGCTCCTGAGGAGGTGACTCAGACAGACATCCAAGATGGGGTGGCAAGCTTCACAGGCCCCCAGAGGAAGACACGGTTACAGCTGACGTAGGGAACAGCAGGCAGCAAGAAACACAAGCAAAATGTGAATGCTCAGGTTGGGTATTAACACGGTTCCATTTATTAAAGTGAGCTGGAACCCTCACTCCCCCTCCTGAACCACTGCAAGGCTACAATAAAATGAACTTAAAATAAAATAAATTCCTCCTAGTGACAGTCATCTCTGATGCAGGTACACTCATACTTTTATCAGTGTTATATTACATTCCATTAACACTTTGAACAATTAGTGGAGAAAAAAAGGCCTAACCAAACATACTGTATGTAACCTTGTAGTTCTTTTAACATTAAAAAAAAAAAAATCTGTGTTACATATTCAGTATATTGCATAAAATATCAATTAGAGTGGGTATGCTTAGGTATAGTATGGTTCTAGTTAAACCCAAAAGCATAACGGGAGCATTGCATAAAAATACTACACAATTAGCTTAATTAGAGGACCACTAAACATGATTAATTTCATTACAGCAATTAACTATAATTGAGCACCGTTTTATTAAAATAATTATTTTGGCTGTGGAGTCACATATTCCAATTGGTACTGAATACAGATAATCAGCATGCATGGACTTGGCACAACTACAAACAGGTTATTCCAAGTTAAGTGGGATTTATTTATTTCAATCTATTTCTCCAGGCCTTTAATTTAAATATATATATCATTAAACAAACTGTTTGCTCCATTGCAGAGCTTTGTTTTAGGGTCCTTTTTCAAAATGTGAACCTTTTTGCATGCAAGGTGTCCATGTGGCTGTCTGTTCTTCCATCTGTCCATCTGTCACACTTGACATGGTGAACATGAGGGCTGCCTCCTTCTCCAAACTTTTATTATAGACTCCTATAGTCTTTTCAGATTGCATATTGGTCCTGCTTATTAATCCTTTGTGAGGTCACTCTGTATGCCTGTGCACTGGTTTCTGTCTGTTCTGGTGGTGTTACAGGTACTGTAGCTCCTACCTGCCCAAACTAAGAAGCAATACCTAACTGCTAGTTCTGAAATGTGGATCAATTGAGCAATCAGATGAATTTAAGCTTTTCAGCATTTTAGTTTTTCCCAGACCACTGTTATCTTTTGACTGTGGAGCATATTGTATTCTGATCGGTCGGATTGGATATGTGTAGTACAGACATTATTAATCAGAAATACTAATTTATTATCTGAACTACCCTGATTTGAACTGTATTATTCACCGCAGTAGGCAGTCAGTAGATTATGCAGGGGGTGAAACTGATTTTCTTAAACCGCCAATGTGATTTCTGGCACACTGCATTTTTTGTTTGTATTTTAAAAGAAGCATAATGGGTTCCCCGACAAATTCTTGAAAGTAACAGACATGATTCAGAGGCTGGAAACACCAAAGGGAAAGTCCAGCGACAGTCTTTTGAAAAGTAGTCAGAGCCAGTTAAAGGCTTTCTTTGTATACTGTCACATTTAATCTTGTTCCTGGATGGAGGAACCAGTGCTGAATGTCATTTATCACGTCCTACAAGAACTCCATAGAGCTTTTTTTTTTTCTAACTGGACTCGAAGAGCAGTTGTTTTCAGGAGTATCTACACATTTACATTACTCAGGAGTCAGGTTCATACATTTCAGCTTCAGGTTGATGTTCGTTTGTTCCACTGGGTACAATGGGGTTGCTATTTATTAAAGCAGTAAGAAACTTACTTTTTATTTTACTATATTGTAATTCCTTTTCTAGCAAAATGGAGTTGAAGAACAGGGTTTCCCGCAGTAACATAGTTAGAGGAAGAGAACCAGCTAGTTACATTTGCAATTCAGAAGATTAGGTTAAGAAAACATTGAAACGCAGCATATTCCAGCAGCATCCTGAGGAATGCAGAGTTGTTGTGTTATTGGAGCTGCCATGACATGATCAGCTATAAGAAATGGAGATGCAACTGGAGGCACAGATGCTCCCATAACAGGCAGTTCAGTTTGTGTGTAAATGATGCAGGAGTCGGACAACAACCTGCTAGGGGATACCTCTCTGACATGTAGAAATATAGCCTCTCTATGGATGGGAAGTCAAATGCTGGTTTGCATACAAGGACCGTCAATAGACAGGTTCAGGCATGGGAAGGAATGCAGGCTTGTTTAACTGGAATGGCCAGAGGAGTATGGGGAGTGTTTTCAGCTGGTACCACTCTCCTGTGTTTCTAGTGATCACTGGCTGTCACTTAATAGGCTTCAGTTATTCTTTTCACAAATTCCTGCCCTACACAAGGAGTTGTTTTTATGACCACCTTTTTGTGCAGAATCATTGTTCCACTTTCTTCAATAACTCAAGGTGAAATACATGTATATTTTCCTGAAACTCATTAGCCTTATAAATACATTACCTTTCATTTATTTGGGAGCCATTTTATGTTATAATTACTTTTAGTAAACTGTTATTTGAATACAGAAAGTGCTTTCATAATTTTATGAGGTACGCAGCTTTAACAAGCTAGAAAAAAAATGCATCATAAAAATTGGCTGGTTTATTAAGGATGTGGTGTCTAGATAAACCAGGGTATCCAGGGTATTTTAGTTACATAATATTCACACACGTCGCTCTCAGTAAACAATATAGTTTATCTTCATGGAAAATGTCAGGGGGATTAGGTTTCTGTTCAAATTAGATGTTACAAAGGTTCTGACACATACAAATACAAATGACACAACTGTATCTCAGATAAATGGAAAAAACTAGCCAACGGTTTCAATCAGTTCTGAATACTTCAGGTCATGTCATTTAAAATCATCATGTTGAGAGGAAATGTAATGTGAAATGTATACAGCAGCATGATAGGGCATATGAAGCTTATTATGAAAATGTAGTTTGTCTCTGTCACTGTCACAAGACCTGCAAGTAATAGACCCCTGGGTTGAAAACTATTGCTAGTGACTGCTGGGGAAGAAAAATAAAAAAATCTCTAAGTCGTCTGTCAAGCACTATTGCTGCACTTGTTTCTTTAGATGCTATCCATATAAATAGGCATGAGGAAATTACATTATGAATGTCATTATCTCTTTTAATGCAAATATAATTGATAACTTAGAAACCTCCTTACGATTCATTATCTATTACATAGGATGATTCTTAAACAACAACAAACCATATGAAGATCATTATTACAGAGCATGTTTGAATTGAGCCCTGGCCAGGCACATCGTAATTTGCCTAAACTTAACAAGGAAGTGTACTGCGCTACACACATGCTTTGCCCATAACTTGCATACATGAAAAGGGTTGATTTGACAGGATAAGCCAAAACTAGTTGATTTTAGAGCATTTAACAGCCCTGGGAAAACACCCTGGATTACATCAACCACCTATCCACGGGTATCCTGGTTGATGGCTGATGCAATCCAGATGGAGACTGATACTGTACAATGCTCTACAACATCCAGTTTAGGCATATCCCAGTGCAGTATAGGTTGATCAAATCAACTCAAGGTTTATCAACTCTGCATACGTTCCTTTCCGCCATGACTGTCTACTTGAAAGTCAGAAACAAACAGAAAAAGACCTACCAAAAATGTGTTTTCCCTATGGTGTGTTGTTTATTAATCGCCTGCCTATTTAGCGGTAGGTGTACTAAGATGGGCCAGCTCGCACACATATACATTTATAGTGCTCAATGTATTTTTGGTTACATTGTGTAAAAATATAAATCTGTACAGTACGTCTATAAAATCAAATGAACACCTAACGCACTTTCTTTTTAGCCTGTAGGCTACCGGTATGGTAACACAAAATAAATCATGCCGCTGCATTGTACACATTGATGTAAAAGATAAAATATTATTTAAAATTGAAATTAAATGATTTTAGCATTTTTGTTAATACAAATTTGAAAGGACCAGTAACAAATTTTGCATTATACCACTAATTTGAATTATCATTAGTAGCCTATAAGCCAAATGTATACTGTTTGTTTTTATTTAAGTTATTCAGGGATGCAGTGCTAAATTGTGCACAATTACAAACCACATTAATAGAATAGGTGTGTTTCCTATTCCTATAAAGATGCTTAGAATGAGCTGGAGGGGTTTAGCGGCACATGTGTGCAGTCTATTGCTAACAACACATTGGGAAAAACCAGAAATGTCATAGAAATTTGTTTTCAAGGCTTGTAAGTACGCCCTGCTTTCAGGGAAAAATATGTATTTGGCTGTTCGCCTCAAAAATGCATTGAGCACAACTGGCAAATTGCGACTGTTTAAAACATGCTTGCAAAAGTTGTTAATTGTAAGTGTCGCAATTGCCTGCAGCTTTCGTACATCTCATTATAATATTTGAGAACCCTCATCGGCACTATCTCGTCCCCTTTTTGCAAAATTATCCAGGAATGCCTATAATTACATATTCATCTATGCTTGAACCGCAAACAGAAACTGCTACCGCAAAGCATTCCCTAAAAAGTCGCAAATAGCATTGCGCTTGTTTAGTACATTTCACACAAGACCATTGCAACACTGTAGTACACCTGCCCCTTAGTTTTAAGTTAAATGTAAACAACTATGAATGATGGCATTTAAGGAATGCTTGTTGCATTATAATTTTAATGGAAATGATATATAAAACATTTGAATGATCCAGAGTTTTATTTTAACAAACTTCACATACAAAAAGGTGTGTCAATATTAGGTGCTAAGGTCTGGACCAAGCCAAGCTGTGGACATTCAGCTTGAAGTGGTTAAGAAACACAATGCCCTAAAACTCTAAGGTCTAAAACTCATCCTGGGGTGAAGGTTAAACAGAATCGCAGAAGGCTTCCTTGTTTGCTTTCAAGTCACACTTAACTTGCCAGGTTTTCTCTTCTAATTGAGAGCTTCAGTCTTGTTTTCTGCTCTCTGTGCACCAGTAACAGGCAGCTGGTGTACCTTTCCTATCCAGAAACTAATCAGAAAGATCTTTGACTCCAAGCTAGCTTGGAAAGCTGTACTATAGAAACATAAACAGCAATAAATAGATGATCTCATCAGAGGAATACCATGTAAACAAAATAGCAAGGTCCTATATATTCTACAATTAGTAAGAGTGCCTTTTGCAAGCAATTAAAAAGCACATTTCAACATGACTTGACTCATAACTCAGCAATGCCAAGTCTTAAGGTGACTATTATTTTTGTATTTAAAAGCTTGATGACTCAATTCACCCGTTCATTGATGGTAAACATGGCAATTCATTATTTCCCAATGCGGTGCTTTTCCTCAGGCACATATAAGATACTTATATCACGCAATTAGTCTGCTCCAATTCATACCTGCGTGGTAGGTGGTGTCCTCAACGAGAGACTGGAGACGTAAGCAATGAAGCAATTAACATGACAGGGGAGATGAGTTACTAGAAAGTGAATGGCTTGTACCCAAATTTGAATCCATAAACTGTAGACTATTTACATATTTCAAGGGATGTCTCATCAAGCACAGGGACTATCTTTATGACATAAACGGGAGCTAAAACCTGGCTTCAATCCCTACAGTATATTAATATAATTATACTGTATTATGTGTATGTATGTGTATGTATGTATGTATTCCAACTTTCTTTTGGACACGGATACAGCTTAGAAACCTTGGCCATGTCACAACTGTACATTGGTTTTACCTGTTGAAATAAATGTTTTACCTGATTAATGATCTACCAGATACATCAGTGCTTTACAGGGACAAATATATTTCATACAATTATTAAATAAATGAAGCTACACAGCCTTGATGACAGCTGATTACATTAAAAAAGTATCCCACTATAAAGGGTTAATAGAATAGCGCCTATTTGTGAAAAAGATTTCCCGGAGAAGACAGTTTTCCCCTGAATGTCTGGCACTATTTCTTGGTTGAGGAACAAAAGACTGCAAGTTTCCCTTCCTCCTTTCCTGCTGGCTCATCCTTCCCAGAATGTTTTCCTGGGAGTCTGGCAGCGCTCCCAGAGACATTGGCTCAGGCCTGTTTACCTCTGTCGGGACAATTTATCTTTCTGGGAATACAGAACAAACAAAAAGCTTAGACCTTAGTGCGCCAAATGTGAAAAATGCTGTCTCCTCGATGCTCTTATTTTTAACAGGATTTGTTTCTCTTAGCCTAGCTGCCATAAGGACACTTCTGTGTTTGTGTCCTGTAGAAAAGCATGACCGACAAGTGACCTTTCTGAGGTAAACCTTGCATCCAGAAAAAAAAAAATCGTAGATTTGGTTATACCACCACTGTAGTCATAAAGAGCGTATTTATTTGTATAGAGCTCTGTATCCAGTGCTGCTCCAGGTCTAGGACAATGCGTCACTGTCCTACGTGAGATCCCACGGCTCTCAAATTATTTAATAAAACTGGAAGCAGCGAATTTAGGTTTCCTCTGCCAAATGTAGAATATTTTGAAGATAAGCCACACAGATACATGTGAACAGAAACAATAAGTAACCCATCAGCTTGAGGCATGCATCCAAGTGGGCAGAGTGAAGGAGACTTGTCTGAAGATCCTGATGGAAGACACAGATGATTAAACTAAACTCTTTTCAACCTCATCTCAAGATCTAGAAACACAAACACATGCATTAACATGAACTGGCTAAACAGATAGCAAAAGATATATGCTGGTGTACAGTTTTGTAGCTTGGTAGGTGGGGACCAGTTGATGAGCTGGCATTTGAGGCTAATCATTTAGGCTACAAGTGCCAAACTACCCATACTTAATTTAGGCAGTTGTAATGATCCATTACTAATTGGTTACTGTACTGTACTGGTGCTGTCCCCTTCTGAGACTGAAATGAAAGCACTGTAAAATGCGGTTCATGAAAACTAAATGTGCATTTCTAATTGTTCAATCCCTTGTAAATAAGCTCTTTAACAAAACTAACACAAAAACATAAAACTAATCTCTTGGATGCTGTTATTTTTCCATTGCCATGTACTTTCGATGTAGGTGTATCTGAAGATAAGTCAGAACAGTAGACTAGGAGACTTGGTCCAGCACAGCCACACCTGTCTCTAATAAGCTAGGGAATAACAAAAAGTTGGAAAAGAAAAATATGAACGTGATGAAAGAAATAATTTTAGCGCCCTATTGTTGCTGCCTACTGGTTTTTCTGTGTGAGGCTTTCTTGAAAGTCACTCATTGAGTCGACAAATACTTGCATATTTCTAGTGTAAACTTGTTCCTTTTAATCTGCTTTAGGAGTGGATAATCCAGTTTTCCACTTGGCGGAGAATCAACACAGTCAGAACGCATTAGTTAATACATTTAATAAGACCCATATATGTGAAGAGCCTACATTTGCAGCATTTAATTGAGGATTAAAGTATAATAAACGAAGAGCAGTGAAAAAGTTGTTTCAAGTGCATTATCTCTTTTTCTGCGCTACGCCAACACAGTATACGCAGTTTCTGACTCACGTCCTTGAGGAGCATTTAGTTGTTATTATTTTTTAATCAGAACATGCTTAATCATATTTGCCGTAAAAAATAAGAAGAAAGCGGGACCTACACATCACGCAGAAGGCTCAGTTTAAATGACATGAACAGTGCTAGATGCAAATACTGCCTCAAGTTAAGGGTGCCAGGGATCCTTCCACAGCCCTGCCCAGCTTTTTAAAAATGATTCTGGACAGAGTATGAACCATCACAGTTATATTAACTACCGGTATTGTGTTTTTCATTTTGTGTGGATTCACTTAGTATGTCATTTTCTGTTTCAGTCATCAGTGAAAACTCCTGGCCTCCGTGCAGCTCTCAAATATGTCTTCTCTTTAAGTTCTGGCCAGGGGGTAACCATTAACCTGTCCCCGCCCCTGCAACACTGCCTCTACTGGATTATAGTCATAGATATATCTGCTGGGGGCAGTTGTAGAGCTGAAGGATATCAGGAGGATGGCTGAAACAGAAAATTATATATGATTCTACAAAAGTTAAGCTAACCGATAATTAATTTAAATTACCAAGTTTAACTTGTTTGAAGCTTGGCTTTTTTGTCAAAAATACTTTAACTGACAAAAATAAACCAAAGAGACTCACGTATTAGGAATGTTTTCACACAAAGAGGCCTACATTAATGATCTAACAAGTCTGGACAATTATAGTTGGGTAAGGCCTACCCAGATGCCTTCATGGCATCGAAAACAGCCCCCAAATCAAATGTTGTTTTACAATTACTTTTCTTTACTCAAGTCATCAAAACAGGAAGGCCATATTTCATATTATTGTTAATGTCCTCTCTGCCTGCAGCTGATTCGTCGAAACTATGTGCAAGGCGAGTGGTAGGCATTTTAATTGAATTTCTAAGATTTATGAAGGAGGGTACTTCATAAATAGTTATATTTTTGGGGGGCTGTGCCACCATATGTTTTAATTTTCCAGGGTTTTTGCAAAGGCATATTGTTACATTCATTATAATAAGCTCATAATTTATCCAGCAAAACATAAATCAAAATGCAACAACTAAAGATAAATGTAATGATAATGCCAAGATATTACTTATTTCAGCATTTCACTTGCGTGGATGTGTGCAGCACTATGTTAGTTTATGGGATGTCGATCCCAACCAGTATAGAGAGGGTTTCGTAGTGTAGTGTGTTCCTGGAGCATGACATCTCTTTTAATAAGGCTAGCGCTCTGTTATTAAATCTGTGCGCATGTGTGGCATATCAACACCCAATGCTCTGTGTCTGACTCATTATTCAGAGATGACCCACTCATGTTACAGGTATATTTTGTTATAAATGAAAAAAATGTCGATCCCTTTTTCTAAAAACATCTAAAAATGTGTTATTAAAGGTTTTGAGGGTCAATAAGGAATACAAGTTTATTGCAATAACATTTTAATGTAAAGACTTAAGTCTTACAAGATTATATTGTTATATTCTCCTATTACTATTAACTACTGTCTAATGTTGTTAATGACATATTTTATAATTTTTTATTTGTATAGTTTATTATACTGCATATATTTTATAATTGAGTGCTCAAATAAAGTTATGGATGATTTTACGGGTTGGAACAATATGTAAGCTATGACATTTTCATGGTATATACAGTATTTCATATTTCTTATTTTAAAGCTGTATTAGTGCTTGGAAATAGTTCCTAGATTAACAATTCCTGGATGTATGGTTGTTAAAAAATGGAAATGAAAGGTAAAAATGTTTACTTTCAGCTAAAGTTGAGGTGGGTCGATCGTTCAACCTGGGGCGTTGACTCGGCATAATCCGGTAATTAAAAGTGATGTTTGCTAATAAATATTCCAGGCTACTGAACAAAAGAAAATACATCAATTAAATAAAGTGGAGTATTAAAAGTAACATTTATATAATTGTATGTTTTTCTTTTATCACTTATTCCCCATTCAGGTATGTGAAACGGGCAGTGTTGTTTGATACGTCGCTGTTCTGGTTCTTTTCTATTGTGCTTTAGGCGCTCGATTGCGGTGCACAGGGCCGCCGGTTTGCGCCCAGCCTCCGCCCTGTTACATAAAACCCAGTGCTGTTTTATGTAAAAATAACAACTTAAAGTGATTGGACCATGTATTGCTTACTGTGTGCTGCAGTAAAAAAATGTTTGTAAATGCAGATAATACTGTATATGAATTTTCATGTTCACTTGTTTTAATATGCAAGTAAAGGTTACTGCAGTAATTTAGCAACACCACAAATGATAATATTTCTATAGTCTTTCTGAAGGTGAATGTCATTTACACTGAAAATTGACAAAGGAAGTATTGACATAAAACTGGAGCCATCCTACTGTATGGCAGGAAACTAGAATATCTGAAATGGATTCCGTTTAAAATACTGTTACTCAATACTGAAAAAGATTCCTGTTCATTCATAAAACATTTCCCCAAAGATAAGTCAGTTGAAACTGCTCTTAATTCGACTCGGGTGCCAGAGTCATGACCTCTCACTTCAGAGTCACGTACTACAGTTTGGAGTGGATTCAAATAATGCATTCCTTCCATACAAAAATGTCATTGGCTGTCTCCACTGAACTGGGGAAATAATGCTGGAAATCTCCCCTGTATTTCCTATGAAGTCTGGGACTGGCCAACGGGCAACAGGTTATTGGGTGTGAAGCCACAGCTTGTTTATAAGGGCGTCTGCTAAGAAATAAATAATAATAATAATAATACTGGGGGGAAGTTTCCACACTGCATTGTGTAAACCAGAAAGCTCAGACACAAAACCTCTTAAACCAATGTAACAAATTACAGGGTTTGCTTTGAGATAGGTCATTAGCACTGGGAGGTTTCAATCGGGATAGCCTATTGCTCTAGCGCCACCTACAGGCAAGAAACAACGCAGTAGCACACTTGAAAGGAAGAGCATTAAAAATCATATTGAAAAGCCATCTGCGTGCATAGGTGATATTAAGCTTAGGCATGCAGACTGGCGAGGTTGTTTTTTTAAATCTTTATCAGTCATTAGAGTATAGTATTATAATAGTATGTGAATGATTCAACCTACTGTATGACCGGTGATTTCACTGTGGAGTCTGTGTTACATTAAAATACCAATGCTATGGTACATTGGTATCTCATTGCTGTTGAGTGAAGCAAGTTTGAAGGTATTGCATAAAGACTAGATAGCAATCATAAAACAAACTGGGCCTGATTGCTGCAGGGAAAATTAATATGTTATTTTCACTGAAAAAATTATACATACATACATACATACGGTACATACACACATAAATCACAACCAGAGAGAATCAATTTTTTTAATTCAATTCTTTGTTGTCTTTTATAACTTTTCTTTACATTTGTTTAATGTTTTATTTATACATGAGTTTTATGTTCACCTACGTTATCCTACAGAATTTACCAATTTTTAAAATTAATTTTTTCCCCCGATGTAGTCATTCTGGCCTCACTAAACTGTCTACAAAGAATCCGCGGTAAGTGAAATTGCTGCAACAGGATTATTGCCGGCTGGGAATATTAAACTTTGCTCCCAAATTTAAGTACCTTGAGCTGCCTAAAATAAGCAGCAACAGATCAAGGAATTGCAATAAAGCTGCAAAAATATTAAAGCTCATCAAATTCGATTGTAGCCAGAGGCTAAAGTCTGCTTGAAGAAATGTAATGTCAGTAAGAACCAGCTGCATAACTGAATTATCAAATAAAACACAGCAGCTCTGCAGAACATAGGACATGCCATTCATTCATCATGACGAATAATGCGCTAGTGAGATCTGAACGCCATTATTATTATTATTACCCAGCCCTGTTCAAGCCTGACATTGTTCTGAGCACAAAGAGAATGACGTTTTTCTTTTCTCTTTTAAGTTCTAAATTAAATTTTAATACGTTTCTGCCTTTCTGAGAATGTAAGACATTGATAAAGACTCCTTGTAGTCTTGTTTGTAAAAAATAAAAAATAACATTGTTTTGAAGTTCTTCTACATATTAAGACGTTTAAAAAGACAAGCATTTTATTGCAGTGAGGATTGTAACCCTCAATATAAACTAACTAAGGCCCAGTTTTGATGACAGAAAACCTACTGTATAAATATTTTTTTTTGTTGTTGTTTTTAATTGTCAGACCCAAGTTCTATGATAGTTATGACATTGTGGTAGCCTGCACATAGTTTACTGCCACTTAATAACCAATGAAATCTTTTCAGTTTCCATGGATACACAAGGCCTTGAATCTGTTTTAGAGAACTACATTTACAAACACAAAGAGAGCACTGACAGTGTTGAATTTCAAAATGGCTCCTTTTCTTCTTTTCTCCAATGTATGATTTTTTTTTTCATGTGGGGGGTGAGGGGGGTCACATCATTCCTTTTGCGGTGTACACTGAAAAAATACCCATTTACAGATAGGGACCTTCATTATAGGGCCTGGTTATCTAAAGCCTTGCAATGTCTTCTTCTTTTTGTTGAATCAGTTTCTCTGTTATTAATGCCAGTTGATAAGGCATCAGGAAATGCGCTTGGTGCATGTATTCAGTTTGTGAAGAATACAGTATTTATCTTATATTCTGATACTTGACTGTATTGTACACATTTTGACTTCCTACCTTCTACTCCCAAAAAACAATATACAATACAACTAGCTTGGCAGGGCACTTAACAATAAAATCAGCCTCTTTATCAGCTAGAATGGGTCTCGATCTGGTAAATAAAACTCTGATTCATCCTTTCTCTAATTATGACATTGCATTTTGAGATGTACACAATTAGACACAATACAAAGAGTTGCAATAATGGCCTGAAGAGTTTAATGCATACCAATAGAATACTGCAGAAATAACAACTGTTCTACCGAACTTGTTGTCATGACACTTCAATAAAAGCTTTCAGAAGAAGATTGCTCTGAATCTCATGGTGGATGCCAGCCCTGTACATACTGGTTTTGTGTTACGCGTAGCCCTGTTCATGGAAATGAGAAGATGTATCTTAGCTGCTCATGGCCAATTCAGATTTCACATACAGAAGATGCCAAAAAAAGGCTCAGAAAATAATCACAATATATACAGTGCGTTTCCAATGCTGCTTTTCTTTCCCTTAAGGCATTGTCTAATCTCCGGTGTATACATGCCTTCATCACACAGAAGCTGCTCAAAGGAATCAAATAGAGGTCATTTTGAACTTTGACATTTCAGACATCAATGTCACTGCCGCCCTTTCACATCGGAAAGGCACTTTGTTCAAGGTTCGAGGCTGTTTATTAACTGGATGTGGTACTTTTGTCAGATTTTAGTCATGTATGTATGGAGGTTACCTTTGTTTGGTATGCATTGTGCTTAAATAACCTAGCTTGCATCTAAAAAGTTTTGGTTCGGTTTTATTTTTATTTGATTTTTTTTTACATAATTGTATTAAAGCACAATTTGATATATGCAATGTCAGGGTTAGCTTAACTAATGTATTAATCTTGGTGTTGAGATTCACTTTGTGTCGTTTTCTGTCTCATCATTGCGTAGTTTCAAGCCCCAATGTGGCCTCAATGTACATTAAGTCTCAGACTCATGTCTGGCCTCCCAGTACTAGTATATAATTGTTTTAAATTGTTTAAAGCACACCTGTGGCTTCAATAAAGCTCTCAGAATCATGTCTAAGTAAATCTGGCACACCCGAGTGTAACCGTTAACCTGTACCCCCGCGGCACTCTCTGCCCTTCATAGATGTAAGAAATACCACGTGTCTTAAATGTTGTATTTCTAACATCCACTAGAGGCAGTGTCGCACATGGACAGGTTAATGACCACACTCTGGTGTGCCAGATTTACCAGGCATGGTTCTAAGAGCTCTAGTGAAGCCACAGGTGTGCTTTAAACAGTTAAACAGAATGAATGTCCATACAACAAGAAGAATGCATTCGTTCACACAACTCCTTACAATTCAAAAAGGTGCCTCTCGTTCAGCCTCTCCCACATGGAAGCCTGGGTTCATCCAGTCCTGGCAGCTCCAGTGTGTCTCACAGCCTGTACCATAACAGTCTGTTTCCAATACTGCACTACCCTGCTCCCTTCAAAGGCACTGTAATCTTAATACATAGGGAACAATGCTGTGCTAGATGTGGTATGAATGAAACAATATGTATAACACAAAAAGTCTACCATCTACAGTTTGGCACATCTATAATGGAAAAGCAGTGTTTACTGGTATTGGGACACAATGTATTTACTGACCAATATTTGCTGTGTTTATACAAAATGTTTTTTTTTTTTAAGACTATACAGTCTGGCACCTTTACAGAACATGCTGAACTGGATCTAGTTATTATTAGTAGTAGTAGGAATAGTATTCTTATCTTTGTAAAAAGTGATAGTGTTGGTTCAGATGTTAAAGCTGAAAGATAATTCTTCCTGGAAATGTAATTTCGCTGGGATTTGCACTGTAGCTTACACTGCTACATCTCCATGGAAACAATTAGTTGTGACCTTCAATCACACACACCACGTTCCTCCTGTCTGACATTCTGTAATTCAGACTCATGTTGTGTATACCCTCAATTATGTTCTGTATATTCTTTGCTTTTATATACCGAGCAGATTGTCTCTAATTGAAACCAGTTTGGCCCCGATCATATCCACCTTAATACATACAGGAATATGTATTATACTAAAAGTGTATTTTAATATTAACCCAATGCAGAGGCTGTTTAAACGTTTCACACATTATGATTTTGAAGTTCTACAGCTGCTTTCAGTTCGGACCACCCAACGCACAGGTTAACACAATAACTCTCTATAATTCAAGTACTGTAGGTGTCCTAGAAACCTTGAACTGACCCTGATTACACTACTTCCAACGACACAGGGCAAGGAAAGGTGTCTGTGTACATTTAAGGAAACAAGTTATATAAGTGTTCTCTCAATGAAATCCATGCCATACAAATGAATTGTTAAACAGTTTGCTGGTCTAAGTATAGTAATTCCACATGTATGTGATCCTGAGTTCAGTTATATTTCCACTCGGTGTATAATTATCTCTGCACAAGCTGTTTATAAAACACACCCAAACCAGGTATTTTCATTCGCTTGAAAACAACAACCGCAAAAACACTATAATTACAAAAAAATGTGACAAAAATAGAAACACCTCTGTGCTATTAATGCTGGAGTTATGCACCGCTTCCTAGTAATGGCTAGGCCTCAGCAACCTTATTAAAATAGCTTAATCTTTATCATCTTATTAGGTACACAACACTTTGCTGTTGCTTATGGAAAAAGGATTGAAATAAGGGCTTACTCCCTTAGAAAGAGGGATCAAGCTGAACACAAATGCTAGCCAAGAGTCTGGTTATTTTTGTTTTATCTCCTTAGCCTTCAGTGCTGTGTTGTATATCTAATATCCACATAATAAGTAGTCAGTTAGCAACCTTGAGTCGTCTGCTCTCTTTTACAGGATTTTAAAGCATTACAGTGGCTGATCATTTGTTTAAAAGAGGAAGAGGGATATTTCTGGCTAGAACCTCGCAAGGAGTAACACTATCAAACTGCAGCAACAAAATCCAGGTGCATTGTATATATATATATATATATATATATATATATATATATATATATATATATATATATATATATATATATATATATATTTCGCATTCAAATCGTGAGCTAATAAATACACAAGCAGACAGTAATACATACAATGGAGTGCCTCAGCTGACAACATTTAACTTGAAGTAAATGTGAAAGGCTTTGGTTGAAAACGCTACAGACGGTTCCCTGTGTGTCAGGGGTGGCATCTACACTCTGATTTACTGAACCATTGTTAACCGTTGTGGAATATTGGTAGGGTTGAGACATGCAAATGTTTGTGGCCTTTCATGTTCTGGTCCTGATTTACTTTAACATATGAAAACCCATAACTCAGATGCTCTGCAGTAATTGATGGGGAAAAGGGATCATTTGCTAACATACAGGAAGTGTACAGGAAGTGTGTTTTACAGAGCACTGAATACAGGAAACAGTGGGGTGTTTTTCCTTTCCGGCTGGCTTGACAAGGGGTGAGCTGATCAGTTGAATTATTATTATTATTATTAGTAGTAGTAGTAGTAGTAGTAGTAGTAGTAGTAGTAGTAGTAGTAGTAGTAGTTGTAGTAGTAGTAGTAGTAGTTGTTATTGGTTTATGAATGCTGTCTTGTGCATTCTTTGTACGAAGGCTCATAGTTTGCTGTTTCCATTTATGTTACAAGTCAAATAAGGGTATCGTTAGAACTGTATTTAATTATTTGTGAACAAGACAACACTTGAAAGTTATTTACAAGTGTATTTGCTATTACTAAGTGAGGGCATGACTAATAATAACAATAACAGTTTATTACAATACTCCATTGTTAAACCGGTTAGGCATGGTAAAGCATTGTAAAAGACATGGTCAATCACCCTAAAGCACAGTAAATGGAGAAGTGATGGTAAACTATACAATCATCCTGCACATTTAGCACATGGCAAGGAAAGGGTCTGTTATAAAATGAACACGCATTCTAGATTCAGCCTGCAACAGTGCTCTCAGCAAATGAGTCATTATAACCAGCGTGGATGCTGAGTTAGCTGACATCTAGTTCACGTTCAGCTCACCCTGACATTGTGGAATCTACTTGATAAACATGAGACACCCCTCAACATTGTCTTTGATCCTTCTATAGTACATGCATTGTCTTTCCTGAGATTAGGGCTCTTAGTGGATGACTACTTCATCTGTCTTCTAGTGACTTTGAGGTTTGGTTCAACTTGTAATAACGTGTTATTCAGTTCTATGAGGTGAAGGGGAAGGTCAAAGGGCAAGGGGCAAGAGTCAAAAGGAGAGGGTGTCACTGCGCACAAGGCTATGTTTGTGGGGAAGTGGTATTATCCTAGTTCTTTAATCTCTTACCATTGTATTACTTCCCAATTCTCTTTATAGAGTGCTGCCATCTGCATTCTAAGAGTTCTTGAAATGTTTTTTGAGGGGAAGCACATGTGGCCAAATCTGCTTTGTTCAGAGAATGCAAGGACAGCATGGGTTTGATGTTGTTTTTAATGTGTGTGGTATTTCCTCCAAAACCAGCTTGTTTCATGTGGGATTTTTTTAAATGTTTTAATTTTTTTTATAAAAGCGTGCAGGGTCTGCTTGTCCCACATGGTACTGCTCGAGCTGTTTTTGTTTAAACAAAATGTTTATTTTATTTGCTTATTTATGTTTTCCTATTGCACCCACAAAAGCTGCTGTGTTTCTTCAGTCAGGGGAAGCTCGTGTGTTTTGAGGCGGTGTAACCAATTGCTCAAAAACAATGACAACTTTTAGAAAATCTCGCTACTGAAAGCTTATCCAGACTGAATGTTTGAATTGTAACCAGATTTACAGATCCATTCATTCCTACCTTGTGTTTTTTTTAGTAGAGTACAAAGATCTACAAAACATCATACTTTTGCATTTTACAGAATCAAAACTGTCCTGGTTCTGCTAAGACAGATGGATTGATCTATACTACTGCTTGCTTTACACACCCTGTTTTATAATAATAGTATACAGTACTAACATTCACAATGAAATCATGATAAGCCATTAGGTAATAAGACCTGACAGAAAGAGGGCATTGCAAGCATGCACTATGAGGAACCATTTGCATGATAACGTGGGCAATAAGTACTGTACAGTAGATAATTATTAAATGTGACACCGTTATTTTGCCCCACTAATATGATATATGAAAATGTAAAATGATAATAAAAAACTGGAACATTGGTGGAACATTGGTTAAATACTATAACTTGGAGGGAACAAAAACATAGCATTAAAGTGTTTCTTATAAATACAGGGGCCTTTTCTGTAAGCAATGTTGACCAACTACTCACATGTGCCCTTAAACATTGAGAATGCAAAATAAATCAAATACTTCACATAGTTTAAACCAGATCTCCTCAAAGCCAATAAAACAGACACAACTGTTTCAAACAAGCCACAAGAAAGAGGCCACATCACAGTAACCTCATGGAGTTTGGATTTCCATCAGTCAGAGCAGAGTGGAGCAGGCAGCGCACATGTGCAGCCCGGCTTCTCTGATTGCACAGCTGACAGCAGGCTCCAGCCCACCTGGTCACTGTTCAAATCACAAACACCGTCGTTCCAGCTTCCTAAAGTAGGGAATAAGCGTGCTCTGTTTCAGTTAAGACATATACTTCACTTCTGTTCATCAGGCGAAGCAGCTGTTTTATAACAAAAAAACCAAAAAAAAACCCTCTTACCTCTATTTGAAGTGCAACTGATCATTCCTTCAGACCAACTTTTGAAATCTCATGTCAGTTTGAAGAAAACATCAACATGCCCAATGCGTGTGCCTGCAATACACTTGTCCTCTTCATTTTAAGGGTCCACTAAGCTTTCATTAATACTTGCCCAGGAGTGGATTTCTACATACAGAAGGTGATACGAATAGAAGGATGGTATGAATCACATTGCGGATGATTAATACGAGTGGAAATCCTCTTTTGAGTATGTATTAATCATTAGCCGCTCAGCTGTCGTTTGGAATGCCCATGTGGTTGTTTTTACGTAAGGAGAACTGAAAGAAAACCAAAAGAAAGGGTAGCGGACCATAAATACGCAATTAGAACGGGTTATTTAAAATATCCCATGGCTAAACACTATAAAGTTTCTCATGGAAGTAACTCTGATAACCTTAAAGTGTTAGGGATTGAAATCAATCAATCAATCTTTATCTTATATAGCGCCTTTCATAGTGGACCACCATCACAAAGCGCTTTACAAGGTGCAGTAACAACAAGAAAATCCATAATACTTTAAATACAGAGAAATGCATAATACATGATGTACAGTAAAAAAACAAACAATGCATAGTACATTAAATGCAGTGGAAAGTGCATAATACATGATAGTAACATAATACATGAAATAGTAGCAGCAACACAGCAGCTAATAGCAGATATCAGGCTTAAAGAGCATGGAAAGCAAGAGAGAACAGGTGGGTCTTGAGAGTTGATTTAAAGTGAGCAATGGTGGGAGAATCACGCACCAAAGCTGGGAGAGAGTACCAGAGAGTTGGAGCCATGAAGCTAAACAAGCGTTCTCTAAGTGTGGTGCACTTTTGCTTGGGGATAACAAGCAGGCCAGAGTCGGAGGACCTCAGCTTGCAGGCAGGGACATAGCGGGTCAGCAGGTTGAGGAGGTTCTCAGGACCTGTGTGACGAAGGGCATTATAGATAACTTTACAGGTAGCCAGTGCAGCTGGGCAAGATGGGGGGTGATGTGATCACGTTTTTTACATCTGGTAAGGATCCTGACAGTGACATTCTGAACTAGCTGCAGTCGGTTCATGGTGTGTGCCGGGAGACCACCATGTAGAGAGTTGCAGTAGTCGAGTCAAGAGGAGACAAATGCATGACAGAGTAAATCCACATCCGGGAGGGAAAGGTAGGGACGGACTTTAGAGATGTTTCGAAGATGGTAGAAGGAAGATTTGACCATGGAGGAGATGTGGGCATCAAAGGAGAGGTTGCTGTCAAGAAGTACACCAAGGCTTCATAATGGTTAATAAATCAATAAGGGGAGGTGACAGACTCAAATCTCTTTTACAACAGGAAACATTTTGGATATTTCAACTAAAAGCCTCTGAATTTCCAGGATTAAATGAAGAGTCAGATTACAGACCCTACCTATGAACTGAATGTTATTTTCTAATAGGCTTGTTTTGATTTTGTGGTATAATCTTTTTCGATATTTATTCCTTTGACTGGTGTTCCACTAATTCTTTGATTAAGCTATGTTTAATTAATTAACTTGTGTAATCAATGTAATTCATGTTACTAATTGAGTGTTAATTGATTGAATGTGATTGCTTATGTATTGCAGTGTTGCTAATTGAGACTATACCCTGATGAAGGCTAGGATTGCCATTGGGAGTCTCTTTGTTGGTTTATTAGAACATGCTGGTTCCGTGTTCTATTTTTAACATTCTGTTTTTGGATATGCCCCATTAATAAAGGTATTTTACCTATAAGTTTGCCTTGGCTTTTGGTGATTAGCCTGATGGATTCATTTGAATCTATAGAGAAAACAATGGACTTACAGGTATTTTTTCACCTATATTTCTTACTAAACTTTTGAAGAAACCCTTGACTCCAAAGAGCACCTTTTTTCATGATATGAAGATTTGATATATTACTATCAGTAATTGAACTTGAACATTCATGTTATGCTCTAAATGTTTCTGTCAAACTGCACTCTGCCTGCTGTTAATGATGCTATCTCTGCATTTAAAACTGTTCCAGGACTCTAAATGGAAGTCAAGGGACCCTTCTGATATGAAATTAAAATGGAACTTGGCATGGAGATGAACGCTGTCTTAACTAAGGTATTCTTATTGTTGTTTAAGAGTGACTTTGTAGATTTTCTATTTAACCCTTTCAGTCTAATGAATCTAAACAACAAGCATGATTAGTTAAGATAATAATTCATACCTTTACCCAGATGCTGGTTAATAAAACAAGCTGTATTTCACTTAACCCTGTAAACACACATCGCGTCTCCACTGATGCTTCACACTATGAGTTATGCATTTAATATACTGGTATCCTGGTAATTAAAGCTCCTCTCAGAAAAAATAAATAAATAAATAAATAACTTTACCATGAAATTAACATATTTTCTGGCATGAACATTCACACATTATCATGTATTTAAATGGCATGCCTTAAGACAGCGAGTTAAGCTAAAACACTTGTTGTGTGAGCAGTATGTAGCTGCCATTGTGTGGCACAGGCTGCTTGGGTTCTTCCAAAACAGTAATCAGTTGAATCGAAGTAAGCATAATGTACTGAAAGACCTCTCTTAGTATGGTATTACAGTCCAGATGTCAGGACTGCCCAGTTCCTGACCACCTTCCGGCGCCTCCTCAAGACTCACCTCTTCAGACAGTACCTGTAGAACTCCTCCTTTCCCCATGAACACTTTATCACTCTTCCTTAATTTAATTTACCTGCTCTTATCTGCTCCCTATTTTACTGCATTTAATCCTGTACTTTAGATTACTGTAACCTGTCACAAGTGTTATTTAATCTGTAGTATTTTGTATTTAATTATATCCTGATGTAACTATCACTGACACTGTTATCTGCTCCGTTATTGAATTGTATTTTGTCATGCTTGTACTTGCTAGAACCAAAGTCATTGTATTTTATCTTGCTCTTGATTGTATTAATACTTGTACTGTGATTCTTGAAATGTATTTTTGTTTACGACTGTAAATTGCCCTGGATAAGGGCATCTGCTAAGAAATAAATAATAATAATAATAATAACTGTCACCACAGCCAATCATAATTATAATTCACAGGGATACGTTGCATCTGCTTATTTTAATGTCATTATATTGCAACCCCAGTGCTCTCGTTCATGTTATTCAAATGCAGATATGTTCTGTTTATTAAGTTTTGACATGCCTATGGTATGGGGCTCTGATTGAACTTAATTACCTACAATTACATTGTAGCTACACTGAATACCGGTAACAATGGAACTTGCCCCTAGAGAATCTCATTATTTAAGATTCCTATAGGATAGGTGTATGACTTACACAATAAAACTATGAATCCCACAGTAATGATGAAAAGAAATGATGTGGAAAACAGGTGTATTTTTCTTGGTGAATTTTGAGACAACGGAATCATATCAATGTAGTATATAATTACCTATGTAATCTTAAAATAATATTAATGAGGCAAAGAAAACCGAATATGTTCTGACACAACAGCATTTATTGTAAACACAAACATTAAAGAGGGGGAAAGAACCACTGTAAGAGGCTATGCTTTACTTATTAATTACCACAGACATGTTTTTGTCTCAGAAAGTAAAACGGAATCTAATGATTATTGTATTAATGGTAATAGGCCCTGGAGAGACAGGCTTATGAGAAGGCCCAGTGTATTGTTATTATGTGTGGTAATAATAAAGACTCTAACACACTGATCGTTCCACTTTCTTGTGGCTTTGTCATATGCTGGCCTAACAGAAAACAATGACAAATACAGACGTCACAGTGAAAAATACAGCACTTATCAGAATTGTTTCACTCCTGAAATGTTCACATACAAGTGTGCTCAATTTTAAAGTATGTGGAACAAGCCCAACACAATACTTTCTAGACTCCACCAGAAGAGGGTGCTAAGCCAAGCATAACCATTTATTCAGCCCATTGGCTTTGCTCTAATGACTGAGTTAGAAACACAATAGAACCAAGAGGTGTGAATGTTATAAAAATGCTTTCAGTCACTCAGGTCAAAAACAAAACTGTCACTCTAAACACTGCGAACCTCCTCGCAGGTGAGCAGTACATTGCAATTAGAAAGCTTATCCTAGAGACAGTGTCTTACAATAACCTTGTCAAACCCATCCTAAACCTGTGCAATTTGGGGTCGAACATTGCTGCAGATACAGGTTTACTGTTTAGCAGGGCTGCACCACAGCAGGCAGTTCCCTATGCAGTAAATTGGGATTATCACACTGAAAACACATGTTCACACCCAACACCTTCTGCAACTTCAAGTAGAGTATACAAGGTGTTCCAATCCATTCGTATTAGCCTGCTTTGTGGGTCTGTGTGTGTTTTGGGGTGCATAATTGGAATTGGATTTATGTTTAGAATAATTGTTCTGACAATAGCTACACGCGTCACCATTAATCAGGCTTCTTAGAGTTCTGTGACTAGCACTCATTGATTAGGCAGAAGAGAAGCAGATCAATCTGAGCGATTGATCTTAACCAGCAACATGGACTGACCTGTAACAGCACAAGACACGCCAACCACACTGACTTGCTAGATTTGAGAATACAGGCTCTGAATGTGAGAACACATATATTAAAAAACAAACCAACCTATTATCATATTTCTCCCAGAGTTTTCTATTTCGGTTTGAAGCAAGGCTTTTTACCATAGCATTTTTGTGAAACTGTCGCCACCCAGTGGACATTATTTTAATGACAACACTGGTACTTCCATCTCCCTCCTGTCAGTTTTATTGTAGACATTTCTCAATCTCATGACTCCCTCGTTCTACTACACCAGTTGTCCGGATGGTAGGATACTTAGATAAGGGTGTCTGGACTGGTTTTATATCTGTAAATAAAAAATATTTCATTGTACTGGATTAAAAACTTAAACGTGCTCTTGTATCTTTTGAACCGGTATGGTTAATGACCACTAGGTGGCAATATTGTATTTATAATGGTCAGTGTCCAAGCTCCTACACCCACACACATTCTAGTGGGGTTTAACTGTCATTTTCACACCACACCCCAGTGGTTAACCTTTGTTTTACTTACTGGCTTGCATTCACCTAATAACAACGAATACAAATCACTGGGAGGCTGTGTGGTCCAGTGGTTAAAGACAAGGGCTTGTAACCAAGAGGTCCCCGGTTCAAATCCCACCTCAGCCACTGACTCATTGTGTGACCCTGAGCAAGTCACTTAACCTCCTTGTGCTCCGTCTTTCGGGTGAGACGTAATTGTAAGTGACTCTGCAGCTGATGCATAGTTCACACACCCTAGCCTCTGTAAGTCGCCTTGGATAAAGGCGTCTGCTAAATAAACAAATAATAATAAATAATAATAACTACTGTGATTTAATTCAGTAGGCACAAGCTTCCTCCTATTGAAGCCTGCTTACCACTGGACAGCCTGGATAAGAGACATACCACTGTATCTATCTGCACCAGTGGCAAGCTATACCTTACAAAGGAAAAAAAGAATGGAAAGTGGTCTTTAGTAAGACAGATAAAATATGGGGAACTACACCTTTAAATGTTGTATTTTCTAATGTGGGCATGCAGGAAATGTATCAGTGACTGGGTTGCTGGCAGGCTGTAATAAGGAGGGTGTTTGAGTTTGACCTGGTTTTATCTCCAAAATTGCAGTTGTTTAAAAAACAGACATCCATGTGTTTGTTTACTACAACAATATTTTTTAATAGAAAAACTTTGGTTAGATATAAAACTAAGATTTGATGATCATGTGGATCTGCGGTATACATAAAGCTTGGAAGCAAACATGAAGCTAAAATGGTCTCGTAATTAATATAGTTACACTAAATTTGCCTACTCAGGAATACAGAGGAATTGGTCACGTTTACACACTTTTGCTTTTCTTTTTCCTAAATAGAATAAAATCCTGCTAAAGCCAGAACAGGAATGTCAAACTCCAGTCCGAGGGCCGCAGGGTCTTCTGGTTTTTCATTCCAAATTAAGCTCTCAATTAACATAATTGATCACGTTTTTTGATATATTTCATATATTTTCAATGCTCTTAATTCAAGGTACACAACCTATAAAACATTTTGAGGCCTGGAGAGAAGTGTAAAATGTGTCCAATTAATCAAATAATTAGACCAATTCAGTAATTGAGAGCTCGGGTGGAATGGAAGACACTGCGGCCCTCCAGGAGTTTGACAGCCTTGTCTTAGAACATGCCCTCTGCATGCGCTCTAGTTTCATAACACTAGCAATTCTTTTTTATTGTAGGGCCTGACCTATTCTGTACCAGGAAAAGGCTGCCCCAGGCACAGCACTGAGTAATCTCAACGAATTGTATATACATTGTGAGCACTGACAGACTAACAGACTGTAGTTTAATAGTAACTTTGTGTTTTCTGTAAACTGCTGTCTGTTCAGGCTACCCTGCTGCTAACAGTGTTTTAAATAATTGTATAATTTTTCTTCATTACTTTTATAACAGTATATGTGCCACTCGACTGTTCAGCCAAAATGCTGGAGAAAGTGCAAATTATGAAAAGAATGAATAATAATAAATTGAAATAGCCTGCTGTGTGTGAGTTTGGATTTAGTAAGTTGTCTGTAATCTGTAATCGATGTAATAAAATAACCCACCGAATGAATAAATAATAAACACAAGCATGTGGTCAATCAGAATGCTGATGTGAGTGCTGGGTTAAGAAACCCTGAGTTGTTCTGATTCAATCGGACGAAGGTAAAGGTGATCTGGAAGCAGGTTGGTGGAAGGTGGGGTTCTGTGGTAGACAGACAGCTAATCCAAACTGTAAATATTTTCTTCCACTTGTCTGCCTGTCTGCATTTGATAAATGATGTGCTTGGGTTCCAGTGTTACTGTAGGCCTTGTACTACAAACAGAAAGAAAGAAAGAAAGAAAGAAAGAAAGAAAGAAAGAAAGATTGTATAAAGTTATTATTTCAAATGGAAAATGTTATTGGGAACATAAATATTTCTTACAAGGAAAGCACTTACATCACTAGAGCTTTTCAGAGATCTTTTTTGTTATTTGAATTTGTGGATTTTTTTCCCCCTCAACATTCCCTAGACTAAAATCAATAAACAATCATACTTTTAAAATGTTTTATTCTCTTGAAGATCTTGAGGTGTACCAGAGAGGGCTATGAAAAACTATATCTGCTTACCTTCCAATGTGTTTCTGAGCTCCTTTTAAAAGTTTACCTAAAAGAAAATACAATTATAAAGATATATGATCAAAATGCATACAGTAGCATAAGGTTACAGTTAAAACAGAGTAAGCAGCCTCGATTTATATAGTCCTTGTGTTTTTTTCACTGTGCCTTTTTTTAACCCTTTCAGTCCTGAATTATTTTTGTCAAGAATACAAAATTAAGTTACACAATTCAAAAAGGAACTCCTTTATTGAATATACATGAGAACAGGACAAAAAAGTTTTTTTTTTTGTTTTTTTTTACATATATTTTGGTGCTGACAGTACTTTAAGAAGTCCTGCCAAGACTGAAAGGGTTAATACTTTCTCTTAAGTTCTGTTAACCCAAGTTCAGGAGCTGTTCTTCTGCTCTGCTTGCCTAGTATAGGCACATATAACCCAGCCTGAATCAGCCAAAGTGTCTTTATAGCAGGACAAGTGCACAGCTGGGATCTAGCCTGGCTTACATATGCCTACAGCAAGCAACCAGAACAGAAGAACAGCTCTTGAACACAGATGATATCAAAAAGTGAAGAAAAAGTGATGATTGCTAACATCACATAACAACAACCACCCACAAACTTAGACTATAAAGAGCTTTTCCTGTGAGACACACCCTGGAGTGCTGTACATGTTGAGTACAAAGCTACACTGATAAAACACTAAGATACAGGCCTTGGCAGTTGCAAAGGCCAAACTATATAAATACGTCTTTAAGTTCGTTTTGAAGGATTGAACAGGATCTGAGCCCTTAACCCTTTTGGGTATTGAGCTTCAGAGCTTAGACACCTAGTTTGAGAAGACATGTGCTCCCTAGGTAGAGATCTCACAACCACAGGGCACTGCTAGAGACAAACAGAACAAGCATGTCTGCTATATAAGCAGGAGCAAGGCCATGTAGGGCCTAGTAGAGCCGTAATAAAACCTTGTAAAAAGGAAGGGGACAGTACAAAAATCGGTCATGTGTATTTAAAAAGAAAAGAAGGAACATCTTTCACTTAACTCTTCAGTTCACATTCTAATCAAATTAGTGGGAAGCTGAGTATTATTATTATTTATTTATTTAGCAGATGCCAAGGCAACTTACAGAGACTAGGGTGTGTGAATCAGCTGCAGAGTCACTTACAACAACGTCTCACCCCACAGATGGAGCACAAGGAGGTTAAGTGACTTGCTCAGGGTCACACGGTGAGTCAGTGGCTGAGCTGGGATTTGAACCGGGGACCTCCTGGTTACAAGCCCTTTTCTTTAACCACTGGTACCACCCAGCCAACCCTTCAAAAACCTCTGGAATATTGGGCTCTATTTAGTAATGCTGATTATTATTATTTATTTCTTAGCAGACGCCCTTATCCAGGGCGACTTACAATCGTAAGCAAAAACATTTCAAGCGTTACAATACAAGTAATACAATAAGAGCAAGAAATACAATAAAACAAGTAAAGTACAAGTTTGACAAACCACAATTCAATAATACAGCAGGTAATAGTGATAGTTACATCAGGATATGATTAAATAGTGATAGTTACATCAGGATGTGATTAAATACAAAGTACTACAGGTTAAAAACTTGGCAGATTACAGTATTCTGAAGTACAGGATTAAATGCAGTAAAATAGGGGCTGATAAGAGCAAAATAAAGCACATTTACATGAAGGGTGATAGTGTCCCAGGATACAAACAGAGGAGTTCTACAGGTGCTCTTTGAAGAGGTGAGTCTTAAGGAGGCGCCGGAATGTGGTCAGGGACTGGTAGAGTAGTATTACTTACGTTTAAAAACAAGAAGAATTGCTAGAGCAATTATTAAGAGCAAGATGACTGCCGATACACATAGACCCACAACAGGAACGTTGAATGAATCACTTTTTAAAGCACTTCCTTCCTAAAAATAAAAAGGTATATGGACCATGTTAGTTTCCATGTTCTCTATTATTTATGTACAGGGCACACACAATCCAATTCATGGCATTCACTTCAAGAAAGTGCAAAAACCCATATTCCCTTAAATTTACTTTAAGGAGTATTTTCTCTTCATTATGTTAACTGGTACTTTTCTGATTCCAGTACTCACAATGTCACCCGTTTGCAGAAGACTGGAATTCCACTTTGGTGTTGCTGACAGTTGGAAAGAATGTCCACCACTCCAACTGCCTGGAAAGAAAGTTGTGTAATGGTTTAAACATCCTCAAGGTAATATCTTTATCTTTATATTTATGCTATCTTCAAGGACCAAGTGTGATGTACCCTCTCCTGTTACCCAGACCAAGAGATAAATACATAAATAGCTAATATGAGAAAAAAACCCAAGCAAGGTTTGAAATATAATTGGCTCCAGTCACGTATGTTCTTTAACAATAGCTCACTACCGAGGAATCAGCAGTAACCCAAACCACTTAGTCACATATGCCAGGCTGGCTCAGTACGGGGTCTGCTGTGACTAATGTTAACCGCTGTAATTCAAACAGGCAGGAACCCACACATTTATCATCGCACATCAGAGCTAGAGTGAAACTGAATATGTAACAAAGCAGAACATAAAGGTGGTCATATTATATAGTTAAGAAAAGAGGAGGCTGACTGAGACGGAATCAAACTGCTCATGTGTTTGAGACCAAAAAAAAACCAGCTATAAGCTATGTGTATTTATCTGTTTCATGACATGTTTGTTACCTGAGTCACGGCTAACTCTCTGTGAGTTGGGTAGTTAGCTAATTAAATTACTAATCAGTAACTGGTTTAGGGACATACACTGTATTTACACATTCAGTTACACATTAACATGCTTGTGTAGAAGCATTGTTGTGTCTTGTAATAACACTTGTAGTGCAAAGGCGTTGAAATTAAATATAACCTTACCTAGAAGTACTCTGTATTTACTGCCATGTAAATGTATACATGGTCTGGATTTGTTCCTGGATTAACTAAGACATTAGCAGAGCTGTAGTATAAGCCCCTGAGTTTGTATGATAATGGGGGATGGCACTGTAAGTGACAAAGGAATGTGGGTGCAGTGCCTTTGGAAGTTTAATTTCCTTGGAAGAGATTAGATTTGTGTTTTGACTTTTGTTAAATAGAGAATGCAAAATCCTTATTGTGAGCTGCAGAGTCCTTCGTTTCTTGGTTCATCTACAGGAAACCCAATCATGGCAGTATAGCCTTTCACACTGTTCAGCATGGAGAATATAGCATTTCTAAATCAGGTTGAGTAAACCGCATTCTGTAGCGGAGAGCACTTTGGAAATGCTCACGTACTTGTGGGGGGATGTGGCTCTGATGTGTTGTGATTCTCAGCTCTGAAGGTTGGGGGAAGTGGGTTTGGCAGTGCTGTCGTCAATGCAGGAGCTAAATGGAGAAAATGATAAGATGCACTTTGTTAATAGGAGCGATCTACAGCCTGGTCACTAGTTAACCAGAGTCCCCAAGTATGCATTCTTTGTTCTTTGTTTTACTTTGTTCAATGTTTTAGCAGGTGTACTTACAGTGATAGATATATATATATATATATATATATATATATATATATATATATATATATATATATATATATATATATACACACATATATATATATACAGTGCCTTGCGAAAGTATTCGGCCCTGTGGCAAAGTGCCCCGCCCCTGTGTGCATTTGTGTGTTCTGTGTATGTATGTTGCGTGCGTATGTTAATGTTGGTGTATAGATTGGTACACGGGATATAAACGGGTCTGTGTTTCACGTGTGTTTAAAGTGTATAATTATATTTAGGCACGAGGATGGCACATCACTTCACGTGCAGATAAAATGTGTATAATGTGTGGCACGGGGTTGCACGTAATGAATTCACGTGCTGGGATTCAAGTGAGTAATTAATTAGTAATTGAATCCCAGCACAACAGTATATATAGATGCACAGTTTCACTCAGTCGGGGTTGGTGTTCGGTGAGTGGAGAACGGGATTGGAGACGGAGGTAAAGATAATAATAATAATAGTAATAGTTAAATCTGCTCACCGTGTTTTGTCTGTCTAGTCCGTTTTTGTTTGTCCTTTTATTTTGGCTACAAGTGCCGTGTCCTGTGTTTTGTTGTTTCAAACCTTTTATTTTCTGTGCTGTTTTATTAAATGCTGAGCGAAACCATTCGCTCAGCTCCACCAAACTCCAAGTCTCTGTCTGTTTGTGTTCCTGTTTCTGGTCTGACGCCACCCACTCCGGCCGTCTTTGTGACACGTGGTGTCCTGCGTGGGATCGACAGCGCCTCCAGGACTCAGGCCAGAGCAGGAACCGCAGTTTGGATTTAAAAAAAAGAGAAAAAAAAAAAAAAAAAATGGCAGAAGACGCCATCAAAGTGCGGGACTGGATGCTGGAGAATGCTGGGCTGGAGGCCCAGTCTCTGCCCATAGTCGTCCAGGCCCTGTGGATGATGGACTGTGAGAGATGGGAGGCCTATCAGGAGGAACACACCCCAAACACCTTGGAGGAAGGTGTGGAGTTTGTCCTCAGCTACCTGGAGGCAACCATAAATGGAACAGCAGCCCAGGTAGCAGGACCACCAGCAGAGGAGTACCTGCTGTCCCCATCTCCACCAGCAGAGGGTGAGTACCTGCTGTCCCCATCTCCACCAGCAGAGGGTGAGTACCTGCTGTCCCCATCTCCACCAGCAGAGGGTGAGTACCTGCTGTCCCCATCTCCACCAGCAGAGGGTGAATGCCTGCTGGTTTTGCCTCCACAGCCCAAATGGGAGGAGCCTGAGCATCCACAGCCCAAATGGGAGGAGCCCAAGCGGAAGGAGCCCGAATGTCCTACGCCTGAGTGGGAGGAGCCCGAACGTCCTACGCCTGAGTGGGAGGAGCCCGAACGTCCTACGCCTGAGTGGGAGGAGCCCGAACGTCCTACGCCTGAGTGGGAGGAGCCCGAACGTCCTACGCCTGAGTGGGAGGAGCCCGAACGTCCTACGCCTGAGTGGGGGGAGCCCGAACGTCCACAGCCCAACAGGGAGGAGTCGGGGCGTCCACAGCCCAACAGGGAGGAGTCGGGGCGTCCACAGCCCAACAGGGAGGAGTCGGGGCGTCCACAGCCCAACAGGGAGGAGTCGGGGCGTCCACAGCCCAAAGGGAGGCAAGTCGGGGCTTCCACAGCCCTGGGACCCAAGCCACCAGCAGAGGGAAAATGCCTGCTGGTTCAGCCCCAGGAGCCAGAAGGGGAGGAGTTACAGGCTCAACCCCCTGAAAATTTTTGGGGGGGAGAAGGGCAGGATGCTGGTGTCCCCCAGCAGCCTCTCGCTATGCTGCTGAAGGCAGCACGGCGTGCACATGCCCAGCCGCCACAGCAGAGGGAGCCAGCACCGCCAGGAGCAGAGGAGCTGGAGCTGCCTCTGCCTCCACCACCTCCAGGAGCAGAGGAGCAGGAGCTGCCTCTGCCTCCACCACCTCCAGGAGCAGAGGAGCAGGAGCTGCCTCTGCCTCCGCCACCACCACCGCAAGGAGCAGAGGAGCAGGAGCTGCCTCTGCCTCCGCCACCACCACCGCCAGGAGCAGAGGAGCAGGAGCTGCCTCTGCCTCCACCACCTCCAGGAGCAGAGGAGCAGGAGCTGCCTCTGCCTCCGCCACCGCCCGGAGCAGAGGAGCAGGAGCTGCCTCTGCTGCCCGTACCTCCGCAGGGAGTACGGTGGCCGGCCACGAAGGGGGACGAGGTCTGGAGACCACTTTCCCCAGCAGCAGTTTCGCTGCAGGAGTTCTTGTGGCCGGAGCCCCACAGGAGGGAGCTGCCGGCTACGAAGAAGGGGGAGGTCGGGGGACCACCTGCCCCCGCAGCTTTTTCGCTGCAGGACAGGACCAACAGGCTGTCAGCCGTGCCACTACCGGCAGGGGTGCTGACAGCATGGCCAGCCATGGGCCCACTGGAGCCTCCCTTCCCAGCCCGAGACTTTGTCCTGGACTGCTGGATTTTTAAGGGGGGAGGTGGCCGTTGAGGCCATGTGTGCTGCGCACAAGGGGGGGTATATGTGGCAAAGTGCCCCGCCCCTGTGTGCATTTGTGTGTTCTGTGTATGTATGTTGCGTGCGTATGTTAATGTTGGTGTATAGATTGGTACACGGGATATAAACGGGTCTGTGTTTCACGTGTGTTTAAAGTGTATAATTATATTTAGGCACGAGGATGGCACATCACTTCACGTGCAGATAAAATGTGTATAATGTGTGGCACGGGGTTGCACGTAATGAATTCACGTGCTGGGATTCAAGTGAGTAATTAATTAGTAATTGAATCCCAGCACAACAGTATATATAGATGCACAGTTTCACTCAGTCGGGGTTGGTGTTCGGTGAGTGGAGAACGGGATTGGAGACGGAGGTAAAGATAATAATAATAATAGTAATAGTTAAATCTGCTCACCGTGTTTTGTCTGTCTAGTCCGTTTTTGTTTGTCCTTTTATTTTGGCTACAAGTGCCGTGTCCTGTGTTTTGTTGTTTCAAACCTTTTATTTTCTGTGCTGTTTTATTAAATGCTGAGCGAAACCATTCGCTCAGCTCCACCAAACTCCAAGTCTCTGTCTGTTTGTGTTCCTGTTTCTGGTCTGACGCCACCCACTCCGGCCGTCTTTGTGACAGGCCCCCTTGAACTTTGCGACCTTTTGCCACATTTCAGGCTTCAAACATAAAGATATGAAACTGTAATTTTTTGTGAAGAATCAACAACAAGTGGGACACAATCATGAAGTGGAACGAAATTTATTGGATATTTCAAACTTTTTTAACAAATAAAAAACTGAAAAATTGGGCGTGCTAAATTATTCAACCCCCTTAAGTTAATACTTTGTAGCGCCACCTTTTGCTGCGATTACAGCTGTAAGTCGCTTGGGGTATGTCTCTATCAGTTTTGCACATCGAGAGACTGAAATTTTTGCCCATTCCTCCTTGCAAAACAGCTCGAGCTCAGTGAGGTTGGATGGAGAGCATTTGTGAACAGCAGTTTTCAGTTCTTTCCACAGATTCTCGATTGGATTCAGGTCTGGACTTTGACTTGGCCATTCTAACACCTGGATATGTTTATTTGTGAACCATTCCATTGTAGATTTTGCTTTATGTTTTGGATCATTGTCTTGTTGGAAGACAAATCTCCGTCCCAGTCTCAGGTCTTTTGCAGACTCCATCAGGTTTTCTTCCAGAATGGTCCTGTATTTGGCTCCATCCATCTTCCCATCAATTTTAACCATCTTCCCTGTCCCTGCTGAAGAAAAGCAGGCCCAAACCATGATGCTGCCACCACCATGTTTGACAGTGGGGATGGTGTGTTCAGGGTGATGAGCTGTGTTGCTTTTACGCCAAACATAACGTTTTGCATTGTTGCCAAAAAGTTCGATTTTGGTTTCATCTGACCAGAGCACCTTCTTCCACATGTTTGGTGTGTCTCCCAGGTGGCTTGTGGCAAACTGTAAACGACACTTTTTATGGATATCTTTAAGAAATGGCTTTCTTCTTGCCACTCTTCCATAAAGGCCAGATTTGTGCAGTATACGACTGATTCTCCCACCTCAGCTGTAGATCTCTGCAGTTCATCCAGAGTGATCATGGGCCTCTTGGCTGCATCTCTGATCAGTCTTCTCCTTGTATGAGCTGAAAGTTTAGAGGGACGGCCAGGTCTTGGTAGATTTGCAGTGGTCTGATACTCCTTCCATTTCAATATTATCGCTTGCACAGTGCTCCTTGGGATGTTTAAAGCTTGGGAAATCTTTTTGTATCCAAATCCGGCTTTAAACTTCTCCACAACAGTATCTCGGACCTGCCTGGTGTGTTCCTTGTTCTTCATGATGCTCTCTGCGCTTTAAACGGACCTCTGAGACTATCACAGTGCAGGTGCATTTATACGGAGACTTGATTACACACAGGTGGATTCTATTTATCATCATTAGTCATTTAGGTCAACATTGGATCATTCAGAGATCCTCACTGAACTTCTGGAGAGAGTTTGCTGCACTGAAAGTAAAGGGGCTGAATAATTTTGCACGCCCAGTTTTTCAGTTTTTTATTTGTTAAAAAAGTTTGAAATATCCAATAAATTTCGTTCCACTTCATGATTGTGTCCCACTTGTTGTTGATTCTTCACAAAAAATTACAGTTTCATATCTTTATGTTTGAAGCCTGAAATGTGGCAAAAGGTCGCAAAGTTCAAGGGGGCCGAATACTTTCGCAAGGCACTGTATATATATATATATATATATATATATATCACTGTAAGTAATTGTTGTAAAAGCTCAGGTAAACCCATATGAGCTAGAATGACCCACCTGCAATAATGAATTGGAAGTGGAATTAACTTGGATACACTAAATACAAAAGCACATTGTTTAATCATACATTAAATATATAATATAAAACCTACCTTTTACAACTTTTAAAGTTAAAGATACCTTTAGATCATTAAAGTATCCAGCAATGTCCACCCTGCAGCAGTATGATCCGCTGTCTGCTTTCCCTGTGTTCAGTATAGTCAGATCCAAATTACCATCCAGTATATTCCCATTTAAGCGGTACCGCTCTGACAGTTTGGAGGTGACACGGTTCCCGTCGGTTTGAATGATTTCATCACTGCACCACATGGTGCCACAACCCCTTCCCCAGCACGCGGCGCTTAATCCATTCCTTCTGACAGAGTAACTGCAGGGCAGGGTGATGGAGTGTCCCTCTAGAACTTCATGCCCATTCACAAGGGCCACACAAGCTACAAGAGACAAGCACGGTCACTACAATACTGGCACACACATACTGTATAGTATTATACTAATTAAATGAAAGTTTCATTTGAACATTTCTGCATTTTAAATGTAATATATATAAAACTATTTCTGCGCCTGTACATAATTACTCTACTAGGCGTGCCTCATATTAGTTTATATGAAGCAAAATCCATAATGCATGTAAAGAACAATTCATAAATCACAATCGTATTCCCCAACTCTATACCCTAATGTGGAATCTCGAATGAAAGTGGATGGCAGAGAGATTGTGCTACTAAAGCTTATACTACCAGTTTTTCACAGAAGACAGACACTTTTTTTCACAATTGAATTGCAGTAAAAGTTCTATCTCTAACAGATCTGAAACTAAAATATTCATTTCTAAGCTCTGGTAAATAAATACTCAATTCTGTATAACAAATATAATTTTGACGCATGGTCAAATTTCCTGATGGTTAAAGACAGTCAAAATGGGTTATTTAAATCAAAACAAAAAAAAAAAAAAATAAACAGCATTTCAAGGACCCTCATGTTCTTCTGTATGAACGTTCTGTTTGGTGCCTGTGATTAATTCCACTCCACTTCTGATATATTGTAAGCAAAGTTCACTCTTTATTTATTTATAAAATAAATAAAAACAGTAATAAATAAACCGGTAAAGACATGTGTATGAGGCATCTTACCCGCGAGAATGGCAGGAATCCAGTGCACCCAAACAACACTGCTCAGGGCCATCTTCAAGCAAGTGGTGTCAGGCGACAACAAACTCAGTGACTGTAGAATACTAGAGTTTCTATGTATTATACCGTGTGCTGATGGGCAGCTTCAATGGTATGCTTGTTGCTGGTCCTCCACTGTGACATCTCCTGCAGTGACTCACAGAGACCCATTAACATGTCACATTAACCTTTCCCAGTGCGAATACAAAACAGCCATTGTTTTCGGTTCTGGAATGGAATATATATATATATATATATATATATATATATATATATATATATATATATATATATATATATATATATATATATAAATAAATCTCCACAACCACAGTTTAGTCATATCACAGTACCGTGGTTGGTCATGCCTCCCTTATTTCACATAACTTATATTCCTAAAATATTCTACAGCACAGTGTTATTAAAATGTACTTCAGACAGTGAACGTTATGCTAGAGAAACTACAACCATGTTTTTTTTTATGTATTTTTTTTAACTTACTTCTTGCATCTGCGTTACAAATTGAGGAAACCACCGATCACGTGGTTTTAAGCATCTGTAATACTGTACAGTGAGCTATAAAAAGCTTTGCTAATTTTGGTGTCTTTAGAGCTCCACTTTCCCCAGCACATTTCTGGTCAATTTAAAATTTATCTCAAGCAAGAAATCTTGTTTCTGCTCGATCAACGATCGATCATCCAAATAAAACTATATGTAACTAAGATGACTCCGCACAGGGAGAATGCATTGTAACGACCCCTCTGACTCATATCAGTAATATTGTTATGATACTGCTCGTGACTGTGTATTGCTAACACATAAGCATAGGAAAGGTCATGTTGTTAACTTGAAGTTATTCAGAGTGATAAAACAGCAAATGTCATCTTAAAAGTGCAAGATAAGTTGTTTTGATCAGTCTATACTCCCCCTGGGATAAGTCACAGTTGTGTTTATTTACAGAACTGGATTGCATTAACCACTTATACGAGTTTATACAGGGATTAACAATAAGTGGTTAATGCAAGCCAGTTGGATTCCTGGTAAAAAAAAAAACTGCTGTGACTTATCCTCGAGAGGTATGTTGATCAAAGCAACCCCTCACAGGTTTCTCAATGTGCGAAATCCTAAGAAAGCAACTCTAGCTATCAGAAATTAAGGAAACTGTATCAATACAGTTGTTATCTTTATTGTGCTATAATAACTTAGATCATAGAGACAGCTAGATTCCTTTATCAAAAATACATAATACAATAATTCTACAACAGAATGCAAACTCCTTCGGGATGACCTTTTGTAACTGGTGCTATAACACGAGTAGAAGTCCATGTTCCAGATAGTAACCTCAATCCCAGTAACAGCAGGGCCCTGGTGGATAGAACAGAAGTGATATCATCACTAGTCAAGGTTTACCTCACTCTAATGTCCCAGGATTAAATGTGTCCCTGTTTTAGGGAGCAAACCAGTTGATTTAGACCAGGGGTCTCCAATCCCGGTCCTGGAGAGCTACTGGGTCTGCTGGTTTTCATTTCAGCCAAGCTCTCAGTTACTTAACTGCACCAACTATTGGCTTAATTAGTCAAGATTAACATATGTTCCAGATCTTTAGCCATTGATGATGTAAAGCTAGAAAACCTGCAGGATTGGGGCTCTCAGGACTGGAGATCTCTGCTTTAAACTCTCTCTCAGGATTCAATAATTTAATACATACTCTTTTACTTAAAGATGCATGTAGTCCTAAAGTGATTTTCAGTTTAACACTGCAGTACATGTACTATCTGTCTTAGCCTTCGGTGCTCTTTACTCTATTAAAAAGCAGACTAGCTTACATTTCCAAAAGCAGTTTTAGCTGAACCTTAGCCAGGGACACAAGCTTCCTCCCCCTTTTGAAACATGCTTGACGCTGTCAGTCTTTCAGCTGGACAGACTTGGTTCTGCGTACTAGTCACAACAGTAAGGGTTATAAAATACATCATCAAGCTCCATTACCCAGAAAGAACTTACAAATACAACCACATCCCCCTTCTCCACTGGATGTTGTGTACTGATTATACAGAAACACTTGAAGAAATAATATTTATAAAGTAGAATCCATGTTCAATACAATATACATATAAAACAATATTGAAAGAATATACAAAATATACAATCTATATTTAAAATGGTCTCAGTTAATACATGTATTTTAGAATGAAAGCAATAACAGATAGCAATATATCAATTTAAAAATCCCTTTTAAATGGATTTTTGATTTTTAAACGAAGAGCAACATGTCAGTGAAAAACACCCCCATATATTGAAAAGGTAAACAGTGTCGTATCCATTGTATTATAATACAAAAGCTATGGAACAGGAAAATTAGTCATTTAGAAAGAAGTAAAAAATACTGAAAATACATCTGGTTTCCATTAGAGGTTTATAGTAGTACATAATAAAAATAGAAAAAGTGTCATTCGTCTTGAATTGTTAACATTAATGGAACATAAATAAACCCATGGAAAGTGAAGACTTCGTGGTCTCCTGCTTCTTCTTTGGCTACCATTAGGGGCACACTTCATAATCGGTTTGTTCTTCGGTGGTGTAAATGTTCTCATCCACGTTTGTTCTGATTTGCAGTTCCTGGATGGTTTTGGATTCTCTAATTGAAGCAAAACAGTTAATGCAATAAATATTAGTTATGTTGTCACTATGAAATAATCTTTTTATAGGTGGTGATTCATTTAGGCTCTGTTATACTATTTGCCTTTTAAAGATTTAAAGGGAATATATACAGTATAGAATCCTTTACCGTGAATGCCAAGTTTGTTCTATCAGAATTAAACAGTTACAAATACGAAGTAAATGTTTTACGAATTCACAGAAAAACAGAAAGAAAAAAAAATGATTGCCACTGTTTGTTTTCAGCATTTCTCAAAAGCTACTTTAACCTACAACACTGTGAGAGCATCATGAGAATATCTTTTACAGACTGCAGTGTTTAGAATACACGGTGACACTTGAAAAACAAGCTATGCTCATGAGAATATCCAGGGGTTTGGGAAACACACATCAAGATAGATGGTAAGCAGGTCACCTTACTAGAAAGAATAACCCTGAAGCCACAAGTACTACTGCTACCAGGAAAGTGCTCCCTGGTGAGAAGCTGTCTGAACCCCAGGGAAGAGTTTAACATGTCTTCGGGTTGTTTTGAGATCGGGCTAATACTTTAAAAATCATTCTTAAACATACTTACAGTTTTTGACATTTTTGCAGACATTTATCTAAAAAGAGGAAGTTCAGAAAAGTGTTAATCACGCTTTCTATGTTTCTGTAAGTGTAATAAATCATAGTGGCCAACATTTGCAATACAGTAATGTATCTCAACATACTGTACTTACTTTTAAAAATGAAGAGTAAACACAAAACAGCCAATAAAAGCAGGAGAAGCATAACTGATACCCCAATCCCAAGAGGAGCTTTACTTTGCTAAAAATGGGAAACAATAGAAGTCATGGTAAATGTTCCACTTTCACATATGATACTTTAAAATCAATAACTACAGTGCATTGAGTGTATGAGGAGAGAACAGTCTTCTGAGTGGATTGTATACATCAATAACTACAGTGCATTGAGTATATGAGGAGAGAAGAGACTTCAGAGTGGATTGTATACATCAATAACTACAGTGCATTGAGTATATGAGGAGAGAAGAGTCTTCTGAGTGGATTGTATACATCAATAACTACAGTGCATTGAGTATATGAGGAGAGAAGAGTCTTCTGAATGGATTGTATACATCAATAACTACAGTGCATTGAGTATATGAGGAGAGAAGAGTCTTCTGAGTGGATTGTATACATCAATAACTACAGTGCATTGAGTATATGAGGAGAGAACAGTCTTCTGAGTGGATTGTATACATCAATAACTACAGTGCATTGAGTATATGAGGAGAGAACAGTCTTCTGAGTGGATTGTATACATCAATAACTACAGTGCATTGAGAATATGAGGAGAGAAGAGTCTTCTGAGTGGATTGTATACATCAATAACTACAGTGCATTGAGTGTATGAGGAGAGAAGACTCTTCTGAGTGGATTGTATACATCAATAACTACAGTGCATTGAGTGTATGAGGAGAGAAGAGTCTTCTGAGTGGATTGTATACAGGCAAGGTTGTCTCCAAGTACACCTAATACGTCTACGTGACTGGTGCTGTGAACTTTTATTTCTTAAGGTCCTTGTAATTTGTATGTACAATTAGACAAAATTAAATTATATAATAATATGGAACGCAAGGTGACTTAATGGTTTATGTAATGGCTCTGCACATCTAGAGAACTGTGTTTGAGTCACAGGTGAAATGGGCTCTGGTTCTGCCTTATGCTCAGGGATATACTCACAGCCGTGGTTGTTTGTGTGGAATTAGGGTCCTGCTCTGAAGATGTAATGTGATTTGATGTAGAATCAGTATCATTCCAAAAGCCTTAAGAAAGAATGAATGAATAAATAAATACAGACCCAGTATGTTACCAGCAGGAATTAGAGACTCAGAGACAGAAGCTGCAGTGCAGGACAGTTGCACGTTTTATAAAACAAACAAAAAACAGGAACAAACAAACAAACAACAGCACAAGGACCAAAGAAAAAAAGGTTAAACAAAACAATTTTGCTGTCAGGCTAGGCATTCACCTTCACTGACCAAGTTCTCCAAAAACAAATCAAAATCCACACCACCCATACCACCTACTCAAACCACAAACAAAGGATTTCTCCCTGTTTTATACATGTGTGGCCACTCCCCAATTAGCATAAATGACCTAATTGGGTAATGGCCACACCTGGATTGCTGGCAGGGACAGATTTAACCCCATCCCTGCCAACCTTACATTCCCCCACACTATTTATTTTGAGCTATTTTGAGCTAAACTTAAATTCATGAATTCCATTTACATTTGAAAAAAAAAAAAAAAAAAAAAAAGACTTTCTAGATTCAGAGTTTAAAAATGATGTAACTCTTGCTTCTTTTGAAGGGATTGGATTTAAAACCATGACAGTCTTCTATACACACTCTGGAAATGTTGCTTGTATATGAGAATATATATCAGTGATTCCTTTACATGACAAATACAGCAAATCAGTCATGTCAGGAAGCCCATGTATTTTAAAGTGCGTGTCAAATACAAAACGTGTGACTGCACAGCCAGTACTACAGAGCGGTGGTAGATCTTACCTGTGGTTATTTGACCTTTCGAGGTGTTCACAGTGTCAGCCCCCCGAGCAGTGACTGGTTTAGATGTGGTTGTAGCAGGAGCTGCAAAAAAAGTAACCTTTAAGTTAAATAGTAAGATAAGCATGGTATAGTTCTTTCATCAGTACTGGCAACTCTCTTTTGGTACTGTAGTTTGTTGCTTCTTTTCATGCTGCGAACTTTAACGTTTTGGAACTAGGGTTGGGACGATAATTGAATTTTTGTACCACGAATATCGTCTGAAAAATGATCACGATAACTGCTATTATCGCAATCATTTATTTTGGTAGTTTTTTCTTTAAAAAAAAAAAAAAAAAGTTTTGAAAGTTTACAATTCCAACAGCTTTATTTTAAACAAAACATTTTTAAAACATCTTTAAAAATGTTAATATTTGACCTGTGCTAAAAAATACCCCCCTAAAAATAATAATAATAATAATAATAATAATAATAATAATAATAATAATAATTCAGCCTTTATTAGCTTCCCTTAGAACTTATTTCACACAGTATGTTCTGTAGTCTTTACCTACAACACCATCAAATTAAAAATAAACATCAGATCAGAGGTACAAATTTGAAATCATATTTACTTTACATTTTTTGCCAGGAAAACCATTTTGTTTACGGTTTTTGGTTTCGTTCTGTTTTGTTGGTGGTTAACAATTTGCCCTGAACTGCTAAACAGCCTTTCTGATGGCACACTTGTTGCTGGAATCCCAAGATATTTATGTGCAAGTGTTCACAACTGGGGATAGGACAATGAATGAAGTTCCAGGTTCTATTGGTGTGGTCATAGGGGGTTACCAGAACTTTTTAGCCAAAAAGATCTGATATTTATTTACAATCAAGCCCTCACTAAACTAGAGCAACTTCTAAGTGCAGGTTATAACCAAGCTGCAGCACCTGCTTCAGTTTCTGATGATTTTAGAGTCACTGTCACCAAGTAATCATATAAATCAAACAAGTGCTAACTAATTTAATTACCTTTCTCAATGATCAGCTGTGTATTATGTCTGTGGTCGTTAAACCATCCTGGTATTTCCATACGGCAGCAGTATGTCCCACTGTCTTCTTCACTGGGGTGTAGTATAGTCAGAGAGACATCGCCTTCCTGTAAATTACCAAATAAACCGTACTTGTCTGATTTTTTATAGTTCACTCTGTTTCCATCACTTGAAATAATTGTTTGTGTGCACTTAGAATAAGGGCATTCTCCTCGACCCCAGCACATTTCCATGACACGACCCTCAACAGAGTATATGCACGGCACAGTCACGTTCTGTCCAAGCATTCCACTGACCTTCTGGGCTGAGTTAAAAGTCACTGGAAACAACAAGAAGACAAAACAATGTGCAGTATTCTGAAAATATGAACTGATGAATCATAACATAACAAGCAGATGCTGAAGGAACTAGACTACATGTCTTCTGCCAGGGATAGATAATGAGCTGCTAAGGGGGCGCTCCCCTGAGCTTTGGGAGCACAGATCACTTTACTTGAACACCCCCTGCTATTCATTAAGGGTCTCTCTCAAGCCTAGTGTGCCAAACTGTGTCATGGTTTTGTGATGAGAGCTATTGTGGAGGCTGGCTTGAGACCACCTTACTCATTTAACTTGTGATGCCCAACAGTTAATGGCAAGATAGGCAAGTGTGTTAGCCCACTGCACCTGCTACTTTCACTCCCTATTCAAACAAATATTCTGTGCAATAAACTACAGCTACAGTGCATGTCCATTTCAAACCTGTGAACTGGAGCGCTACGTTTTTCACTTGTGATAGCAGGAAACACAGAAGTGTGCTCTCTGAACTGGACAGGAAATACAATGTGCAATATTGACAAGCATCGTACTGTTCATGTGAATTTCACCTTAATATTTAATTATCAACATTCACAACATTTTAATTATATATATATATATATATATATATATATATATATATATATATATATATATATATATATAAAACACCCACTTGTTACCAAACTAGAAATAAACTAACAGTCATTGAATTGAATTCCTTAGTTTTTTTTTAGTTTTTTTTATGAAAAACAAAGTCACCCTTAATATTTAATTCTCAACATATTATACATACATTGGACTGTATTCACTGAATATTGATATTCCAATGTTAAGTTTGAAGTTTTTGTTTTAGCACTGGGGTATCAATATTTCGTTTTTTGTAACTTCAGTCAGTTATTAACCCTAGAAGCATGCTTACCTTGCATCGGGACTAAAAGGAGCCAACACAATGAATCGTAACTGAAGAGCATCTTCATTTTGAATCAAGAAAACAGACTGATGGATTCCTACTGATCATTAACATACCGTTTGCAGTTGAATCACTGATAGTCCACAAGCTATGAGAGCTGATGTGAGCTCCAGCTCGGCTCTCACTCTGTGGCTTTCTCTGGGCTTTTGTTTGGCACGTGACTTCCTTTTATATTTTTATGTTCTGACAAAATGTTGGTTAATAACTTTGTTTAGCAAGGGGTGGACACTTACAGAACTAGCCTGCTGTTTCTTGCAAATGAAGAATCACATGTTCCGAAAACGAAAAATGGAACAGATAAAAAGAGAAGTGGATTTCCATACTGCTAATTTTAACAACTTAGTTTTTTTTTAATTCTTCAAGTTGTTTTGCAGGGTCTCCTGCTGCTGTTCACATTTATGAAATCACATAAGGTGTTTAACCATTTCATTTGAGCCACAGCACAGCAAAACTACTGCACATTAAACTGTAGTTGACAGCATTTATTTTGGCAGCATACAGCTGCCTACTGTTATGAGTAGAAGAACAGACAGATCCATGTAAACCACTAAGGTTACTAACCGAACCTCTTTCCTAATTGAATCCTATCTTCTATTTTGTTATAACTCAAATTGAAGCTTTATTTTTTGTGAGTGTAATCACCTAACTGACTTTTCTGAATTTCAGCTGTACCATAGCCAGGGACACAAGCTTCCTCTCCCTTGAAACATGCTTGACACTGTCAGTCCTTCAGCTAGACAGACATGCTACTACTGTAGTCATGACAGTAAAGGTTATAAAATGCATCTTCAAGCTCCATTACTCAGAAATAACTTTTTTTTTTTTTTAATTTAAAACCAAAGAGAAACATGGCAGTGGAAAACACACCCCACATGTATCAAATTTACACAAGAGCAGTGAAAAGGTGAACAGTGACATATCCATGTATTTATTTTGGTTTTTTTTGTAATACAAATGTATAGAACAGGAATAAAAATGTTTTTAAAGAAGTCAAAATACTGAAAATACTTCTGGCATCCATGAGAGGTTTATGGTAGTAAATAATAATAATAATAATAATAATAATAATAATAATAATAATAATAATAATACAACAACTATATCCATCTTGCATTGTTAACATTAACAGAACATAAATAAACCCATGGAAAGTGAAGACTTCGTGGTCTCCTGCTTCTTCTTTTTCTACCATTAGGGGCACACTTCATAATCGCTTTGTTCTTTGGTGGTGTAAATGTTCTCATCCACGTTTGTTCTCATTTGCAGTTCGTGGATGGTTTTGGATTCTCTGATTGAAGCAAAACAGTTAATGCAGTAAATATTAGTTATGTTGTCACTATAAAATAGTCTTTTTATAGGTGGTGATTCATTTAGGCTCTGTTATACTATTTGCCTTTGAAGATTAAAAGGGAATATATACTGTACAGTATGGGATTATCCTGAATACTGAGTTTTTGTTTTAAACAGTAGCAAATACTGAGTAAATGTATTACTATTTCACAGAAAAAAAATGGAAAATAAATAATCAAAGATAAGGTACTGCTAACCACTAATGCCACTGTTAGTTTCCCCATTCTCTTTTTATTTTTTATCCATATCAGATACATTTTTAATAACAGAACCATACTAAACAGACATACCGTATTGGGGGCATTTCTCAAAAGCTACTTTAACCTACAACTCTGTGAGAGCATCGTAAATACAACTTTTGCAAACTGAAGTGTTTAGAATCAAGAGAACACATACACAACAATTTGTGTCTACATCGTGGCTGCTTAACAAAGAATAGTTTATTTGATTCTTCAGCAACCCCTAACTTTAATATACAAGAGTCTTTAACCCTTTAGTCATCCAACAAGATGGAATTGTTTTTTGCCCCAATGACCCCCTTAAGTGATACTTGAAAAAGCTCATGAGAACATCCAGGGGTTTGGGAAACACACATCAAGATAGACGGTAAGCAGGTCACCTTACTAGAAAGAATAACCCTGAAGCCACAAGTACTACTGCTACCAGGAAAGTGCTCCCCGGTGGGTAGCTGCTAGAACCCCAGGGAAGAGTTTAACATGTCTTTGGATTTTGGGTTAGCCTGAATTAATTTTCTGGAGGATAGGGCTACGTTTCTTAAAAACATACTTACAGTTCCATATTTTGAGTTTTTTACAGACATTTATCTAAAAAGAATAAGCAGAAAAACAAGTGTTAATCACGCTTCACTGTGTTTTTTAGCAAGTGTATTAAATCATATTGGCGAAAATGTGCAATACAGTCATTTATCTCAAGTTATAGTACTTACTCTAAAAATGAAGAGGAAACACACAGCCGTTAATAAAACCATTAGTGTAACTGATATCCCAATCCTAATAGACGCTTTACTTTGCTAAAAATGGGAAAAAATAGAAGTCATGGTAAATGTTCCACTTTCACATATGATACTTTAAAATCAATAACTACAGTGCATTGAGTATATGAGGAGAGAACAGTCTTCTGAGTGGATTGTATATATCAATAACTACAGTGCATTGAGTGTATGAGGAGAGAAGAGTCTTCTGAGTGGATTTTATACTGGCTAGGTTGTCTCCAAGTACACTTAATACGTCTACGTGACTGGTGCTGTGGACTTTTATTTCTTAAGGTCCTTGTAATTTGTACATACATCAGACAAAATACAATTCTATAATAAATATTGAATGCAGGGTGGGTTAGTGGTTTGTGTACTGGCCCTGCACATCTAGAGAACTGTGTTTGAATACAACTTAAGTCACAGGTGAAATGGGCTCTGTTTCTGCCTTATGCTCAAGGATATACTCACAGCCGTGGTCGTTTGTGTGGAATTAGGGTCCTGCTCTGAAGATGTAATGTGATTTGATGTAGAATTAGTATCATTCCAAAAGCCTTAAGAATGAATGAATGAATGAATGAATGAATGAATGAATAAATAAATACATAATTAAACAGTTAAAAAATGAATGAGCTAAAATTATATTCATGAATTCCATTTACATTTGATTTTCTAGATTCAAAGGGTAAAAATGATATAACTCTTGCTTCTTTTGAATAGATTGCATTTAATACCATGACTGCCTATACACACTCTGGAAATGTTGCTTGTATATGAGAATATATGTCGGTGATTCCTTTCCATAACAAATACAGCAAATCAGTCATGTTAACAGTTAGGGGGAAGCGCATTTATTTAAAATTGTGTGTTAAATATCAGGTGTGACTGCACAGCCAGTGCTACAGAGCAGTGGTAGATCTTACTTGTGGTTATTTGACCTTTCGAGGTGTTCACAGTGTCAGCCCCCCGAGCAGTGACTGGTTTAGATGTGGTTGTAGCAGGAGCTGCAAAAAAAAATAACCTTTAAGTTATTAAAGTGAAAAATGTAATATTACATTTGACTACAACTGATATAAAGATTTGAGTGGTCTCATGGGGGTTACCAGAACTTGTTAGCCAAAAACATCTGATATTTATTTACAATAAAGCCTTCACTAGACTAGAGCAACTTCTAATTAGAGTGCAGGTTATAGCCAGCCTGCAGATGATTTTAGATCACTTTCACCAAATAATCATATGCATCAAAAAAACTGCTACCTTTTTCAATGATCAGCTGTGTATTATGTCTGTGGTCGTTAAACCATCCTGGTATTTCCACAAGGCAGCAGTATGTCCCACTGTCTTCTTCACTGGCGTGTAGTATAGTCAGAGAGAAATCGCCTTCCTGTAAATTACCGAATAAACCGTACTTGTCTGATTTTTTATAGTTCACTCTGTTTCCATCACTTGAAATAATTGTTTGTGTGCACTTAAAAGCAGGGCATTCTCCTCGACCCCAGCACATTACCATGACACGACCCTCAACAGAGTATCTGCACGGCACAGTCACGTTCTGTCCAAGCATTCCACTGACCTTCTGGGCTGAGTTACAAGTCACTGGAAACAACAAGAAGACAAAACAATGTGCAGTATTCTGAAAATATGAACTGATGAATCATAACATAACAAGCAGATGCTGAAGGAACTAGATTACATGTCTTCTGCCAGGGGTAGATAATGGGGGCGCTCCCCTGAGCTTTGGGAGCACACATCACTTTACCTGAACACCCCCTGCTATTCATTAAGGGTCTCTCTCAAGCCTAGTGTGCCAAACTGTGTCATGGTTTTGTGATGAGAACTATTGTGGAGGCTGGCTTGAGACTACCTTACTCATTTAACTTGTGATGCCCAACAGTTAATGGCAAGATAGGCTAGTGTGTTAGCCCACTGCACCTGCTACTGTCACTCCCTATTCAAGCAAATAGTCTGTGCAATAAACTACAGCTACAGTGCATGTCCATTTCAAACTTGTGAACTGGAGCGCTACGTTTTTCACTTGTGATAGCAGGAAACACAGAAGTGTGCTCTCTGAACTGGACAGGAAATACAATGTGCAACATTGACAAGCATCGTACTGTTCATATGAATTTCACCTTAATATTTAATTATCAACATTCACAACATTTTAATTATATATATATGAAAAAAACACCCACTTGTTCAATATTTCGTTTTTTGTAACTTCAGTCAGTTATTAACCCTAGAAGCATGCTTACCTTGCATCGGGACTAAAAGGAGCCAACACAATGAATCGTAACTGAAGAGCATCTTCATTTTGAATCAAGAAAACAGACTGATGGATTCCTACTGATCATTAACATACCGTTTGCAGTTGAATCACTGATAGTCCACAAGCTATGAGAGCTGATGTGAGCTCCAGCTCGGCTCTCACTCTGTGGCTTTCTCTGGGCTTTAGCTTTGTTTGGCACGTGACTTCCTTTTCTATTTTATTGTAGTTTAGTTTTTCCACTTTGTGACCGCAGGGCCACCACATGAGCACCTACAGGACTAGCCTGGTGTTTCTTGCAAATTAAGAATTGCTTGTTCCTATAACTTTTTTTTGCTGGGTCTCCTGCTGGATTAAATCTAAATGTAGTGCGTATCCTTAGATAACATGTTAGTAAACACTAAAACCATTGTGTTTCTTTAGAGACTCAGCTCCTCCACAATAAGTAATCATTATAAAAACAAAATGCATGTGCTCATACATTTTTTATTAAATCAATTATAGAAATGAAGCGGATTCAAATGTTGCCACACTAACATTCGCTGCAGTTCTTATCTCCTTCTCTTTGTAGTTTTGATTAAAATTAAATTTATCATATTCAAATTGAAGTCTAGTTAGTTAACAGATATTAGCCATTGCAGACTCCTTGATTGAAAAGGAGATTGTGTGCACAGGTATTGTATCGCTAAACTTGAGGAAACACAAAACAAAAACACCACTTCTCCAGCTTTATTCAGTTGCACTGTGTCAATTCAAGTTGCATTGCTACAGTGCACACTATGCACTCATGCAGCCTGTGGTCAGTGCTTGAACCTCTAGCTCACATACATACTACGCAATTTACTGGTAATTATTTATTGTTTTATTGTAGGAGTCACAGTTCCTTTTTTTTCACCATTGCACATGATCCTTATCTGTCTATTCTGTTACAGTATATATTGATATGTAAACTGTATTGCATATGCTGCCACACAAAGGTGAACACATCCTGTTTTTCTCAAGTAGTGAGGTAGTCTTTCTACTTACTCCACTAGATGTCACTGCTACACAGTTTACAGTTTAAGATTAAGGGGGGGAAAAAAATAGTGTCTCTCAAGAAAAAGTGATTTACTGATCTGGCCAGTAGATGGGGTATAGACATCGATACTGTAGTCTTATTAGTAGGAAGTACTGTATCTTAACTATTATTAGGTTAATATTACACATACCACACAGTTTGCCCACATGAAGGAATTTGAACAAAACCCCAAATGAAAAAAAAAACACTGATTAAAAAAGTATCAAAAACTTGCATTTGAGGTGTACCTGTAATTTAGAAGCTGGAATTGTGTTTCTCCGTCAGTATAACTGGATAACAGCCCCTCAGTAACATCACTGATTATTTCAACTGTAAGCCTGCACTTAAGGTCTTATGGTTGTCTTGTTAGAAGACTGTTGGCCATACATTATCTTGGCTAGTTTATTTTCTTTAGAATGACTGTAATGTGTTTAAAGTTTTGCAGTAAAGGAGCTTGGAGGGCTGTAAGTGAATTCCTCTGGGCTGCAGGTACTATATATCATGTTTCTTGGGGTCATACAGGTCATGAAATTAGGTGGCATTGCACTTTCCCTGGTGCATCGTGATTTATACTGGAATGTGAACTGGCTTGCTGTGTTTATGAAGAAGCTGCTAAAATTGGGATTTTTCAAACTCCTGGCAGGACAGGGCTCTTTAAACACTGGGCTTCTAAATTATAGCCGATGCAAGACGGCTAACCTCCTCCTTAGAAATGTCTTCAGATGTCTTCAGCTCCTGCACTCTGGTCTTTCCACCTCAATAACTAATTGAGCTCTTACTGTTATTCCTGTGCTGCTTGTTCTGCTAGGCGTCTGTTAGCTACAATGGGTTCATTCTTTCAAGTGGCCTTCTATCAAAAAGAGTAGGCATCAAATATGTGCAAGGAGCAGGAACCTATTATTCTTCACCATTTGCGTCAAACAAAATACCATTCTAAAAAATCAAATGCATGCTTACAACAATTGAAATAAGGAGTTCTAAGGTTTACAGAATTATTAAACCAATAGACCTATACGGAGTTCATTATACAGTAAAATACTGTATGTTCATTAATAATTAATCAAACATTACATTGAAAGTCATGTATAATGTAGTACTTTCTTGTTGCTCCAGTAGTAATATTAAAACAAAATTTAATAATATTTAATAAAAAGGGCCAATTAACACACATACACAGAGCAACAACAAACAAGCATTACATATACAGTGAGAAAATGAAATCTGCAAAGCAAGTATCCTTTCGCAATGAACCCTGACTTCCTGACTACTGGCAGAGATGTAATTGAGAAGCCAAACCCTTACTTTGATTTTTAACTTCTACAGTTCCCTCAAGTTTACTTAAACTTTACCCCGCAGTACACATCAAGTATGTTTGTTTTGACAACCCACCAGGATCCTGAAAGCATTCAGCTGCATATAATTGAGTTACAAAATAATACATCTGAAAACGTAATCTCTCAGAGCAAAAACAGAAATACATTTTATTCCACTTGTATTTATTATTAGCTGCAGCCAGTTGACTGATGTCCATACAATTGCATAATTATACATTGGCAGGACAACTTTTTTTTTTTATAATATTTTTTTATATTTCCAACGCACATTTTGCTCCTGTTTTTGTATACCAAAATAATAAAAGCTATAATATATATATATATATATATATATATGTATACTTTACAGGACGTATCTACACACTGTCTGGAATATACCACACACGTAACCATGGTAACTTTCTGGTGCAGAACATTTCCCATCCCCTTTAACACAGAAGCATGGAAGACTGGAACTTTGAAAATAGTTCTATTCCTTCATGGCCCTTGTACTGAGCTCAGTCTTGTTGAATGGAGAAACATCAAGGGACTTGTTTGAAGGGATAAATCTTCACGTACACATTTCATTCAAGAAAACATAGTGTTTGTATCTCTGTTTGGAGTGTCTTTACAATTTAGAATCATTTTGGCAAATTAAAAAGCTACAGAGTTTCTACTGAGGTTTATAGTAGACACCCTTAGTGAGCAAGCCATCTAGTGGTTCCCTAAACTGCATCTATGTTCTGAGAGTGATCAATTACAATGGGTGTGGCCTTTTTCAGTAAATATCTTTGCATCCCTGGATAACAATCCCTTCTTCAAAAACTAGGTCAAAGATTTCAATACGGAACAAGTCTCCCTTAATGTTATTTATTATCAATGCAGAATGACTGAGTGAGGCATGTGTTCTTCATTTTATCCCAGATCATTGTTTCTGTTATGGTAATTGCCAAGAATGGTATCATGTTAAATAATACTTGAAGTTCCAGAACTGATGTCCAGAAAAATAGAGGGGGACAGTGGTGGGTAAGAAAAACACAATTATTATTGAAATACCCTGTGAAAACAAACTACATAATCAAGCAAGCTGTTTATACTGTACACCTCTTGCTGTGCTATTTATGTGTGGGATCCGGGGGAAAACACGGAAACTCTGACCCTCCTGAGAACTACTTTTGAGAAGAAAATTAAATTCTCCAAAGGGTCTGGAAAAATTTGCCTGAATTTTTCTTTATCACAGCATCAACTTGATCTCCCAAGACCACCACCATGGGCCACAACCCAAGACCATTCAGTATGAAGCCAAGTCCCACAAACGGCAAGTCCAGGTCCCTCTAGGGCGTTCCCCACATCTGCACTGCTCCATAACAAATCTACAGTAGTGGCGGCCTGTGGTTAGCTTCGGAGAGTCAAGCTGTGTGGCATCTAATAGAACAGCAGAGGCAATTATACAATGGTGGTGGACTTCAGCATTACCTTCCCACGGCTTTTTTGTAATTTCTGTACATTTTATTTCTAAAAAGATTGTAGGGGGCGATCTAAAAAATAGTCCTCAGAGGAATGAGGCTATAAAAAACATTTCTCCCCCACTCCCCACCCCACCCCCAATTAACCCCTTGAAGGTTATAAGTGTAATAAGTTGTCAGGATGTTAACAATGAAAAGAAAAACGACAGGTACATTATTAACAGTTGTAGCAACACGTGGGGACGTGGAATGCTATATTTCTGAACCCCGCTACTTACTCTTTAAGGTACGCGAGGGATTGAGAGGTTGTTCAAACGGTTTCTTCTTAAAACACATTTGAGAGTGACTCAAATATCACAAGGAAACTGACCATTTGGGATGGCCAAATCCAAACTGTCAATACATTTGAAACTCTTTTTCGTGCTCATCTTTGCAAAAATAAGAACGTTAACATTATTGTCTTCGTGGGTCACGTCTTTTGTACCTTAAAGGGTTAAACATTGTTCACTGTATAGAAGGAAGCAGCAAAAAGGTAAAACACTGCTGGTTCTGACACAACTTTATTTAACAAAAAACAATGACATTTCAATAGGAACTTCAAAATAAATCATTTATAAGGGAGTTTGACTTTAAACTGCATTTTAGGTTGATATTTTAAACAGTACTAAAAATACAAATATAATGGGTATTTTGGCTCTACTGTATATTTTATATATATAGTAGCTATGACAGTATGTTAAATGTGGGCTAAAAATATATCATCGTGATACTATTTCTTTAGAAAGCAGCCTTTATAACGTTATAACAGTATTCTTCATTCCTCAGTCCAAGTCAACAGTGCTGATTGGTGACTTAGCATTCATAACACATCAAGCTCTGACTTCTAAGATATCTGATTAAATAACAAAGTAGCTGCGTTCTTAAACCAACTTGGAACAGCATATTTAACTGTGAACTTTATTCCGGGTCTCGCTGTGTAAGGCATATGGGAGATCAGCTAATGAATTGCTTTGGTTCCAGCTTCATAGTGTGAGATTAACGAGTATTTGCATTACTTGGTGGCTCGTTATAAATTCTGCAGCATTCTCTGTGGAGATATTGTGAACTACAGTAGGTGGCTGTTTTATATCTGCAACCAAACAACAATAAAAAGTGACTCTGCTCAGCACCTGTGTGCCTCGTAATGATTATTAAATACACTGCTGTACACTACTTGACACGTGGCAACGTTGGGTTAAGAGTTGCACACAGATATCCTCCATGTAACTGGCATAAACAGTTTCTTCTGCTGTGTCCCTGACTTTCTTATATGTTTTATAGACTTGTGTGTATCTTTATATGTTGTTTTTATTACTAGGGTTTTGGACCTACAACAAGAATGTACATTGCTTAAATTAAACTGTACTGTTTAGTACAAAATACCACGGTGAAAGTGTTAAAATGGTGGTAAAGCATGCTGAAAGCCAAGGTGAACTGCAGTACAGTAACCATGATGAATGCATAACACAAGCGTATGGACCATTTTAACATTTATATTGTGTTCATGTATTTTTAAGCAATTTATTAATTTTATTAATTAAAAAAAAAAATCAAATTTTTTTCTATAATTATTGTCTGCTTTGTGTAGTTAATTAAAGACATTTTAGTACATTTACATAAAATGCAACTTCATTTGTTTACCAAGCTTAATAAAGGAAGAGCTACTACAAGAAATGTTACCAGACCTTGAGAATCAGGCCCTGCATGTGCAGACTCCAGATATACTGCTGATAAAACAGCTTGACAGATTATAGGAAACTCACATGCAGCGGCTCACACACCCAGGACGCTCCTGGTTGCTAATAGCTATTTCTCTGAGGCCCCAGGGTCAGACAGTTCTGGCTGTCCCCAGCCTTTCCTGTGTATCTGTGGCTACTGAGAGAGTGGGAACATGCGTGACCATTGATAATGTTGTTCTGTGAAGCTACTGACACAGTGACACCTCCATGGAGCCCGCTGATGGGAACAACCCTAGATTTATTTGTTTTTTCACTGCAGGCCTCAGATACCCTCCGCTGGAACAGCTGCAGCTACCCATTGGACAGCTTTGTGTCCTGCAGAGTTAGCCTCTCTCCTCTGTCTCTTCAACAAGATTCTTATCACTACGTTTGTGTTTGCTTTTGTAGTTGGGTAAAAGTAGATCAATATTGGCTATAAAAAGGGTCAAATAAATTGGTAACAATTTATAAGAAGTGTCATTAATTCAAATGGAATTGCATAAAACTTTGTTTTGATTCCCATACAGATCTTTCCTAATCTGATACTGTGCCGTGCACAGCATTGGCAGTAACTCACAGGCTGGATTAGCCAAGTAGTGAAAATGCTTAAAGCATACGAAAGCATGGTAAAGTACTCATGAGTGACATGAGCTAAAGGGCTGCTTTCCAACGCTTTCCATTTTCTTACTTCATTATTGGCTTTTGTAACGTTATTACTGTTGAGAATATTTTGTGTGCAAATACTTCATATTAATCCAGTCATACAGACAGGATTCATTATGTGTGATTGCTTTCTGTAAAGTGAGTTCTTTAAAATGATCTAGTTCATAAATCACAAACAGAAATGACTGTGTTTTTCAAACTGTGGCACATTTGTTGCTTGTAATCAAGAGTGTTTCCCATTTATACACCCACAGACTGCTGTTTCTCAGTAGATAGCTCTTTTGTGTTTGAGTCCAGACCTGATCATCACATTTTATCTGTACATTTTGTTGATGCTGTGATGATTCAGTTCAAACCTAATGAAGTATGCAAGCACTCAGAGATGAGTAAAACAATAATGAACATATTATTACTGAAATGCACGTTCTCTTTATGCAGTTTGGAATTGCAAAGTCGATGGCTAAAGAGGATTGAATTGTTTTTTTCTCGTTATTTTGCCTTTTCATTTCAACTGTAACAACCAATAACCTTGCAGTAAATTACTGTAAGTGATGAGCCTTGAGTTCATGATTTTATCTATGGCTTTCTAATAAAAATGCTTCCAAGTTTCAGAAAGTCTTTTCTTTGAATAAACATACTGCAGGTGTATACTTCATACTTCATACATACTGCCTGCAGTTGTGGATACATACATGCACAGCTTGAGAATGTGAACTAAAGTAATTATTCAACTCATTAGGGTTCTATATCATCCATGAAGTTTGTATTTCTTCATGTTTTGGTCCTTCACTTGCATTACAATTTAAATATGCTACAAATAATATACGATTAAAATAATGAAATCCTGCAGGTTTTTGTATTCTCACAAATATACTTGATAGTTCCCTACTTTAAAACGATCATGTGACTGCTGCTTGTTATATTTTATTTCAGTTTGGTTTTGATAAGAAGAAAATGAAGTATGTAGACCCATGTGAACAGCACTCTAAATGAGTTTGTTGCATCTTCTATTGCACTCATCCCTGGATGTTAGTGTCCCTCTGAGATCCCTGAGTTTGTGCTGAAGCTACTATATATAGCCAGAGAAACTAAAAATATGAGGTTAAAAGTCTAGGTGGACAAAAACATGGACAGCTTTTGGAGGGCAGCTACGTGCAATATTGCAAGAGTTATCTGCAGGGTTTCTGTTTTGGTTTGTGCAGAATGGCTATATTTGAAGTCACGTCACAATGCTGCTTAAATCTCTCATCATTCTTTGCAGAGTAAGTGCCATGACCTCCAATGATGCAAAATATGATTTTCAATTATTTATAGATTCAAATTTACACCGAATTAACTCCAGTGCAATCACAGCTGCGGAAAACATTTTAAGAAATGCTGATTCAACACCAGCAATCCACACAAGGTCAAACTGCTGTAAATATTACCGGGGGAAATGAAGTACCCTAATATAAACACAGACAGATTTGCTGGATAATGATGATGGTATTCTACACACTCCTGAACAGGCTAACATGCAATTTTTTGCTGGGAACAATTTGCGGCTCTGCATTCTCAAACAGTACATCTGGTTAAAACCCTGTCTCACTAAACCTAATGCTGAGAAATAATGACATGCTTTCATTTTCTCCAGGATTGATTACTCCAATGCCCTGTCTGCTGGTTTCCAAAATACTGTCCTTTTTAAACTATAGCAAGCACCCTGTGTATAATGTAAACCACATGTAGCACACATGACTGAGCCTTTTTGAGTTACATGTCTCCTTGTATATACTGTTCTTTTGGTCCATATAACATGCAAACTGTACATAACGCACGGAGATTCTTCTAAAATGTGTAAAAGGTATGCCTCCTTACACAGTCAGCAAGTGTGATAAGCATGGCAAAGTGCAGTAAAAGCATAATACACTGCATGCAGATTTACTATGGCAGTTTTATCAACATCATTTTGCAATATTGCAGAATATGCCTTCACTAAGGGAGTGGTTTTTTACAAACCTACCAATTCCATACTGCATAGATGAAGTTCTACAGACATTGGGTGGACAAACTCAACCCTTAACATGAGAGAACTTGTACAGCTTGTCTATAATTAAGTGGTGTTCCCAGGCTAGTATGGATGATAAGGTTAGAAGAGGATTTGTTCTGGGCAGACTTGTTCATCTTGGTGACTTTGCAGTGTCAATGTTTCTCTGTGTTATTTCCTGTGTTAGTAACAAATAATCCATTATTGGCTTGGATATGACATGATGCTGACCTCAAACACTCTGTTTGGGTTGGCTAGGCTGTTTAAATGCACTTTTGAAAGGCAGCATATTTCTGAAGATGAGCAACAGTTTTTTCTTTATCCCTTTTTCAAATAACAATACTTCCTAACAAAAAAATCTAAACAGTAACAAACCCAGCCGATTCTGCAAGGTTACAGTTTGTAATGCAGCTGTGAGAATGTATCTTACATGACATCAGCACTGTGGGAAAATTAATCTCTTGAGCTGAGTATAGTTTGTAAGTAAATTTTTACCCAGCAGATCACTTGTCCTCTGTAAGCTCTGTGACCTCTCACGTGAGCTTACTTAAGCCTAAAATAAGAATATTCCAAAGGAGCTACAGATAAGTACATTCCCACAAAAATAGTTTTGATTTGAGAACAGTGAGGCAGATATTACCCCAACCAATCTGCGTTTGTCTGCAGCTGAAAGACTAAGAGTTATGGTATTTGTGGTAAGTTGTGACAAAGCTCACTGCAAGACACTGCCCACAACTCACTTATGGAACTTTATTAAAAATAAACAGGGTTCTTACTAAGTGCTAAAGTGGCTGAACTGTTTCTTTAAGATCTCTTTCATTAGGAAGTTTTAACTGTGTGTTAAAATGAAAATGTATTGTTGTGTATATTGTTGCAATGTTTGTATCATTTCTTATACTGTTATTACACATGCAACAGCATATTATGTAACTACAATGTTATGCCATGTGTAATTACATTGTAGTTACGATTTCCAGATCCTTTTTTGTAATTACAACTGGAGTTAAATACATACAAATAATGTGTTTATATTTTATTAAAGAGGATAGGGGAAGTAGATTTCAGACATCCGGGCACATGGGAATTATTGGGTTTAGTTAATAAGATAGCGTGTGCATTGCTGTGATTAGTCTTATGAAGACTGTTATCGCGTCTTCTTATTGAAGTGTTTATTGCAATTTTGAATAAGTCTTATTGGAATAGAAAATGTGCACTTTGGGTGTAAGAAAAACACATAGTCAAGATCCAACCAGTGTGATGTTCTGTAATAACAGCCAATCAGAGAGTTGTGTTCCCATAGGCCATTTCACAATACACATCATACTCTTAATCAAACCAAGTGGAATAAATGAACGACAGCCCCCCCCTCTCCAGCAGCAGAGAGTTCTGGGACTCATCAGCTATGTCTGGTCCCAGGGAATCCTCCCAGCCTCCGAACAGGTGGCTAGATTGTCCCAGACTAGTACTCATTTACTGTAGACTAGCCTTATGCCACAGCTAGAGTCTGAATGGAAGTTTGAATGAAAGCAGACCACGCTGTCCACTCGTGAATCCAGCTAAGAATGCATGGCATTATTCCAGAGGCATACCTTACTACATTCATATGGAAAAGCTTTTGTTTGGTTATAAACATGTTGAGAGTTGAATTGGATGAATCAATGCTTCTGAACCTGCGTACTTGAATCTGATTAAACCCCTACCGACTCCAGATTGAAAATGGGTTTACATGCAGAATGTACTGTATGAAGAAACTAGGAATTGATTCATCAGATTGGTAGCCTGGGTCTGATTAGATCCAATTGTGCATATAAACGAGATAAATGTGAACCATGTTAATGTTTGAGGTCTTGGCTTACCACACCCTTCTCCCTCAAAACTACAGTTAATTACCCCTCTTTGTTTCATTGAACTGTATTGTGATTTTACTGTTCAGATATATGTGCTCACCTAACCATTGATCTGGTTCCAGACCAATAATGGTAGCAGCTGCAGTAGGTGCACACATAGCCTGGAACATATTGGAGACTATCCAGAAAAAACTAAAGAACCCTGGATAGGTTCAGTCTGTTCAGCGATCAGGAGGGGGAAGGCTTATTCCCCGGGAACACAAGGTGAGAGGGAGGTGAGCATGTACCAGACTGGAAATCCTTTTCAGGACACACTGATCATCGAGGCAGTACAGTTTGCTTTCAAGAAAATCCTATAAAAGCCTGGAATAATTTGGTTAGCATAGCTTGTTGAAAAAAACACACCCAAATACATATTTTTCTATTATATTAAACCAGAAGTAACTTAGAGGTTTTACTTCAGTGAACTAAAATAGATATTTCATGTTTCTGCTTTTATAACAGTCAACATATTAATATGTTACAAATGCCAGTATGCTGTTTTTATACAGACCTAGCAAATAGCATTCTACAGGCATTTAAATCACTTTCAATCAACAGTTTTAGTAAGCGGGAACCAACAGAAAAACATTGAGACGTCAGGCACTGTAAATAAAAGTGGTTTAGAGTATAGACTGCTGTTCTGTTCTGTGTGAACATGGCGTTCACTTTTGAAGTATGCAGATCCAGTCAGTAACATGATTTATTGAATACCCGAAACTGACCTCGTTCTTATTAGAACTCTGCGTACCAGAGACTTCCTCAAGTTTACGTGTTGCTACAAAACCATTGTTGCTTTGATAATAGATATTAAAAAAAACAGGGATATAGTTCTGGGTTATCAGGATTATCAATTTATCAATGGAATTATCAAGTAGTATTATAATTATTATGTTCTCCTAAATTAGTACAATTTGCATGTGGACTGGCTCTTCCATTTTAAAAATACATGCCATCCCAGCAATATAATGTATTCAATTCATAGACCTTTTACAATAAAATCTAATGGAACAAAATATCGATTGGTGCATATTACATGGAAATGATACTACATTGTACAATGAATAATCATATTGGTCATTTTAAAAAGTATGTGAAAAATAATGGTACAACAGAATTCTATTAACCTAAGCCAAAACACTTCTTAGTTTAAACATATCTTCTGGAATATAAACAACATGTTTTTTTTGGTTTTTTTTATAAAAAGTATATAACGTGCCAGAATTTCTTAAATCTGCCAAAAAAAAAAAAAAATAGAAACTGCCAGTCTTTCCCAATGAATGCAAAATGAAATGATAATTTCAGCAACTGCAAAATAGGTGGAAATTATTCACCAGCTGCTCACAAAAGATTAAATATCTATGCCACTGCAAAAATAATTGCTTGTGGTAATAATTAACGATTGAAAAATGAAGTAAGGTTGCAATTGAATAACTTGCAGCTCACTAGACACTATGCATGTTTCATTAGAGGTGAGGAAATCAACACTTGAAAAGGTATGTCAAAACAAAATGCATGATACAGTTTAAAAAACGCTCACAATTAGCTTTATTTTGCCTTGTAGAGAAATGACCGATGGTCGTGCGTCCCGTGTGCTTCCACTCCTGTGACAGGGGAATGAACTTCATAAAAGCAAAAAAAAAAACTCCTGGTTCATTTGCAAAAAGATATATAGTTTCACAAAAGATTTATGTTCGCTTTCCTATCCAATTTAAACAGATTTCAAGTAAAGACTTTTCAGATGATTCTTAATGAAACATCATTCATTTGAGCTGCATTGGATGCAAAATAACATGTCAGCTGTGTATCAACTGTGAGCTCTCTATCAAACTTCTTTTTTACTGACATGTATTTCTGAAAATACATGTCAGGGATGCCATTTGCGTAATACGTTTCTCAGTCATATGTGGGACAGTCTATTTACTCGAAAGCATGTTACATTTCTCAGGTGTCGCTAATTGTTTGTCTAAGCCCTGTACAAGCAGGGCTGTGGAAGCACTAATTGCACTGCTATTACCCTGCAGTTACCATATAACTACCTGAGTGATTATGATGCACTATAATACAGACTGTACTGTAATCTAGACAAAACCAAAGTGTACTGTTTAGATTCTTAGATAATTACCTTGTGATCCCGATATAACATAACGACATTATTCTCTGGTCCAAGTCAGCAATGAACCATATTAGTTTACAGTACTGTAATTTCAAATGTGTGCTTTGCATTTTAAATACTAGTAAGTATAATGATTATTTAATAGCATCAAATTCAAATGGTAGCAATCTTATAGTGAAAAAGAGCCAGAATAAATACAAAGAAAATTAATCAGCATTAAAGTGTGCCAAGTTCACTTATCCAAGTATATACTGTGCACCCTCACAATGGGTATATGAAGTAGTCAGCAAATAGTTATTAGAGTATAAAGTATAAATATATTAAGTGTTTATGTTATAAAGAGATGTACCATTAGGTTAAGGCAGACCTACAGTATAAAATGACATTCAGATAATTCCAGTTTTCAAGTGCATGTGCAATATGGTAATGCTAATTTAGAGCAAAATCGTATGATAGTGTATTGTTTACAAAGACAAGACAATTGAAGGATGTCATTAGCAACCATCCAAGATCCAGCTTCTTCTGTGCATTTTCATTTTCCAAGCATAATATCTATTAAGAACAAGTTACGTATTTGAATTAGGTATTAAGATTGTGTGCATTCAGCTACTGCCATGGTGTATTTTAGAAAGGTAAAAACTATAGTATTAAAAAAGTAGAGGCAAGTAGACAAACGTTTCAGCGAGAGCCTTGGGATCTATGATTGGGTGTTTTTGAAACTGAAGCCTCAAAATTAAAGAATTCTGTGAAACACTATTATGTTTCTGGAAAAATCCAAACAGGAAATGACTGCAAAAAGTAAACCTTGTGTTGACAACCTTCTAGTCATCTCAACATAATGATTTGAATCGCATATTTACATAGAGCAGAGCTTTTTAAACAATATATATACATTTTTTATTTACTTTGTCAATATGGATTCCAGACAGCTGGTTCAATACATAGTTAGGGAGGCTGTGTCTCCCATCTGTTTGTTCTAACAGCTAATGACTAGTAAATGGAGATTGAGTAGTAAAGTATAAGAGGGCAGAGGTGTTTTTTTTTAAAATGAGATGCTACATCACCTGTCGCTTAACATCGTCAACATCCAGCTGCAGTTCATCATATGAGATTGGAGACTGCATGCCAGTTTTGGCACGTATTTCTCTTCATTTTGTCAGTCAATATTTTTTATAGATAGCAGACACTGGCGTGTTTCAACATGGTATCACACAAGGATGGCCATTAAAAAAAAAAAAAAAAAAAAAAACACACACAGATTTTACTTCCAATTCACTTTCTTAATGCATGTGCGTCTAACGTGTGTGCCTGAAAATATGGTATTCTGATTGGTCTCCACTGTGGTGTGTCATTGGCTAAATGGACCATTGAAATCCAATATACAGACTGTGTGGCTCTCTGTATAGCAGCTTCTCTCAGGTCCTCTTATTATAGTGCAACAGCTGTGTTCAATTTATATGTAAAGGCATACATTACAGAGGAAAACCGCACTGTCATACCCTTAGTAAAACACTCAGGGATGTTGTTATCTACAGATTCATCATTTACATTTCAGGAGACTGGTAGAAGGAAAGCATTATCCTGTCCGCTTCTAATAATAAAAACTTGCACTTCAGGCTTAAACTTGCCTTTTTAGACACTGACATTTCTGAAATTGCTGTTAAAGAAATTGTAGAAAGGAATACATTTGCATATCCCATAAATACGAGCACCCTGTCATTTGGTTTTTTTTGTATCATGTGCATACTGTAACATTTGCAACATGTGCATACTATGTGCATTATTTCTTGAAAGGAATATGTATAGGCATTTATTTACAGAAAAATTTTGGTTGGAGTCGCCGATGCTGAAATTTAAAGTACTCATTATTTATTTTATATGTAATGGGATCAGAAATACTGCTTCCCACTATTATTGCTTCCTAGTTCGGCCAGTGGAGCAATGCGCGCCACATATTGTTCGCTGATAAGAATCATATTTTGTACACAGGGGCTTTGAATAAACAATATGAATCCCACTCAAAATACAGGAACCAGCTGGTAAGTAATTCCAGACATTTTACAGCCAATAAATTACATCTGTTTCTCTTTCGCCTAAATTCAAGGGCACCCTTTCATTCCCATTTCCTAATTGCTGCAAAATATATTCATTTGCATTCCGATTACACTAATTATCGAAAGCAGTTGGAGCACATTGCTTATAAATGTCCACGGTTTTGTGAAATTAGTTTAATCCAAAATCAAATTGCAAATGGCTCCTTTAAATTGCAAATGATCTGTTTAATGTCTTGAGCAAGTTCAACTTAAATCTAAAACACAACCATTATTATTATTATTATTATTATTATTATTATTATTATTATTATTATTATTATTATTATTATTATTATATATTTTTCAAATATAGTGTTGTCGGAGGTGTCTGACATTTGCCTCATTAAAAAGGATAGGATGTTCAGAATTATAAAAACTGAACCTCCTTGTGCTCCGTCATGTGGATGAGATGTTAAATCAATGTCCTATTGTAAATGACTCTGCATATAATGCACAGTTCAAAGCCTACCTCTCTAAAGTGCTTTGTGATGGTGGTCCACTATGAAAGGTGCTATATGAAGATATTATTATTATTATTATTATTATTATTATTATTATTACAGAGCTGCCAGTACATGGCGTAGGGGAGCGTTGTAGTGGACATTGGTCCAGGATAAATGTTTTAATTCACCCAATGATACAGTTAACGCTACTCAGTTTGCATCATCTTTTTATAAACCTGCTGATCTCAACCTAACAGACATGATTTAAGAAATAGAGAAAGTTCTTGGAAATCGATATTTGCTTTCACATGCTGGGTATTTGACGGCATTATATCCACGTAAGATTTGCTTTTCACTTAATTAAAAAAACAATAAAGTTATGAAGTGTAATTATCCCAAACACTGTCAATTGTATATATAAAAAAGTGAACAGCGGTTTATTAATTGCACTACAGTTTAAATAATGGTAGTTGTTACTTTAAATGCTCCCAAATGAATTCATGAGAAAACATAACACAGCATGATTTATAGAGTGGGACGCTATAAGTTTCTTGTAAGATTAATACAAAGAAAAAGTGAGTAATTGGAAACTGCTTTCATTTGAGAAAGGAAGCTTTGGAAACATCTGGAGGTGATGGACACACCACCGTTTATCTGAATGTGCTGGAGCTGAATTGATTTATTAAAAAGAATCCATGGGAAAATCTCGTCCAGCTTTCACTGAATAATGTAAATAGTGTAACTACAGAAAGAACAAGTATAGCAATGGCTGTAATCAACTCGGACTAACCTTCATGATAACATTGTTTTCACTGGAGAAAAGGTTGTAGAGCAATGTTATTTTATGACCAGTGGGGTCTATTTTAATCATCTAGACCGTGGCAGATCTTAACACACACCTGGTTTGTCATGGACCTCCTTTCACTGTATTTTTATTATATGCAGTTATGTTAATATGTGGGTAAATAAATCAGTCTCCCCAGGTTTTAACAAAGTAAGATCCCTACCATCTTTAGATCATTAAACTGGCTGTGGTAGTTTCATCTTAAGCAACTAAAATAATTGTGTAATCTGTGCTGAAACGTACAGTGAGGAGACAGGTGGCTGTTACACATCATTAGATAGATAGAGAGATAGATAGTTAATACTCAAAGTATATTTTTAGACATAGAATCCGTTTTCCAGAACAGATTACATTTTAAGTTTTGCATTGTAAATACTGTGATTTGAATTTACTGGCATGCTTTATAATCATCTGTTTTGTTTAAAGTGACATCAAGCGAATACTTATGAAAATGCGATCCTTAAGTATTCTAGAATAACAGGTGTGTGTTTTTAATGATGGGCTGGAGGCTTGGAAAATATGTCTAGAGATTGGCTCTGAAGAAAGCGAGGAGATGCTAATTCAATAGTGTGTTTTGTTAGAAGTGGGTATTGGAGAAGCTGAGGGCTGAAAATTGTTCATATGAAATTCTAATTAGAATGCTAGAATCCACTCTTTTTTTCACATTAACATAGTATGACTCACTCAGACATTGAATAACACATCAAAAACTCTGCTTACAACTCAAACAAGAAAGCAGCACTGAAACCCTGAGAGCAGAAATGCATTTTATTTAAATGTTTGTGGAGGTTTCAGGGTTTCATTGTCAGTGTCCTGGAGAAATACTGTATTTCTGTACAATTTCACCATGGAACTAGAAAATAAAGCATGTGTTTGGTTTCACTTCTCTTTGGTTCATCACATATTATTTTGGCATTCTCATCCTCTATGTAGTTTCAGTCGTGCTTAAAAGCATAAAATGTATTAAAACTACTGGCTGGCAGTGTAATGAAATATAGAAATGAGGAAGTAATTCGCCTACATAGGATACCTGGTGAATCGCAACATTTCTAAATCATAGTAAAGGAACCTTGTCAGGTGAAAATCAGATTTTAAAAAAAGTTCACAATATCCCAAGCACATGTGAAATTACACTTTCCTAATGGGATCATGTGAATTATGTAATCCTCCTCTTTCCTAGAAATGCTTGATGGTCAAACCAAACTGTTTTAATAAATGACTTTATCCTGTATGGTTCCAATTTAAAATGAACTAGGAAATGTATAGGAGCTGAAATATAATCTTATTTTAAGAAAAAGTTTGGAGATGTTACAGTTTTTTTTTTTTTTTTTGGCTGTTCATATTCCAAACTATTATGTGATGTGCAACAACCAACCTGTCACATAGAAAAGTGTCTTCTGTTCAAAGCAAACATCTCTAGGTTTCGGCTTCGTGCATACCCCAACATTAGTGCGCCTTAATGCATGTCAGCTACAGGGCCATTAAATCACAAATATGCACGAAGTAGACATCTGTTGTTGGTTCTTTGAAATGTTTGTTCAAAGCTACAGCCTTATTTGACAATTACATCAAGAAAAACATTTAGGATATACATAATGTCTTTATTAAAATGTGTTTGCTTTTGAGATGTTACTGAAATAAAAACAGTTCCTAGAAAGATTACATTGCATTTCAGAACAGAACTGTACAGCCTTGAACATCCCCACCCCCCAGAACTAAATAAGTATTGCTGCCCCTAAAATCGTAGTGGCAAAAAAAAATGCTTTTGAAAAAGCCGAGCCCTGAAATCATTAATTGCTACACAGTGCAACTCAGAGCCAACACAGACGGTTTCCCACACAGCTTCATTTAAGACAAGACTACTATTACATCATAGCAAAATGTACCTTTTGTTCAGACTTTTAGGCTGTTATAAGATGCAGATAACTATTTAATTTATTACCAGAACAGTATGTCTTTTCTTTTTGCATCATCACAAGATGTATTTACTGTAAGTACCTTGGAGGAATTATTGGTTTCATGTCTATTAATCTTACAATGACCACACGGTAGAATTTTCTTTTTTTTAATTAACATACACGGTATAATACCAGCGCTATGGCAACCGCATGTGGTAGATATCAGCAGCCTTGTAAAGTTTTGCAATGACTTCATTGGAGTTTTTGGAATTGATGGTTGCTGAAGAGACGTCAGTCAACAGAAGATGGACGTGACAATATTGTAACTTTCAGTCAACTGTTCATATAAAGCTTTCAGTTTCCCTTGAAGGTCAGTGCTTTTTCTGATTCTCCCTGGAGGTAACCCATTGAGTCAGTGCCAAATGAAATCCCTCCTTGTTTCTGCACTTTTAATAACATGTTCTTTCTCAAACTCTCCAGAGATCTACTGAAGATGCATGGCAAGCATGACACAAATCTAGTCCTGTCAATCCTGTATGAAATCCACATAGTAGATGTCTTATTCTGTATGAATTGAGATTTTTCTTGCAGAGGTTCTTTCTTCAATACAGGTATCCGCAGGACTTACTGAGGCTTTTGAGTCATGTGGCATATGACTCAGAATAATAAAAGTAACTCATTGGGATAGTATTAAAAAACAAAAAGCCACCGTGTCATCACATGACTTTGGAGCTGCGTTTTTTTTTATTCATGGAACACTTTTGATCAAAACTGGTCAAGCTTCAGGTCTCCCCCAGTAGCTAGTGAGTCTAATGGCATATTCTAAAGCACTTGATGCTATTGGCATGGGCAGTGAAATGTGCCATAAGCTAATTCATAGTACATGTCGTCATATCCAATTCATTATGCTCATTTTGCTTTGCTTTGTTTTTTGGGGGAATGGTTTGTTACACAAATTTGTGCTTGATTCTTAAAGCCATATACAAATGGCCAGAGCAATCCAACAAGGCTTACACTTTCATGATTGAAATCACACTAAAACACTGGAATGCAGCATTTTCACTGGGGTCACACACCACCTTTTAAACAGATTGGGAACATTTGGGTTTATAAACACCCTGTACTTATTTCTTTTTACCTATGCAAATCTTGATTTCTTTGCAGGTCATGACAAGTCTTGCAAATGTAAAAATCCCTGAAACTGAGGACTGCTGAGGAAATCCCAGGACTTTGTATAAAAGATTAGATAACAGGTAAGACTAAAAGTCTCACTAATGGACAAATAGCTTTTGATACTTTGGGTACTGCAAAACATTAATACAGAAGCAAATAACTAGGAAAGGTCAGCTTCTGGCATTTCAGTCTGATAGCATCACAAAAGGTTAGAGTACAGTCAATAATTAGAGTGGATTTTGTGTAATAAGCTACATAAAGTTCACTGCTTTCACTTATTCTTGGGAAAGGGTAGAGAAACTCACACTGCTTATTCTAAACCATTCCAAGGTAAATCTTTTACAAATACAATTACAGTAGATATGATCCCAGTATAATAAATGTATTTTTTTTGACCAGATAGCTGTATAATTTAACCACTCTGATTCTAGTATAGAGGATGGTTGATAGTGGTATTTTACAGTACTAGTATGGCATATAGAGTAAACAGAAAATTGAAAGAAACATTGGAGGCATTTAGTAATACTGTAGCTCAGTAATTAGCACTTTGTAATTAGCTTGACAGTTCAAAAAGAATATGCCAAAAGAATGACAGTTATTCTGTATAATTTAAATTTGAATAAGTAATGTACAATACTCTTCATCAACAACAAAGGAGGTATGACTGTAGAATGAAATCTGGAAAATCTGGAATTCATTTTATAACAAAAACTGATATGGCCAATCTTGACAGTCACTATAGGAGAAAGCCAAATTTAAAAGGAAAACTGCACAGTATGGGTCGCATAGCTCATTCAAATCTTTAGCAATGGTTGGGAAAAATGTAGCAATCAAGTGGTTTGAATGAGGTAAAATAGGCATCTCCCACCTACTTGACATTTACTCAGATAATTGGCTTTGTAACAATTCATGGTTCTGCTTCTCAGTTTGAACCAATTTTGACAGTTCCATTTAAAATACGTCATAAGTTTCAAAGCGTTTCTATAGCAACTGCATTCAAATGCATTTCTACTGGTAATGTTTTGCCTTTAACATTGTCCTTGTAAAATGCATTTCTTAATTAAATGTGCTCATGCATCCGTATGAAGTTTTCACTAAACCATCTGGTTTTTTTTTTAAACTTTCATTAACGAAGGCCCTACGACTCAAATGAATAAAGTATGAATAAAGTAAGTATAAGATAACTTTCTCTGCCCGAAGACTTTTTTGTACTGCAAATATGTGCATCCAACAAGCATTTCTCTGTTCTTTGAACATCCTGTGATGTCTGGATATCACACATACCAGAACCGATCCTGGTTAGAACACAAGAATTGCTGCTGGTGGATTCTGAAACCTTTGCAAAAAGTCTTTGAAGGTATTTCAATCACGGAAATGCAATATTTATGGCAATAACAAAAAATGAATCATGTTCCAGTTTTTTTTTCTCTCTCTCTAACATAACACATTAAAAACTGCATGCAACTTTTCTGCTAGTAAGGAAGAGGATGTTTTAAGGAGAAGGTCGTCTCCCCCACGCCAACAGAAAGGAAATGCCTTTTTAGTAAAGCAAAAAAAAGAGGACTGCAATTCAGTACATAGTGCATACCAAAATGTGCTATGAAAAATGAGAACAGTGTGCTCCAGGACAAGTTACTGGCATCACTCAAAACTTTAGAGGAATATCTTTAAGATATAGCAGCAATGCTATACATTCAATGAATAATAAATGGTGTGTACATTTTAAAATCTAATGCAAACATTGATTTTAAAAGAGAACAAATCTTGCCGCACTGAAACCTGGTAAAAAAAAAAATGGTTTAGTAGTGAACATTTAAGCTGTTCCTCCATCAGGGCCAGAATTCTTGGTAACCTAATACACTAAAATGTAAAATCTCATGATGTGTTAATCAAAGAGATTTACATAAAGGACAAATATTTGTGATACAGTACATGCGAGGCCAGGAAATGTTTATGTTATATTGGATACAAACAGTTTTTAATGTTGACTTATATAGCCTTGGCCAATATTTCTTGTAAATGTATTATAACTTTGATCATTAGTGCTCTTCCATAATTCCATTGAGGGTGAAGTTATAAAGCACTGGCGATACCCATGATGGCTCTATGTGCCTAACCCAGTCCCTTACTACTTGCATGTACCAGAGGAAATAACTATAACAGACTCAAGAAAACAATTAAATAGACACACATTTCGACCTTCATAAGTGGGTTTGTTTCTTATAGTTTTAACTTGAGGTTTTGAAGTTGGATCCTGTATAGTGTAAGTGACCAGTGAAATGACTGAAAAGTCCATCTACTACAACAGTTCAATTATAAGAATTTAAATTTGAATTCATGTTTCCTACAATACAGTTCTACACAGGTGATTCCAGTGCAACTGCAGTGAAAGGGCAGCATCATGCTACTTTTTGATTTGATGATTTTAAAATAGAGAATACATTTTTTATATATGTAACTTTATACATTCAAAGATCATTGCATAGTCAAACTGGTGAACTCTTCAGTATTTTAAAAGCATTCTATTCATAAATCTTCAATGAGAAGTACTGTATTCAAAAAGTCCCAAGTACTTGCCTTGATGTCAAAGCACAGTATAATAAGCCTTCGTTTCTTACAAGATCATTTTTTTTGTTTTTAATTAGTTACACTCATTTGAGACTTGTATTATGTTTGAGAACCTACAATGTTTGGTTTCCAAGGAAACTTGATGAAGACAATGTGATTTTCCTGCTCTGTGATCAAGCGATATGCCTGGATTTGGCATCAACTGTAAATAGAAAAAACATGATTGAATTGCGACTTTGTGCAATAATGGTCAAACTGAGAACATCATAAATGAGGAAATGTTTTGGAGCAGATAGCCTCATTCCAAAGTCATGCCAAAAGTTGACTTTAAAAGGCAAGACACAAAAGGTATTCCGAAGGGTACGTCTCAAAGCTCTTAAGAGATGAGAACAAAAGTGGTCAACTCCAAAAACAAATGTTTTTAGTGGCATACGACTAAGAAAAGGCTTTTTTTTTTGTATTGTGTGGGATATGTTTATGCTTAGTCTGTGCTAATTTGTATAATTTAAGGACAAGCGTTGTTCAATCACAAACATAAATATCAGGAATTTCAGCTTCATGCTAAAGTGATGACAAATCCATATTTTGGTTACTTTCTCGAGGTTGCTTTTGACAGGAGCTGATGCACTATTGCAAGGTAATGCTCAATTCTCATTGTACCAAACTACCTGTGAAAGGCAGCACACAGCACAACAGTTGAAATACTAGGATCCAGTATTCAGTACTAACAAAAAAAGGACATAGGATCAGGACCTCATTTGATCTTGACAGTACACATTTTTGTATCCTAATACTGTATGCATGTATTACAGTGTTCATTTTAACAGTTAGTGGAATTAATGTGTGAGAAAGCAAGCTCATGTCCAAGTGAAATGGCATTATGTGGAGAGTGGAAGCACTATAAAGGGTTGTCTTATACAGTATCAGTAACTTATTCTGTGTTATTCTGTAACTTAATGAATAGTAGACATGTACTGAGCTGTGTTGGAAATGCCCCTTCATTGAAGTTATTAGGACATTCAATATGAAACTAAATGTAATTAAAGAGTAAAAGGAAAATGTTAAATAGGTGTAATTAGAGAAAGTGTAATTAAAGCATCACAAAATGAAATGAGTAATGCCTTATCATTACAACACAGTGGAAGATGGGGCCCAAAGTCACATGGAAAGGACCCTATGTGTGAGGACTGTTCTCAACTAGTTGGTCTTCAGAAATGGAAGAAAGCTGATTCTTTGAAATAATTCTATTAAATTTGCTATGCATGCACAAGTCAATACTTCTAACCCCTTGGTGCTCCTTTAGGAGGTGGGGAAGGGTCAGTGCATTTCAATGTCTTTTACAATCACGTTATTTCCCAGTCAGACATTCAGAAGTATTAGGTCAACTTATAGAGGTGCTTGATGGCAGCAAGTAAAGCATGCCACCCCTGAGCACTGCAATTCCATCCATCAGAGATGAACTGAAACAGATAAACAAACAGAGGTCTAGAAACACACTGTATGCATTGACAGACTCTGGGATGGACTTTATCCCAGTCTCACAATAAGGAAACAATTTTTCCTGTTTGGTTTACCAGTATACAATTTAACTTAGCATGTAAACAATGATTAGGATTTAAAAACAGAAAGAATGTATTCAAATGATGAAGAAAATCAAATCACTGTGCACCACTAATATACCTCTTTTGAATACCAAAGAACATCAGCATCTATCCAATAGTGAAAGTATTAGTCCAACAAAATGCTAAATTAAAGAATGTGTTTGGCCAAAATATGCACTGCAGTTGTCCAGCTGGATCCACTGTTCTCTATTCTTGGCACTATATAAGAAATAGAATAATAATTAAAGTGATAATACACTTGCATGGTAGTTGTGTGATTCTGGATTAACTATAAAAGCAAGGGATGGACTATGACTCTGTCCTGAAAAGTGCTTTTAACATTATTCATAGTAACATTTCTTTAGAGCGCAATACTTATTGCCATGCAAGTTCAACATTGGAGAGATTGAGGATCTGTAATAAGGTTTTTGATATCATGTTTTACTGGGACTCACAAAAGAGATGGTTTTATTTAGTAATATAGTAGAACTCCACATGCACCTCTATGTGGATTTACAAATTAGTGTCAGTTTTCTTCCGTTTGTGATGTCATCCCCTTGCCATGACTTTTTCATAACCTCGACAAAAGGTGGTAGGAGTTCAGATTACAAATGAGTCACAAACAATGTAAATCATATGATATTAATATTAAACTTCAAACAATGTCTCCCCTGTTAAATAGTTAGTTGGCATATAGTGCATATTTCTATATACCAAATGGAAGAAATTATTGTATATTTAGTTTTAATTGTAAGTTAAAAAATAAAAAAAATCCTTCAGCTGTATTTTGTACAGTAGAATCCATGCAGAACACACACCAACATGTACAGTAAATGTTGTGGCACACTGTTAAAACATACGTTGCATTTGTTTACTAAACTGAGAAAGTCAAGTAGACAAACATGTTGGCTTGTCCCTTCTTCAGCGTCTGACAGCATGGAAACCCTGGGGAGGGTTGTATTTGGATTCTAATGAAGCGGTGCCTATGAGTGAATCGCTAGATGATGTTCCCAATGAGAAGGGGGGATGATTGTATTCAGATTTTAATAAGCAGTGCCTATGAGTGAATCGCTAGACGATGTTCCCACATGCAAATGCACTGCGTCTCTTGATATTCTCCAGATGTCATTTTTTAAATAAGCTTTGGCTGCAATCTTTCACATTTTCCATTAATCTGATCTTCTTACTGTGGTCTTCAGAGATGCTTTACCATAGAAGCATCGTCTGTCCTGACAAGCTTCCAAAGACTCAGCTTTACCCAGAGCAGCTAAAAATATACTGGTAAGGCATGTATCACTGTAAAGTGGCATTAGGAGTCCAAACTAAGAATAATGATTGTTTATTTTAAATGGCATACAACTAAAACCATTCGGGTAAGTGCCTACTCATGATGGAGTGATCCACTTTCCAGTGGTCACACAGGAAATTTGATATTCTGAACATTTATCTACAGTAGAGCACTGTATGAACATAAGCACATATATAAGATTTAACCTGTTGTCCATTTTAACCCATCAACACCCATGCCTTTTAAAAGTAGGTTGCTAGGTAGTAATCAAATTGACAATGTTGACAACCTGCAATTAGGACTTTTGACAGCTTGACAAAATAGTCCAACCTTCCTGTCAGGTCTTGAAAAAAAAATGTTTTGGCATTTCCTTGCTTTGCTTGCAGTACTGTATACGTTGTGCTGCACCACAAATGTCACACTGTGTGGCCCTGCCTGATTTTGTGTCACAGCTCAGCACCATTCACAAGCATCTTTCTAATTTCATTAGAATGCATTCTTCTGGGAGAATCCGATAATTGCTTTCATATCCCTTCGCTTTTACTTTTAGAGTATTTACATAAAGCTGCACTCAGCAGACTGGCATACTGAGAAACAATCAATGCTTTAAACAAAGACTGTTTTAATGGAGTCGTTATGGGATTGGAGATTAATGGACAGGATGCTTTATAGCTTGAAAGTGTGGGGGGGGGGGGCAGGGGGTGGGGGGGGCTGTTTACTCTGATTCTCATGTGATATGAAACCACAACCTTGTTTATGGAACCTTTAAATGAGTTCCTGTCTTTAGATTTGATAAAAGTCACACTATTTGATGACTGCCAGAAATGCCATTCACTCATCTAAAAAATGAATGAATTGGATTTATTTATGCCCTCAAATGAAGGACATAACCGTGGCACATTATAATCGGCTGTTTTTTTTCCATAAATTGACCTTTGTTAACAAAATTGTTTTTATTTTTTATTTTTGTAAATAATCTGTAATGTCACAGTAATCTGCAAAGTCAAGACACTCACATTCAATATCAGAAGGTCCTGAGAAGCAGCTGGTATTGGTCCCCCCCTGGTTTATTCTATATTCTGTTAAGTAAAATATTGGTTTTATGATCTAATCTTTACTGAAAGAGTTAGTCATTTCGAATGTCAATATTGACTACATTGCAGTCTTTTTATTAGGATTCTCCATGCAAGCTCAAACTAGGTTGGAGCTACAGAATAAATGCAGCCTGCACTTTGTAGAATGTGTACATTCTTCATTGAATGTTCCAAAAAAAAGAACATAAAACATACCAGTGTTGAATGTACTATATTCATCTTGAGGTGTCAAATTTGATAAACTACGATGCATGGAATCTTATTGCTAAATGTGTTATAATAGCTCATCCAGATTTGTAACAAATACTACTGCAGGAATCTAATGAGTAATTAGAAAGTTTAAAATCCTGCTTTTATCAGAACATCAGAAATAAAAAAAAGCCATGTCCTTGTGTAGTGAAAATGTTTTCTTGAAAACTACTTCTGTGCAAGACCTTTATGTTTTGTTTTAGCCTACAATATATATATATATATATATATATATATATATATATATATATATATATATATATATATATATATATATAGTTTATCAGCTAGAACATTTAATTACATCAAATCAGGCAAAAAGTGCTTGGTATTTGTCATTTAACTGATAAGTAATTATTCTTATTATCCTGCATGGAGGGCCATGTGTCACCATCCTCCCTCACAGTGGTCATCTTGAGTCATCCCAATAATCATAAACCTGTTTGCAGGAACGATGTAGAAAACAATTGAAATGACCACACGGCAGCATGTGCACTGAAAGATTAAAAACTAAAACATTTCCCCTACTGTATGCCTTCATCAGTGTTGTGAGTGCAGTAGTTTCTATGGTGGTGTTAGTGCAATATACTATAGTAAGAATGTGAGCTTGGGCATGCAGAAAGCATGGTAAACTACCGTGTCAATTCACCACTGTATTTATTTCCTATAGAAGAAGGAAAAAGGTCTGGATTATATTTTGTGATATCACTTCCAATGAGTCTCTGCATCAAGTGCAGTAAGTAAAACAACATACTGAAGGCTCTCTGCTGCAATCCATTTCTTATACTACTTAATGAACTCTGACAACAATGTTCAATACACTATAAAACACAATCCACAAAACTGTAGAGCAGGCGAGCTCAGCAGAAATGATTTCATGGATATTAAGCATTCAATTCAACGGGCTGAGATGCCAATTCATTACATATACATTACATAGTCTAGCTGCTGCATTGATCGAGGTACACGTTTACCAGTGATCAGAATAAACTGTGTTCCAGACACTTCATTTATTCCTCTCTACGGGCTTCTGTTTTTGCAACCAAATCCATTGCACAGGTATAAACTGAAGCCTAAAAAATGTCTGCATCCAAATTGACCGTCAAATATAACTTTTTCCACATAAAACAATTTGTTTCAAGGTTTCTACTCCTACTTCTTCTGTTATTAAACTGAAATAACTGTTCAGGTAAAGATCCACAGCCAACAAAAGCAATATGGTTGTCATTAGGGGTAATACATACTATACAGAAACATCACAAGTGTGCTAAAAAGCAGTTTCCTAAAGCAGATTTCAATTGAATCAGGTCAAAACGCAGTACAGCGGGCTGAGAGCATACAGTACCATCTTTAGTGATTTAGAACAGGATAGATCCTACTAAAACATTGTTCCATTGTAAATAAAGAAGATAAAGGTAACAATAAACTCAAATCACCTACCTATCCCAAGAAAACACCACCATTCTCCAAAGCTGCAAACATTATTTAATGCATGTACTTAAACAAAATGATATGCTCAAAACTGTGTGCTAAGTTCCTGTAGTAAATATGATTGGAAGAAGACAAATGCAGTGTAACTACGGCCAAAATTGTAGAGCTTTGTATCCAATGTACTGTGACTTTGTCTGGGTTCTTTTAAAATAATAGTTTACATTTAAAAAGGGTTTATAATACTGAAGCAGCTTGTCTGTGCTTAAATGGACCCTTCTCTTGATGACGTCATTGATTGGCAGCGTTGGTTAGGCAGTGTTGATCTGAGTGAAGGGTTTGTGTGGAACATGCAGACTCAGTAAGTACCCTTATTAGGTCTGGGGTCCATTGGATAATACAGAAGGAAGAGTACATCTTGCCATGAAGATACCTCCTGTGGGTAACCATTTATATCCTTAATATACTCTGATGTATTTGTTTTTACCGCACACGTACAGCACCTCCACTGAACTTATTGTCACACACAAACAGAAGTAGGGTTTCATTCTATTTTTCACACTTGTTGGGTTTTTAGAAATAAGTCCAAGTCATCTTGCATTAATAAGCCATTATCCTGAGTTTGCAACACTTCACTGAACCAGGATTAATTACAAAAACTACTATATGGCATCACTTTAAGTTATGCATTTAGAAATCAATTTTTGCAGAAGAAAAATAACTAATTAAGGTACCCTTGGTATCTACACTTGGAATTACCTTCACAGGATACAAAATATTCTGTACACTGCTTGTTTTTCTTCTCTGATTTCATGAATGTAATAGTTGAGAGATATCTTTACTTTAGTTATGAGAACCGTTTAGAAGATAAGTTTCTTAATACATAAATCATCTCATTCCTTTAAAGATGCTTACCATTTTCCCACCTGCTCGTCTTTATTCTGGGTGGACTGTGGGATGTTACCTCATCTACTGTATATGGTCCTGGAGAGACACAATCTTGCTGGTCATCAATGGCTAAAGACCAGGAAAATAAGTTAGTGTTGACCAATTAAGAAAATAATTGGGTCAATTAAGTAATTGAGAACTACGGACCCTGCGGCTGTCCAGGACCAGGGTTGGCCACCCCTGATCTATATACTGTACAAAACAGTAATGACTACACATTAACTGAAACAAGAGTTACTCACACTGAACTTATATTCCAAATGGAGATGGGTCTTTTCAGTGCCACAAAGGCACCACTATCTAAAGGGGGAGGGGGGAAGTTTAGCCTCTAAGCCAATGTAATACGGTCTCTGAGATGCTGCTTGCAAAGATGTGCCATAGTGCCAATAGTAATGGTCACCAACATTAGCTGGAACTGAAGTACAACTGTGAGGTCAATCTTTTGTCTTTTTCTTTTTTGACTCTGCTGCAGATTTTTCCACCTGTAATTGATGTGTAAATCAAAGCAGGCAACATCGTCTGCAGAAAATAAAAAGATCAATGCAAAACAAAAAGAAGAATGCTTACATTTTGCCAAGAACCCCCCCCCCCCAGTGCAGGAATTTGCATTTTAATAGTTAAATTAATCTTGATGTCCTGACAGTACATTCAACATTTACTAAAACATGATGTACTACTTCAAGCCAAGCCTGAACATAGAGCAATTTCCATTTATTAGCTCTGTATTTAAAGCATGATTGTGCCTGAAATGAACTATGACTTACTGTTAAACTAATAGCTTCAAATATGAATTCATAACAAGAAAAACGTGGATTTTGTTCAAGGGAACTAAATAACTCAACAGTAAAATAATGTACCTGTCAGAGTTTGAAAACCCCTTTTAGATATTTCACTGTTATTACGATTTAATTCTGTGTGTTTTGCTAAGAGGAAAATGCAGTCACTAGAAACAATTTCCTGATAGTTTTGTTTTAATAATTTCCAAGGTTACGATTGAGTTTTAGGGTTTTCTAGAGGAACTTGCTTACATTGCTATTTTTATTTTTTGAACATGGTAATATAAACATTGCAAATACTGTAGCTCTAGAGAGCAAAGCTTTTGATGCAGGAAGTTGTCACATTATCACATGGTGGCTGTTGTCACCATCTTGTCTTGAATAATTTCCTGTGCAGAAGTCTGAAGTACTGAAGTGCAGCTTCCACAGTTACCCTATAGACCTGACCCGGGGGTTGCCATTTACAAAGTGTCCGATACAGTAAATACACAATTTCTTCAGCTCTCGCATCTACAATCTTCCATTTCTGATGTCCCCAGTCATACTGTGTTTCCAAAGATGCATTTTGCCTTAAAACCCCAGTAACTAATCAATACACTCAATGATCTATATAGCATACATCTTGGTGAAGACAGATACAGAAGGCTTTTTTTATTAGCACATGGGCAGAGTTGGAGGATGAAGGTGGTTAAACAGACCCATAGTCTTCTAAAAATACAGAACTGACCGGCTCTGCTCAATCTCAAAGTCAAGGGTCGGTGGACGGGTTGACAGGTAATTTAATACACAAATAGCTACCTGGTCTTTCTTTATCTGATTTATCAGGTGGAATCTAAAAGAAACATTTCCATCTGTCACTGGAACTAGACTTGAAAACGATCTCAAGTCAGTCCAGTTTGTTTCCACCACTTTTTCCATAGGTGATTTTCAGTATTCTACAGATTGAACAAAAGCCAAGATGAAACACATCTGGAAATAATTCTGTACAGAGAAGGACATGTATGTGTACAATGTACAGATATGTATGTGTACAATGTACAGTAGTCAATCTGAACTAATAATATACAATACATCCACTCCTTATTGTATCTCATATTAGAAGGTGTTATGCTATGTACATTATTATTCATAGTAATATATTGATGTCCATTTAGAAGCCTTTCATCTCTCTGTTTGAAACAATGGTAATTACAGGCACATTGTTAATAAAACTGTCAGTTTCTATTCTCAGTATGAGGTATTTGAGCAATATACTTAATTGCATGCCAGTAGAGTATGTATCAATTTGATCTATTCCATTTCCATTCTATGAAACATCAGCTCAGTCAAATTGGCATTGCAAGTTCAAAAGCAAATTGTGCATACAGAGTAAAGATTTACCATCTGTATTGTAAAGCCATGTATTATATATATATATATATATATATATATATATATATATATATATATATATATATATATATATATATATATATATATATGTGGATTAGCCATTTAAAATACATGGCTTTACAATACAGATGGTAAATCTTTACTCTAAATATATTTAAGTTTTATATATAATAAGTTTTTTTCCCATTCCCAACTACCGCAAGGCAGGGGTACTAATGTATTATATTTATTGTTTTGGGTTTTTTGGTATGACAATGTAAATGCCACAACTGTGAAGCTTAGCCATTTTAAGATTAGCAGTCATCTACATGCGTGAATATGTCTACAGCAGTCAAAATTTGAACAGATGAGAAGATTTGTGAGGTTTTGCGAGTTTATAATTAGAAAGGGGTTTTCAAAGCATTTTTAGATTAAAATTAGTTTCATTTATATAGCGAAGAATTGATCCTGTTATCAGAAAGATCCCAACTTGTTTAACACAGCAGTGCCAAAAAAAAAAAAGATTTCTAGAAGTGCCAGATGTTATCTTGGAATAACCGTTAAAGCAAGGGCAACTTCTGTCCCTAATGACATGTGCCCAGAAAACGGATCAAGATTATTCATCAGGTTCACATGTGGTGCATACAGGCACTAGCCATAACAAAGTAGGGATCCCTACCTTCCACTAATTAAGCAAATCGATGGTTCTTGCAGGGAACTCACTTTAACCTCAAGATCAAATCACATAAACAGCAAGCATATTTGATGCTCTTCCAATACCAGATCAACTATTCAGTCGAGTAGCTAGTATCTTATATGTACTTCGAAACAATAACAATCCAATGATCGGCAAAGAAGGGATTTATATCTTACCTCAATCCATTACGTCCCTGCTGTGCGTCAGAGTTCACCTCCTCCTCCCCAGCCTCCACCTGCTTTTGGGCTTCGTCTAACGGGGGAGGGCAGCTATTCTGCCCCCCCTGCCCATGGCTTCCCTACTGTCAGCCTCTCCACTTATCTAAAGACAAGGCCAAAGGCCAAATAATGTAGTGTAAATGATGTATGAAGTAGTAGTGTTGTCTAGTCTTTAATTAATCTATCGCATGAGTTTCCTGACTGAACTACAGAGTGCCAGATGTCGTCAGTGGTTCTACAAAAGATGAATAAATCCTCTTCCCAATAATAGCTGTACACCATGCAATCAATGGTAATATGATGAAATAGTATGAATCTGTAGTGTGGAAAAAATGTCAACTACTCCCCAGATGCAAAAACTAAATAGAAACAGATTGAGTCTTGGGTAATGTCATATAAGAAAGCAGTGATAGCTAGAATACAACTGTGGTACCAATCAAAACAGAGAGTGATTACAGAGGGTTGTTTATTAAACTGTCATTCATTATTTAACTCATCAGGAACTGACGATTGTGCCGAATGTTTTCGGCTTTGTTATATTGTCTGCAGTTCATTGTGGGTTAAATTGAGACAACCTAACCAATTCTACGCCTAACCTGGCCTCCAGATAGGTTCTTCTACTCCTAACAAAAGACAAATAAAAAATGGTGCCATTTGAAAGGAGTGTGCATGCCACTCATTTCACATGACAGGCTTCAAAAGCCCCAGGGTTTCACATTGGAAACTCTAGTGTTATCCTATATCCATCAAAGGCATGCTCCAGATGAATGGGTTGGCTTTGATCTAAGAATCAGTCCAATTCTTTGAAACTTAAGTATACATTCTAGTTTTGATTGAGCCCCAGGTTTTCCTGGTGAACTCAGTCTAATTCGAAATGAAAGCTTAAGATAAGAGGCATTCCATAGTTTGTTTTTCCATTTAGAAAAACAACCCCCTATATAGTAAAAGGCGACAAGTTGTTTGCTTTTCATGGCTTCTTAACACTCCTTATACTCCTTTGCATCGATATACTCGGACTACCTATTATAAGAGCCCTGAGTCTGTTGTTATTTTTGTTTTGTAATTTATAGTTCTCTAAATAAAAAAGGTAGACCATAGTTTAAAACTACGAATGCTTTTATTGAAGTACTGCTTAAAAATGCACAAATACAAACCTTATAGATACACTGCATATGATTAATGCACCATTTCAATGCAGCCTTAAAAACCAAATCTGTTACATGGTACAATCTGTTTAGGTGGTTAGAAATGCATAAGAGCCTGGGTGATATGCCGCATTTGGATATACTGGCATTTATTTTTGTTGTGCCTGCAATGTACATTTACACACTGGCATTCATGGTGATGCAGTGCATTCTTACATGTTTATACTAATTTATCACAGCTAGATTGGTAGAGGGCTCAAGTGTCAAAACAAGGAATCTGCTAAATCGCTAGACCTGCCATCACCATGGAGACCAGGGTGCCTTGTGACTGGACTCCTCGCAGGGCCAGTTAGTATAGACTCCATATACTATAGAGTTACTCCTCTTCAATTGGTTACCCGCTTACTTGGCAAACATGATCAACACATTGATTGAGAGTGAGCAGTGTCTCATACATTTGGGTGTTAAAAGATTTAAGTCACCAAATGCAGTTCATTGTAAAACCAATAACACATAACCTGTATAAGTGTGTAACTAGATGCACTGCAGTTGAAAACATTGATATTTATAGTAGTACTGACAATTCCTTCTTGTCTTCTGCCATGTAATCCATTATATTCACTGTCAGTTGGTTTGTATACTGTGATTGTAAAACAATGAAGCTTTATGTGGAAACGTAATGAAATGTGTGTATAGTAGCTCTTGTGTCTGTTTGACAGTGTTGAGGATGAAGCACTTAAGTTTTTTTTGAGATGCTATTTGAAATTAACTTGATGTGAACACTCGCACTACAGAATGTGGCCTGGCTCTAACCAGTTAATACAATAAATATTTAAGAATTATTTTTAATTTGTAGAAGTTTTGATTCAACTAACAATAACAGCTATGAATTGCCTTCTGAAAGCTTTAAACAATAAAATTGTCTCAAAAAAATGACCCTGTAGTCATAGACACTTAATGTAAAACGTTATCAAGAGAAAATGTTGTTTAATTAACTGTCACAAGGAATGTAGGTGCGGGAGTACAACTTCCATGTCCCACCTTACTCGCATTTGACAGAAGACAGGAGACAGAAGGCAACACAAACCCACTTTGTTTGTATGCTGAACTGTTCACAGCTGAACTTGCCTTAGAGGTATATAATAATACATATTCATATAGATGCCTTTCTTGTTTTTAGATGTAGAGAAGAATCTGCACTGGCTGAAGGGTTATGACTTGGACACATTTAGAATTAGCAAGTATTTACAGTGTAGACACTTAAATGTAAAGTGTTAAAGTATTTACTGCAAAATAATTAACTGGTTGAAATCCATCTTGTTTACAAGAGCAACGAAGGGAGGCATCAACAGAGACAGCATGCAAAATAGGATTAGATTAAATTACCTCCCTCACAAATGCAACGCAAATACAGCCCAAATTAAGAATGGAAAACTTTGA